>NC_091979.1:207985695-208328195 GCF_044704955.1 Pristiophorus japonicus | reverse complement strand
AGAACCAGTGGATGTGGTGTATTTGGTGTATTTGGACTTTCAAAAAGCTTTTGACAAAGTCCCACACAAGAGATGGTGTGCAAAATTAGAGCACATGGTATTGGGGGTAATATACTGACGTCGATAGAGACCTGGTTGGCAGACAGGAAGCAGAGAGTCGGGATAAACGGGTCCTTTTCAGATTGGCAGGCACTGACTAGTGGTGTGCCGCAGGACTCAGTGCTGGAACCCCAGCTATTTATAATATACATTAATGATTTAGATGAAGGAATTGAGTGTAATATCTCCAAGTTTTCAGACAGCACTAAGGTGAGTGGTGATGTGAGCTGAGGAGGACGACACAAAGAGGCTGTAAGGTGACTTGGACAGGTTAGGTGAGTGGGCAAATGCATGGCAGATGCAGTATAGTAAGGATAAATGTGAGGTTATGCAATTTGGTGGCAAAAACATGAAGGCAGAATATTATCTGAATAGTGGCAGATTAGGAAAAGGGGAGGTGCAATGAGACCTGGGTGTCATGGTACATCAGTCATTGAAAGTTGGCATGCAGGTACAGCAGGCGGTGAAGTAAGCAAACGGCATGTTGGCCTTCATAGCTAGGGGATTTGAGTATAGGAGCAGGGAGGTCTTATTGTAGTTGTACAGGGCCCTGGTGAGGCTTCACCTAGAATATTGTGTTCAGTTTTGGTCTCCTAATCTGAGGAAGGACGTTCTTGCTTTTGAGGGAGTGCAGGTTCACCAGACTGATTCCCGG
Source organism: Pristiophorus japonicus (assembly GCF_044704955.1). Lineage (NCBI taxonomy): Eukaryota > Metazoa > Chordata > Chondrichthyes > Pristiophoridae > Pristiophorus > Pristiophorus japonicus. Next base: position 208,327,441 of record NC_091979.1, on the reverse strand, counting down.
GATGGCAAAATTGACATATGAGGAGTGACTGGATTGATTAGGTCTGTATTTGCTGGAGTTTAGACGAATGAGAGGGGATCTCATAGAAACATATAAAATTCTGACGGGACTGGACAGGTTAGATGCAGGAAGAATGTTCCCGACATTGGGGAAGTCCAGAACCAGGGGTCACAGTCTAAGGATAAGTGGTAAGCCATTTAGGACTGAGATGAGGAGAAACTTCTTCACTCAGAGTTGTTGGCCTGTGGAATTCTCCACCACAGAGAGTTGTTGATGCCTGTTCGTTGGATATATTCAAGAGGGAGTTTAGCCCTTACGGCTAAAGGGATCAAGAGGTATGGAAAGAAAGCAGGAAAGGTGTACTGAGGTGAATGATCAGCCATGATCATATTGAATGGTGGTGCAGGCTCGAAGGGCCGAATGGCCTACTCCTATTTTCTCTGTTTCTATGTTTCTATGTTAATATTCTTATCCAACAAAAATCAATCTCACTCTTGAAATTTTCAACTGGCGCCCAGCCTCAACAGCTTTTTGAGGAAGAGAGTTCCAGATTTCCACTACCCTTTGTGTGAAGAAATGCTTCCTGACATCACTCTTGAACTGCCTGGCTCTAATTTTAAGGTTATGCCCCCTTGTTCTGGGCTCACCTACCAGAGGAATTAGTTTCTCTCTGACCTTGTTTATAACTCGAGAAGGCACAACATCAGAAATGGGCATCTGCTGTTATTAATGTTTTAATTTTCCTTCCCTCACATTATTTCATTTTGATAAAAACAGAGCACGTACACAGCATCTGCAGAACCAACCTGCCAAAGCAGCCAGTCTGGTGCTGCAGTACTGGAACATCTCTTGAGTAGCCTGCTCGTGCCTTTGCCAGGAATGGGCCCTGGCAGAAAACTTGCCCTTGAGTCAATAGCTCTGCTGTGTTTATTTCCTTACAAACATCACTTGTACGTGGCCTAATGGGTAAAGGTGATGGATACAATGTCGGAGATGCCGTCTTTCGGATGAGACATTAAACCGATACCCAGTTTCTCTCTCAGGTGGACATAAACGACCCCACTGCACTATTTGGAAGAGGAGCTGGAGAGTTCTCCCTGGTATGCTGGCCAATCTTTATCTCTCAACCATCATCACTATCTGGTCATTATCACCTTGCTGTTTATGGGATCTTGTTGTGTGCAAATTGGCTGCCACATTTCCTGCATTGCCAGAGTACTAAACTGGTTATAAAGTGCTTTGGGACATCCTGAAGTTGTGAAAGGCGCTATATAAATTCAAGCCTCCCTTTCCTCCTGAGACTGCAGTACAGGGCGCCATCGATACCTCAGTGAGTAAGTGCATCGGCTGGTGTGGTACCGAGGCACACAGACCAGGGAGATCCCAGCTTCAGCAGCAGGGCTACGTTGAGTTGCTGATTCCAGCTTGGACAGCAGGAATGGTCGTCCAATTGGTCACAATATCCCCAGAGTAGGGAGGAGATAAACATAAAACCAGGTGGAGTTTCCACTCCCGATCACTATCCGATGCTGGAAAGTGCATGTGCATGGACATTCTGTGAGGACAGGATTGGGCTTGCCGGTGACATTCATGGTTGACTAGTCCTGCACCATCTAGGCTCACTGATGAAAGTTGGTCGTTTGGCTGAGCTACTGGACTGCTGCCAGCTACCCTAAGGCTGGGCCTCTTTGAGGAGTCAGTGTCCTTCAGCAGAGGAATGCACAAAGAAATGAAAGGGCAACAGAAGCGATGACAAAGGTCTGAGCTCACAGATTGCAGAGGCTGCAAGTTCCTTAACCGTGCTGAGGAACCGCGACAGGGTAGATAGGAAGGGGGCAACAGAAGACAGTTAACCTGGGGCACGATCAACATTGGCACAGGCCTTGCTCAGCCCGAAAATTGTATGCACCAGGGGGGGGAACTGAGGGGGAGAAAAATAATTGAAAAACAAGAAAGGAGCAGTAGAGCAAATAGCACTCGGGCTGATCATTAATCGACCTACAAAGAAAAGCAGCTGAGATCAAAGTATAAGCAAACACTGCTGTAAGTGTGTGAACTACCATGCAACAGTTACGCCTCAAAAAACTGGTCTTGAAGAAATTTGCGCTTTGCAATTAAAATTGACAATTAAAGACTTGCATCTAAGGGGTAGCATGTCAAGGGAGGGATGGTAGATACTAATCCCTTATAGGAATCAGCTGAACCTGTGTGGACCCACAATCCAGCCCTGTCAATCAGTGCGGAATGACTGTCGATAACCTTTGAGTAAAAGTACAACTTTTCACTGCACTGCAAGGCAAACATGACAGGTGCAGCAAATTTCTCAACAGCTAAGTTTGGCATGCTCTGGAATCTTGCTGGTCACATGTCCTAGCTACCATAATTGTTGTTTGCCAAACACAAACACTACTGCTGCACTAAGTGTACCTTATCGTAGTAGGGGATCAGCAAGGAGGAGATAAAAGAGAGATTATTGGTCACAACACAGACTGCAATCTATGCAAGTGCTGAAATTCCGATAGCAAAACAGAAAATGCCTGCAGTGTGCCTTGTGTTTGTTTTCTGTTTGCCACTTAAGATGGGGTCAAGACAGGCCTGATTGCCCAATAAAGACCCCTCTGAATAAATTAAAAGAAACAGACTTTGCAAATTTTGGATTGCAAATAGAAAAATGTACTGTCGAAAGTGAAGTTACATGCAGGCATAGTTTGAGTGTACTTGAGCTAAGAAGCAATAGGCAGCATTGAACTATAGAACTGATTTTTGTACTGAACCCTTTTTGTTCATAAAGGGTTTTGATAGAGTAAATAAGGAGAAACTGTTTCCACTGGCAGGTGGGGTCGGTAACCAGAGGACACCGATTTAATGTAATTGGCAAAAGAACCAGAGACGAGAGGAGAATTCTTTTTATGCAGCGGGTTGTTGTGATCTGGAATGCACTGCCTGAATAGTAACTTTCTGAAGGGAACTGGGCAGATACTTTAAGGGGGAACAGTTGCAGAGTTATAGGGAAAGGGGAATGGGACTGTTTGGATAGTTCTTTCAAAGAGCCAGCACAGGGACAATGGGCTGAATGGCCTCCTGCTGTGCTGTAAGATTCTATATGATTCTATGAAATAAGGGAAAGGCAAAAGATGTGCAGATATATTGTTAAGCATATGTAAAGATGTCTGCTAACTGGCTTCAGACTTTTGATGCTAGAAGCTAAAGATACCATGCAGCAACTTTTGAAGCTTCAGCATCAAAGTTTAAAAAGTTAGCATCACATCAGTCGCAATTACAGGGCAGCTGACGTTGTGCTCAATTTTGGTCAGGAGTTGCTCTTTTTTTTTTGGAGAAACTTGATTTTTCTGGCATAACTTTAAAATCCCCATTTTCCCCAATCAATTTGCACTAGTGTAAGTGAGTTAGTTACTATTTTTTTAATTTCGTTTTTTTTTCTCAAAAAGTGGGTGTTACCAGCCACCTACGCCAGTTCTGCCCATTTAGGCAACTTTGGCCAGCTAATAGTTACTCCAAATCTACTTAGACCAGCATATGTGGCCACTTCAGAAAACCCTTGTGGAGAGTTAAAGAAATCAGAGCAGGTAGGTACATTGGAGGCCATTCGGCCTGGGATAGGAAGGGAAGGGAAGCGGAGAGGACCTGCACCTAAAGCACCAAGCCTTACAAACCACCAAACCTTGGAAACAAAAAGTTCTGAGAATTCAATAACAAATAAAAAATTGAACTAAGTCCTACCTTCATCTTCAAACTTGGCTCGGGAAGGCAGCGGGCCGGCCTGTGCGGGAGGCCACTCGGCCTAGGCTAGGGGCGGACGGGCAGGAGAACTGCCTGCCGATGATTTCTATCAGTTCTCCTGTCCGTCCGCCCCTAGCCCTGGCCGAGTGGCCTCCTGATGCGATTTCTAAGATTAAAGTGATTAAAACTTCAAATCGATGCATTTACCAAAGTAGGGTTAAGGCTTTTCAACCCTATCTAAAGAAACATGCTACTTAAACTGACTGCATCACCTGTTAATGGGCACACAGCTCCCCAATAAGCAATGTATTTTCCAATTTAAATCCATAAATAGGCATTTTCCAATCAAATTAAAACTTCACGTAATGTTTCTCCTCTACCCTCTTCCCCCATACATTCGCATGTTATCAAACATACTGTCACCTGCCAACCTCTTCAGCAAGCAATTTGACACAGTCTGGCTCATATGCTTCAGGCAGCAGTGTTTCACATACATCAATGGAACTAAGCAGTCCATGCAATTGCCCACTCCATACCCCTACTCACAACATTTGACTGGCATTGGGTCCCACACAGCAACTGCAGCAAGCACACATAAGAACTTAAGAACATAAGAATTAGCAAAAGGAGTAGGCCATCTAGCCCCTCGAAACTGCTCTGCCATTCAATAAGATCATGGCTGATCTGGCCGTGGACTCAGCTCCACTTACCCGCCCGCTCCCCGTAACCCTTAATTCCCTTGTTGGTTAAAAATCTATCTATCTGTGACTTGAATACATTCAATGAGCTAGCCTCAACTGCTTCCTTGGGCAGAGAATTCCAAAGATTCACAACCCTCTGGGAGAAGAAATTACTTCTCAACTCGGTTTTAAATTGGCTCCCCCGTATTTTGAGGTTGTGCCCCCTAGTTCTAGTCTCCCCTACCAGTGGAAACAACCTCTCTGCCTCTATCTTTTCTATCCCTTTCATTATTTTAAATGTTTCGAAAGATCACCCCTCATCCTTCTGAACTCCAACGAGTAAAGACCCAATCTACTCAATCTATCATAAGGTAACCCCCTCATCTCCGGAATCAGCCTAGTGAATCGTCTCTGTACCCACTCCAAAGCCAGTATATCCTTCCTTAAGTAAGGTGACCAAAACTGCACGCAGTACTCCAGGTGCAGCCTTACCAATATCCTATACAGTTGCAGCAGGACCTCCCTGCTTTTGTACTCCATCCCTCTTGCAATGAACATTCCATTCGCCTTCCTGATTACCTGCTGCACCTGCAAACTAACTTTTTGGGATTCATGCACAAGGATGGGCACCGGAGGGACTGGAGTGCATCATCACGCCCGGCAACCAAATTTTAATTTGATTTTACGTTTTAAAGTTTATTTTGTTTTAATTGCCAGTGCTTTTAGTGTCCCCCTCTCCTTTTGTAGGGGGCACTGGAAAAAGGAAAAATTTGATTTTAGTGCCAAAAAAAAAACAAAAAAACAACAAAAAAGAAAAAAAGGGGCCTTGTAAATGTCTGCTGTGTCATCCAGGGCGGGTAGCACGGTTTAATGTTTTATGTTTTACAGATAAACTCTAAAAGAGTTTCATGCACAAAGACCCCCAAGTCCCTCTGCACCGCAGCATGTTGTAATTTCTCCCCATTCAAATAATATTCCCTTTTACTGTTTTTTTTCCCCCCCCAAGATGGACGACCTCACACTTTCCGACATTGTATTCTATCTGCAAAACCTTTGCCCATTCGCTTAACCTATCCAAATCTCTTTGCAGCCTCTCTGTGTCCTCTACACAACCCGCTTTCCCACTAATCTTAGTGTCATCTGCAAATTTTGTTACACTACACTCTGTCCCCTCTTCCAGGTCATCTATATATATTGTAAACAGTTGTGGTCCCAGCACCGATCCCTGTGGTACACCACTAACCACCGATTTCCAACCCGAAAAAGGACCCATTTATCCCGACTCTCTGCTTTCTTTAGCCAGCCAATTCTCGATCCATGCTAATACATTTCCTCTGACTCCGCGTACCTCTATCTTCTGCAGTAACCTTTTGTGTGGCACCTTATCGAATGCCTTTTGGAAATCTAAATACACCACATCCATCAGTACACCTCTATCCACCATGCTCGTTATATCCTCAAAGAATTCCAGTAAATTAGTTAAACATGATTCCCTCTTCATGAATCCATGTTGTGTCTGCTTGATTGCACTATTCCTGTATAGATGTCCCGCTATTTCTTCCTTAATGATAGTTTCAAGCATTTTCCCCACTACAGATGTTAAACTAAGTGGCCTATAGTTATCTGCTTTTTGTCTGCCCCCTTTTTTTTTTTTAAAAACAGAGGCGTTACATTAGCTGCTTTCCAATCCGCTGGTACCTCCCCAGAGTCCAGAGAATTTTGGTAGATTATAACGAATGCATCTGCTATAACTTCCGCCATCTCTTTTAGTACTCTAGGATGCATTTCATCAGGACCAGGGGACTTGTCTACCTTGAGTCTCATTAGCCTGTCCAGCACTAACCCCCTAGTGATAGTGATTGTCTCAAGGTCCTCCCTTCCCACATTCCTGTGACCAGCAATTTTTGGCATGGTTTTTGTGTCTTCCACTGTGATCGACCGAAGCAAAATAATTGTTTAAGGTCTCAGCCATTTCGACATTTCCCATTATTAAATCCCCCTTCTCATCTTCTAAGGGACCAACATTTACTTTAGTCACTCTTTTCCGTTTTATATATCTGTAAAAGCTTTTACTATCTGTTATTATGTTTTGCGCAAGTTTACCTTTGAAATCTATCTTTCCTTTCTTTATTGCTTTTTTAGTCATTCTTTGCTGTTGTTTAAAATTTTCGCAATCCTCTAGTTTCCCACTAATGTTGGCCACCTTATACGCATTGGTCTTTGATTTGATACTCTCCTTTATTTCCTTGGTTATCCACGGCTGGTTATCCCTTCTCTTACCGCCCTTTTTCACTGGAATATATTTTTGTTGCACACTATGAAAGAGCTCCTTAAAAGTCCTCCACTGTTCCTCAATTGTGCCACCGTTTAATCTGTGTTTCCAGTCTACTTTAGCCAACTCTGCCCTCATCCCACTGTGGTCCCCTTTGTTTAAGCATAGTACGCTCGTTTCTGACACAACTTCCTCACCCTCAATCTGTAGAGGCTGGGGGCAAGGAGCTACTACGCATGCGCGGACACTCCACTGTGCACGTGCAGACGTCCTGGCATTGTTTTCGGCGCAGGATGCTGGTTCCACCCCCAACTCGACTGGCCACACTGTGCAACCACAGGGAGGAGGCTGAACAGTGGCCAAAGTGGGAAGGAAATTTTTTGGCGCACTTCTGAATGTAAAAAAGCGCCGGTAAGTGCGACGAAAAATGGGCTGGGCCAAAATCGAGCCCATAGAATGGTGCGAGGGACTATCCTTGACATATTCTCTCACCTGATATCAAATCTTATACTCCTGCCTGCTTGGAAACGGCTTGCAATGACACAACATGTGCAGCATAACCACACTCCTAATGTCCTGTTGACAGCTCTGGCATTCTCGGCTGCCTAAAGCAGTAAGGACATACGAAAGGCTTGCACCTGGCACGATTCTAACATTTGACAGCATCATGCTTGAGAGCAGGTGTTATTGTTATACCGGTTTGACTCAAATATCATTTGAATAACTCAGCATAAATCACAACCGGGCAATCTCAATTTTCCTGAGTAGCAACAATTTCCTCAGGATGTGCCAGCGATTTACAAGCAACCGGCCATCTCGACCCAAACTCCCCTGTGCGACAACTATTAGCTCCAAATAAGCCTCAGGATGTGCCTTTCAGAACATTTTCCCCACAGGGAAGATACTGCGGCCTTACACTTTAAACATAGCTCCAATTTAGCAGCAGCTTTACTCCAGACAGTTACATCTACTAGGAAAGGGCTTTTAGGATGTAAACACTCCCTTTGTTTATATGTAATCAATTGTGTGCTGCACGATATAAGTCTCCTGCCATTATCAGATATCTGACTTATGGCAAGCAATAGCACATGGGACTGTGGCTAAGGGTTGCTAGCATTTATTTTTATAACTCTGTTTAAAATAGAGAAGTCATTTAAAGAATATTTAAAAGCAAATTCAACATTTCCTTGTTCCTTATACTTTAATCTTCTTTCATCATGTCCTGAAATTTTTTTAAAGGGTGTTCGAAGCATGTGATTGCTGTATTTTCTACCTGTAGAACAGCATTCCTTTGTTCACGTTTGGTGAGATATGACAGGAAGGGAGCTGGATAGGGAACAAAAGAAATCCTGTCCCTTTATGGGATCGGTAGTTGTCTGGGCTGCTCTACTCATTGTAAGTGGCACCTCGATACAATGGCTCCATATGCACAATGAGTAAGAACAGGTACAAAACACTGGGTAATTATGTTCATCAGTGGCGCAGATAAGATGCTTAAGTGTTTCTTTGCTGTTGGAAGCATTCGGTTGATAAGAGATAAGGGACTCTCTGAAAGGCAGTTTTCTCTTGAGATCCTGGAGGGCAAACTGCTCAATTATTAACCAACTGGAGAAAAAAAAAGGGGAAAAATAGCCGACTTCAGTTGCTAAGCTTCAATCACACACAATTCAATTATCAATACTTCAGATGAAACACAGAATACAGTTGGGCACTTATTTTGAAATAGCAGATTGAGGTGTGGGTGGAAGAGGTCAGTGGCCACTGTGCCAACGATTAACCACAATGCATGTTACATTTTTTTCAGCACGGTGTTGCTGATTGACTACTTAAAATACTCGAACTCTCTGACGGCAGTTGTAACATTGCATCACAAAATTCTCAGTCAGCGCCTTGTTTAGCCACTGTACCTCAGAGGCTTGCTCTCTCTGAGTGCTTACGTAACAGGCAAGAGGTAGTGAGCAGATTATAAATATACCGTCTGCTGGGTGCCTGCACAGCATTCTGTGCATGCCTGTGCACCGCTGGTGCCCGTCAGTTGCTAAATTGCTTTAAGATGAAGTCCTAGCACTTTGAATGCCATGCACTTTATTTAATGTAGTTCTGGGCAGAGACAGGACCCAATTTCCAGCCGAGCTTGTGTTTTTTAAATATATTATAAAAGCTGTGAAGCAGTGCCAACAACTCCCATGCTAACGTACCAGTTCTCATCTTATGACAGGCAGAAAAGTAAAGGCAAAAATTATAAGGGGGGAAAAGGATGCCAGACCAGAAAAAAAGTAAAGCAAGAGGTTCCTCAAACAACAGTAAAGGGAGGGATGTATGTGCCTTTCAGCTGTGCAGCATATTTTAATGTTAACAAAAAGGCGGCTTTTCTTTCTTCAGTTGCTTTTTCTCCAGGATCATGTTGCTTATTGAAGAAGCCACCAAGTTTTGCTAAGTAGGGACAATGTATCGATACTAACTGGGTGTCATCTAACCCAACTACGAATGTTTATCAAAATCTTCTCCAAGCAACACATTGCAACACAGCTAGAGTAACAGCATAGATTTCCACACTGCTATTTTCAGTTCTTTAGTTGGGGCATTTTTATCATCCTTTAGTCAGCTCAGACCTCAGTCCTAAGTACAGCAGTACTAGCTATGACAGGTGGCTGTACAGCAAGTAGAACAAGAGAACTATGTTTCAGCTCCCAGTAAGCACATACTCGCTCTCAATCCCTATCTTTAAGGCACAGGTCAAGAAATCAAAGCTATGTTTACACAACAGCTGTACATTTCAATTTGCTCCAGATTTATGGCCATATTGAATTAACATGTGCCGTGCAATGGGACCTAGTGAGGGCATCTCACTAATGTATCATAAGGTACCAAACCACAGGACATCAAGCATAGCACTGTGCCAACAATGGCCCACACGACAATTGAGGTCTGGTTGCAGCCAGGCTGTCAGAGGGAGGCGGGAGAGACAACTGGAGGGCGAGTCATCCTTAAGTTAGATGAATACTGAAGAGTATGGGAGAGTTAGCAAATAAATGGGATGATATAAAATGGTGGAAATACTCTGTGCAATTTTGACACTCTGTTTGTCATACTTCTGATGCCCTATGTCCAGTAACACCACCGATTGTAGGGTTTTTTGGGAGAAGGGGGGGGGGGTCAAATGAATGACTGCATTAGTATTTAACATGTACAATGCAATTTTAGAGTGCAGAGTGTGTCCACATTTTGTTGGCTTAATTTGATTCATTATTGAGCAGCTCAGGAGAAAATTTAAGTTGTTAAACTGCACTTTGGAATGATCATCACCATCAGTGAGTGGAACGCATTTCACATTGTCCTTAGACCTCAACAATATACTAACTGACTTTTTAAGAACTCATAACAATGAGGAAGGATTCAAATAGAATGCTGCCCTTCCATCTCTGGGACTCTGTTTTGAATAGAGTCTAGATTAATGGGCTGAAAGTTTTCTTTGATGGCTGCAATAATCCCAAATGAAATACATTTGGCGAGTTCAATCCAGCTGTGAGTGGGCACAAGAAGAGAATACCAAAATACTCACTAATTGGCACTCTCATTCAGAGAGCTTCCAATATAGTGACCAGAAAAGAGATTATGGGCTAGACTTTCCTGGGAGCCCTTCAACGCCCGATTGCCCACCCAGAAAAACCGCTAATGTTTGGTAAGTAGCGCTGGCGAAAATTCCCACTTTTGAGTTAAAACTAATCGCCCGGCGAGAAAATGGATCTTGCACCATTATTCTTGGTGGTTTAGGGCAAACTAAGTAAAACGGGCAGTTTAAAAAAAATGTAATCTGAGGCAGCGATTGGGCTTAGCAAGGGGGGGGGAAACTTAAAGAAAAAATTTTCACAAAAAAAAAGTTAGTAAACATTCCCAAGACAATTTTACACCTAATCACCATTTTACATTTTTTTAAATAAATAAAGAAACTTTAACTTAGCTTTCTTTGCAGAGTACTCCCCTAGCGCCCTGTTTAAGCAGCTTTCACAGGATGGTTCCCTCGGCGATCTGGACCGGCTTCTGTGGAGGCCAAACTTACGCCGTGGTGATTTTCTCGGCAGTGCACATCGGCGGTTTAGTCCTGGCGGGCGTTTTCAGATTTGGACGATACCATTGAAAAACAAAGGGTGAAACTTTCGCCAGGCGGAAAAACAGTTGTACCACCGACAAAATCGCTGAGAACCCACCGAAAATGAAAGAAAGGTTTAGCCCCAAGAGACTGGTGAAGTACGGGATGTGCTTCAGAGGCTGGGGAGCCAATTGAAAACTTGGCAACATCGGTTTGAATCCGTTGTGATTGAATCGGGTTTTAGCGCAGACTGGAGAGACTGCGCCCAACCATGTATAACCTGACCCAAGAGGGTTTGTTGCTGACAAATTGTTCCATTACCCAGTGCTGACATCCCTCACCTTCATCCACAAAATAGAAATAGTTACCCAATAAAAAGATTATTAAACTTTTATGCAAGTATGATGGCATTACCATTATCCAGTAGAGCATAGTAATGGAAAATAAAAGTTTCACTCGACCGTTTTTGCTTCAATATGCTCATTTTAAGAATGTGAAATTTTGCCACGCAGCTCCAGCTTGCTCAGCCAGATTACTTGTTTATGGATATTTAACGTATCAAGAGTACCACAAAGCGTTCATTGTTCTCACAGTTATAGCACAGGATAGGATAGCTGACTCGCAACTAAGTGACACACCAGCTCCAACAAGTTATAAGTGTATGATAATTAATTTTTAAAGCTATACGTCATGCTTAATCTGTTCTTGACCTCTTTCATAGCATAATCATGTCTGATCATCATTCATTAGAACAATATTATATAACTCCCTTAATTACTCAGACGGCAAAAGGTTAGTTATCAAGATAGGCGAAAGAGCTGGGACTCTACATCAGAGTATAGTGGACTTAGGGGTGATTTGATCGAGGTTTAAGATGATGAAGGGAATAGATTGTGTTTGAGTTGACAGCTTGTTTCAACGAAATAGATGAGGGAGGACATGGGGTGAAAATTTCAAGTTATGTATGGCCAGATCTAGGTTGAATTTTATGAGGTGGTTCTTTTCCCAGAGTATAGTGGATCTCTGAAACAGGCTGCTGGCTCATGCGGTAAACATTGATTCACTGAATTCCTTCAAGACAGAGCTGGACCCGTTTCTGACTGGGGCAGAGATCAGCTCATACAAAAGGCAAGCACTATACAAGATTAAGAGAGTGGTCTCCTGGACTAGTTTCTATCACCTAAGCAGATCAGAGGAATTTCCCAGATTAATTTTCCATAATTGGCCTGGGATTTTATCTGTTTTTTCGTCTCTTCCAGGAGATCAGGTGGATATTGGGTGGGGTGGAGAGTGTCTGTTTTGTGATGCACAAGGCATCGCAGTTGTGTGGGACAGGCTGGATGGATCAGAGGGCTTTATCCTGTCCATCATTGTTCATATTAGATAATTCAGCACTTTCAGCAGAAAACCACATTCATAGGTTTGAGATAAGGCTATAACACTGGAGCCCCAGTTCTCCAAGCCAACGCCACCTGCCAGCAAGGCTTCCCTGCTGGAAGGATGGAATTGCGGAATCACTCCTAGTTTACAGCTGGCCAGAAGGTCCCAGGTTCAATGCCCAGGGTAAAAGTAGGAGATGGTACATTTACCCTCAGCACACAGAAGTAGAGGTGGAGGAAAAACTGCTGTTGTTTACTCTCTCTTGGTTGCTTTCCAATTAGACTTGCTGGAATGCTCAGATGTAGGAAATGTTGAAGGAGGACAAGATTTTGCTAGTCTGTGTTATGATGCCCATTACTTTCCAACTCTTACTGTCACTGGTTACACATAAAGCTGTGGTTAGACCCCATTTCAAGTACCGTGTTCAGTTCTGGGCACTACACCTCAGGAAGAATATATTTACCTTGGAGGAGGTGCAGAGCAGATTCACCAAAATACCGAGGCTGAAAGGTTTAAATTATGAGGACAGGTTGCACAGACCAGGCTTGTATTCCCTCAAGTTTAGAAGATTAAGTGGTGATCTAATTGACATGCTTAAGGCGATTAAAAGAATTGATAGGAGGAAATAATTTCTCTCTATCTACCCTGGGGGGTGGGAGTCTGGATCAAGGGACCAAAGCCTTAAATTTAGAGCCAGGCCTTTCAGGAGTGATGTCAGGAAGTACTTCTTCACACAAAGACAAGTGGAAATCTGGAACTCTCTCCCCCAAAAAGCTGTTGAGGCTGGAGGTCAATTGAAAATTTCAAAACTGAGATCAATCGATTTTTGTTCTGCAAAAGTATCAAGGGCCAAGGAACCAAGGCGGGTAGATGGAGTTAAGATACAGATCAGCCATGATCTAATTGAATGACGAAACTGGCTCAAGGGGCTGAATGGCCTCCTGTTCCTATGTTCCTGTGGAAAAACAGTTACTTGCGCGAGGTTCCAAAGGACACCTTGATGCCCATGGAATCATAGCCCAAAAAAGTCAATGCCTTTAGAAAAAAAGACAATGGCAAAATAAAATTGTGTGTCTAGTATGTGCATTACTACTCCATACAATATCACCTTCCTTATTTTAGTTGTATAACTTATTAAAAACTGCATTGATAGGTCACGCGATGCTTCGTGGCTAAATGCACCATGTGCAATGCGGCGTGACATAAACCAGAAACGCTCCAGGTTCAATTTCCCATCGGCGTTGTTTACTGATCTCTGGTGGGGGCGGGGTAGTCTGAATACTCCTGAGCTGAACGGGGAGGGACGAACGGGAGAACCTGCCAGGGTTCCCACCTCTGGTCACTATCCAGTGATTCTGCTGGAAGGGATGGGTTGTGTGGAAGTTGTGTGAAGATGGAAGATTGTGGCCGAGTGGCTTGTTGCACGCACGAGGGCAAGGTACGGGAGAGCTGAAGATGTCTGTGAAACCGTACCAGCAGCAAACAGGATCTCCAGGAGAGGAAGGCAGTGGAGAAAATTAACAAAATAAAAACTGGATTAAGGAGCAGTTTTGAATAATTAGTCTTCATTTGCAAACAAAAATAGAATGATGCATTCTAAAATTAAGTTTGCACTGCATTCAGCAAAAGAACATCGACAGAAATCCAGTGGATGGTGTTTATTCACATTTGAATATTAAAGTTACTTAGTACAAAGTCCAGATCAAGAAAAAGGTTTTTGCCCATCAAGAGTCCATGTATTTTTATTCAATCTTTTGGTCCTCCCCACCAGCACCTGGTGATCCCCTACGTTAAGGAATACTCAGTTCTTTTCGCACCTCTCCGAAAAATAATCAAGCAAAGCTAACAATCTTTATAACTGCCAATGCTCCTTCTCGACAGACATCGATCCAGCTCCCTTCAGAAGGCGTCAATTGTCTACTTGTGAACTAAATGAATCCTATTCTTATTGAGCAACATTTGCATCCTACAGATGGAGAAACAAATTGTTTGGAATGTACGTGTAATGAACTTGCAGAGGAAATGCTCCCCATCTCATACGCAAAGCAAGTCAGTGACACACCTCCACACCTGCCGAATATGCCACGGATTTCTTGATTAATCATTTTCTTGGCACCGCACTCTAAGGCCAAAAGATTATCGACTGTGTTTAGGTGATTACGGGAACACTGCTGGTTAAATAACAGTTCTTTCAGAGCTATGCTGAGCAGGGATATCCTGCTATCGCAGTGTGAGGAACACATTCATGGATTTGAAGGACATTTCACTACTTTAACAAGCTGATTAAAATAAGCCAGGCTGTTATTAATATCCCATAGCCTGATTCTAGTCCAGCGATTCACTGAAATTTAAGCTTTGCGTGACTGGGGGTTTGGGATGGGATTCGAACTGAAGATGTGGCTAACTTGGTGGGGAACGAGCTAGGAACTGGGGAATGCCAATATATCCAGTCTGAACGCCAAGCCGAGATCTGCACTGACCTGCAGGGCAAACCTGGATAACGAAGACAGGTGACAGAGGTTCCCAAGAGCGAAATAGAGGGGGTCCTCCAAAGATACGGTGGCTGACCTCAAAATGATTGGGTTGTGGGCGGGGGGTCATGACCTCTCTGATATCATAGCTCCGACACTGGGCTTTGACACCAGCTTTAGGAAGTAAGGCTGATACAAATCACCTGACAAAAACATTTCACGAACCTGTCTCATGGCGACCAGTTCCTGAAGATGAGCCTTTTAACAAGCCCATGGAGTATTTTAACTAACGGTAAGGTTAAATAAAAGAAAACACATTCTCTAAATTGCTTCCAAGGTTCGATAGCTGCTATCTGATTGTCTATAGCACTGTACAGGTTTTTTTTTCTTGAAATAGACCCATTGAGCACATTTATTACAGTGATAACAAAAGTGCAAGATAGAATGATTGAATGCAAGCTCAACTTCCTATTATTTTCTGCCTGGACTGCCAGACAGTTTTACTCTCCAGCTCTTTTGATGTAGGCTTAATACAAGCACTCATTATAGTTTGCTGACAGGTTTATTTTGGTGGGTGTTTGTTCTGCTGTGCATTCTTCCGAGAGCAGGTCTAGCAAAAGCCAAGAATAAGCAAAAAAAGACTGTAGCAAGAGAGTTGTCATCATCCCATGAAGCCAGTGGTCCCGGGAAATGTTCCTTTTACTGTTTGAGCTAAGGGATCACTAAAGCAGGATGTAGAAAGTACATACTCAAAAACTTTGTGAATAGGGCAATCAGACCGTAAAGGAAAAAAGGAGGTGGCACTTTCAACCTCCATCCAAAACGGGCATGAAAGGGGCTGAGAGGCCAGACCACCCACCCAAAGTCAGCAGCAGGAGGTCCGAACTGTTTTCCACCGGTACGCTCGCAGCCTTTCGCGAGAGGTGGGCGCTGGAGGGACTGGAGTGCATCATTACCCCCGGCAACCAAATTTTAATTTGATTTTATATGTTTTAAAGTTTAATTTGTTTTAACGGTCAGGTTTTTAGTGTCCCCCTCCCCTTTTATAGGGGGCACTTGTAATAATTTATGCTTTTAAAGCCCAAAAAAACACAAAAAAACCCCCACAAAAAGACAAAAATTTTTTATTTTTTTTTAAAAAAGGGCAGTTGACAAATATCTGGAGTGTCCCCCAGATCGGGAGGCACTTGCACTGATGTTTATTTTTTCTCCAAAAAGAGTTGTCTGGGAGTTGACTCGTGGCCTTCCGTAAGAGGTGGGCGCCGGGAGGACTGGAGTGCATCATCATCCCCGGCAACCAAATTTTAATTTGATTTTATATGTTTTAAAGTTTAATTTGTTTTAATTGCTGGGTTTTAGTGTCCGCTCCCCTTTTATAGGGGGCACTTGTAAATTTACGGTTTTAGGGCCCAAAAAAAACCACAAAAAAAAAACATTAAAAAAATATATAAAGGGCCTGATAAGTGTTTGTAGTGTCCCCCAGATCGGGGGGCACTTGATCTAACTGTTCAATTTTGTTTTGCTACAAAAAGAGTTGTCTGTGAGTTGACTCGCGGCCTTCCACGAGAGGTGGGCGCCAGAGGGACTGGAGTGCATCATCACCCCCAACAACCAAATTTTAATTTGATTTCATATGTTTTAAAGTTTAATTTGTTTTATTGCCAGTTTTAGTGTCCCCTCCCCTTTTATAGGGGGCACTTGTATATATTTATGCTTTTAGTGCCCCAAAAACCCCCCCACAAAAAACAAGAAAAAAAGGACATTAATAAGTGGTTGGAGTGTCCCCCAGATTAGGGGGCACTTGATTTAATTAATTATGTTTTTCGCCAAAAGAGTTGTCTGGGAGTTGACTCGCGGCCTTCCGCGAGAGGTAGGCGCCGGAGGGACTGGAGTGCATAATCAACCCCAGCAACCAAATTTTTATTTAATTTTATATGTTTTAAAGTTTAATTTGTTTTAATTGCCGGGTTTTAGTGTCCCCCTCCCCTTTTATAGGGGGCACTTGTAAATTTTATGATTTTAGTGCCCCCCCAAATTTTTATTTTTTTTAAAAACAAAAAAATCATAAAAGGGCAGTTGAAAAGTGTTTGGCGTGTCCCCCCTTTAATAAGGGGACACTTGATTTAATGTTTATTTATTGTTTCCTACAAAAAGAGTTGTCTGGGAGTTGAACAAAAAAAAAGCCAAAAAAGGGCCTTGAAAAATGTTTGGACTGTCCCCCAGATCAGGGGGCACTTGATTTAGCTGTTTAGTTTTGTTTTGCAAAAAGGAGTTGTTGAGCTGTTAAAAAGGCACTGTAAACTGTTTGGAGTCCCCCCCCCCCCCTTTAATAAGGGGACACTTGATTTAATTGTTTGATTTGATAACAACCAAAAGAGTTATCTGGGAGTTGCAAACCGACTCTGCTATCGTTCAGTCTGCAAGGGTGACCCCGAGCTTCCGGTCATCTGTCACTTTAATTCTTCACTCCACTCCCACTCTGACCTTTCTGTCCTCGGTCTCCTACACTGTTCCAATGAAGCTCAACATAAGCTCGAGGAACAGCACCTCATCTTTCATTTTGGCACTTTACAGCCTTCTGGACTCAACAGCGAGTTCAACAATTTCAGACGATAAACTCTGCTCACATTTTGTTCCCTTTCCTTAACAAAAACTCCCCCCCTTTTTAATTTTTATTTTGTTTCTCTCTGTTTTCCATGGCAGCTGGCAATTATTCCGCTATTCACACCCTATCTAGACCCATCTTTTGTTTCCTAACTTATGCTATTACCATCTCAATTTGACCCATCATCCATTTAGTCTCTCAAATCTCTTCTGTTTTCCACCCTATCACAGACCTTCCCTTTTGTTCTTTCCACCCACCCCACCCTTTCAGGGCACCAGCACTTCCTTAAGAATCGTTACATTTTGAACTATTGCCAGTGCTGATGAGGGATCATCGACCTGAAACATTAACTCTGTTTCTCGCTCCACAGATGCTGCCTGACCCGCTGAGATTTCCAGCATTTTCTGTTTTCATTTCAGATTCCAGCATCCGCAGTATTTTGCTTTTCTACAATCCACTAATTGTTTCTTCAAAAGGTTCCAGGGTATTTGTCTCCACTACTCTTCTAGAAAGTCTATTCCAAACATTGATCGCTCTCAGTGAAGAAGAATTTCCTGATATCAATCCAGATTTGCCTTTTACTAGTTCGAACCGTAGTTCCCTTGTCTTACTTGAGCAATTTAATTTAATTTGGGACGTTTCACACCATGAAAGGAGCCAGCAAGAACCAGAGGGACGAGGAGAGTTTTGTTTGTACAGTACGCTGTTATGATCAGGAATGCACTGCCTGAAAGGCTGGTGGAAGCAGATTCAATAACTTTTTTTTTAAAAAGGAAACATTTGCAGGGCTACGGGGAAAGAGCAATGGAAATGGAACTAATTGGAGAGCTCTTTCAAAGAGCCGGCACAGAGAAGATGAGCCGAATGTCGTCCTCCTGTGCTGTATGATATGCTATAAAAAGTTGTTGCTGTTAAAGTAATAGTCTGGATTGATCGTATCCATTCCTTAACTATTTTACATATCTAAGTTCACCCCTCAGATGCCTCCTTTCCAAGCTGAATAGTCCAAGCTTCTCCAGCCCGGCATCAATACTCAGTTATTTGACGCGAGAGATCCGGGCTGTCAGAAGACAACTGCACGGGACTCTCCAGTAGATCCCAGCAGGTAACTCAAACATGTTCCTGATTCAAGCACCAGAACAAATTTGGTCAATGATTTGTTATACAAGGATAGGGGGAAAAAAAGCTTTAGCGATCTGTATCATTATATTTTGGCAGCCTGATACGACCAAGCTTCCATGAATCAACCTCTAATTTTTGCTCACTGAGTCAAACAGTGCTGGCAAGAGCCCCGCCGTTTTGCATCCAGTGACAGTATTAAATACTCTGAGGTAATACGGTCAGCTACAAAGTACGACTTCTACACCGTCCAGGCAATGAAGTCTAATCCCAGTTTAAGCTGTCTCCCCTTTCAGGAACACGTAAAAGAACCCATAGCACTATTTCGAAGAAGAAAGGGGAGTTATCAACCGTGTCCTGGCCATTATCTCATTACTATTTGTGGGAGCTTGCTGTGCACAAATTGGCTGCCGTGTTCCCTACATTACAGCAGCGACTACACTCCAATAATATTTAATTGGCTGTAAAACGCTTTGGGATGTTTTGAGGTGGTGAAAGGCGCCACAGAATGCAAGTTCTTTGTGTGTAGTTGAGTGCGGGAGTTGTACTTGTGTGGCACAGCCTGTGAAATTTACTGAACTTACTCAGAGCTCTCCAGTGGCTTATAATTGCACTCAATTTGGCTGCTTTGGAAAGCCCTGTTGCAAAACCTCAGTGACAGTTAACATTTCCGATAACGAATGAACTTCTCCTTGCCTGAACTTTGGCTGATAACTTATTGAAATAACTAAGTCGAGCTAGGATATTATGATACACTTTGATTGAAAGGAATAGCAATCGCGATATTAAAATAAAACAGGACCCTGGCACTGCTAGCAAAACGTGTTCACGGCCGCTGTCACGGGGAACTCTGGCGCACAGCTGGGATTGTCAACGAGTTCCCAATCTTATTCAGCCCAGGTCCGATTTTAACTCGGCACACACATGGCGATAGCAGTACACTTTAGACAGACAACTGGTTGCAGAGCGTTCCGTGCATATTCCGCCCAATTGAAGCGGGTGTTGAAGAACAAGAGGCCCCAAAGAACGTAATTAAATCATTCTTTTGATTGACCCATGAGAAGCAGGAGTGCTCATCCCAAGACCCTTCCTCTCCGTGAACAGTGCACCCATTCAGGGTGTGTAGCTTGCCAGCGGCTTGGTAACATTGCCCGGCCTCCTACCTGTAGGATCGGGCAAACCTCCAGCCCTTGTCCGTCCGTTCCATGCTCGAGTTAAAATCTAGTCCCATTCCACTGTGTCAGGAATAGGAAGAGAAATTCCAGGAATGAGTTGCGACAAGTGCCTGTTTTAGGCACCTCAACTGGGAAATTCAGAGAGTACTGACAGAGGATCTGTCAAGTTTGTAAAAATGCAGCAGCTTAAAACGTTATATATTTTAACTTAATTAGCAATTAGTTTATTTTCTGATCCACTTAACATATACAATAAATACTGATGTTTATCCAATTTCAGAATGAATGTTGTTCGAATCTCACTATTATTCGAATTGCAACGGCTCCATTAATACCATTTTCTATAGAACTCAATATAGTTAACCAGATTGCATTTGGTGGCCTGGGATATGAACGCCTGTGAGGTTTAATGTCTGCGGAGGGCTCCTGTGATAGGTTTGTCACTTAACGAGATAACAAAATGTGAGCTTTGGGAGCCCGGGTCATTTTGGGGAATCAAAGACACTATAAGTGTGGGCGGAACCACACCATACCATGCAGCACGCACTATCAATCAAAGACAATCGAAGCTTATCACATAGTTCAACCCAGCTCTAAACAGCATTAATTAGTTTGGAACTGCAAGCCTATCATATGATGTTTATGTTTACCAAATTGCTCTTTGTTAGGTTCACTGCTCCTAATGAGTATTCGCGACTGTCGTGCAGCCAGATTGGGAAGGACTCCAAGTCAGCAATGTCAGCTGGCACCTGCTCCCAAACGCCAGTAATTTAGCTGATGGCACAGGCCCCAATCTGGTGTCAAGTGCAAGCGGAATGATGCAGCGTCTTTGCTCCGCTCTAATAAAAAGCGCTTGCAAGCCACAATTGTCCAACTCCACGTTAAGTCACCAAACCTGCTAAGTGCCCCACATAATCATCCTATTCCATTTCTCTCAGGCTGTGTCTTTGTGCCAGTTACATAAAATTCGTCCTGTTCAACCTTTCCTGTTTACAAAACACTAGTTGATTCTTTTTCTTTTGGTAACAGGACAGAATAAAGACTTGCATTTATATAATATCTTTCACGACTACCGGACATCCCAAAGCGCTTTACAGCCAATTAAGTACTTTCTGAAGTGTAGTCACTGTTATAATGTAGAGACTATCCCAGCATAGCAAATGGAGATGTGTAGACAGAAAAAGTCCAATGTACATCCTCGCATATTCATCTTCATCACCATCATCATAGGCAGTCCCTCGAAATCAAGGAAGACTTGCTTCCACTCTAAAAGTGAGCTCTCAGGTAACTGAACAGTCCAATACGGGAATTACAGTCTCTGTCACAGGTGGGACAGATAATCGTTGGAGGAAGGGGTGGGTGGGGAGTCTGCTTTGCCGCACGCTCCTTCTGCTGCCTGCGCTTGTTTTCTGCATGCTCTCGGCAACAAGACTCGAGGTGCTCAGCACCCTCCCGGATGCTCTTCCTCCACTCTTTGGCCAGGGACTCCCAGGTGCCTTATCAAGGAGGCTTTGAAGGTGTCCTTGAAACATTTCCTCTGCCCACCTGGGGCTCGTTTGCCGTGTAGGAGTTCCAAGTAGAGCGCTTGCTTTGGGAGTCTTTGTCCGCATGCCCGACACATGTGGCCTGCCCAACGGAGCTGGTCGAGTGTGGTCAGTGCTTTGATGCTGGGGATGTTGGCCTGATCACGAACATGGACGTTGGTGCATCTGTCCTCCCAGGGGATTTGTAGGATCTTGCAGAGACATCATTGGTGGTATTTCTCCAGTGATTTGAGGTGTACACTGTATATGGTTCACATCGCTGAGCCATACAGGAGGGCGGGTATCACTACAGCCCTGTAGACCATAAGCTTGGTGCCAGATTTGAGGGCCTGATCTTCGAACAGGAACTCTCTTCCTCAGGCGACTGAAGGCTGCGCTGGCATCCTCCACCAAAAGTTTGTTGCCATGCTCCGCCTGCTCCACGACGACATGCAACCCATGATCCTGACCAATGGACCCACCATAGACCCAATCCACGTCCGGACTGGGGTCAAGCAGGGCTGCGTCATCGTGCCAACCCTCTTCTTGATCTTCCTCGCTACAATGCTCCAACTCATGCTCAACAAGCTCCTCGCTGGAATGGAGCTAAATTATAGAACCAGTGGGAAACCGTTCAACCATCACCGCCTCCAGGCTAGATACAAGACCGTCCCATCCTCTGTCATCAAACTACAGTAAGCTCACTTATTACCTCCCTGGTCTCGCCCTTCCCTAGCCCTGTAACTTCCTCCAACCCCACAATCTTCTGATTTACATCGCTCCACAATTGGTAGCCGTGCCTTCAGCTGTGTAGGCCCTAGACTCTGGAATTCCCTCCCTAAACCTCTCTGCCTTTCTACCTCTCTCTCCTCCTTTAAGACACTCCTTAAAATTTATCTCTTTGACCAGGCTTTCGATCACCTGTCCTAATATCTCCTTATGGTGTCAAATTTTGTCTGAAAACACTCTCGTGAAGCACCTTGGGACATTTTACTATGTTAAAGGCGCTATATAAATGCAAGCTG
The DNA here is from genome assembly GCF_044704955.1 of Pristiophorus japonicus. Lineage (NCBI taxonomy): Eukaryota > Metazoa > Chordata > Chondrichthyes > Pristiophoridae > Pristiophorus > Pristiophorus japonicus. The sequence goes on along the minus strand of NC_091979.1, from coordinate 208,305,360 downwards.
TTGTTGTTGCTTGCACTTTATTCTTTATCTTAGAATAGTTTAAATATTTTTTTTAAAATCAGGTTTCTATTGATTTTATTCTGTAAGTGACTAAAGTTAGGGACAAAGCAGGCCCAGCGACCCACATGCTGCTTTACTGTTGATGCACCTGCCGTGCACTGGTGCACAAACTCACATTGTACTGCACATGACAGCAGCTCTGTAATCGCATAAGGTTGAGGGAAGCAGCATGTGGAAAAAAGTCATCCCCGCCCCCCCATGGCCAGAGGAAGAATAGGAAGAGGGGAAACCGAGAGAGTGACAGTGAGAGAAGACTGAGAGAGGGACACACTCAGACACACACAGTAGGAAACAACAACAACAGCAACTTGTATTTATGTAGCGCCTTTAATGTAGTAAAATGCCCCAAGGCACTTCAAAGAGGTTGGTTTTCAGGAGCGACTTGAAGGAGAGAGGGGTAGAGAGGCAGGGAGGTTTAGGGAAAGAATTCCAGAGCTTAGGACCTAGAAGGCACGACCACCAATGGTAGAATCGGGGATACGCAAGAAGCCAGAATTGGAGAAGCGCCGAGATCTCGGAGGATTGTACGGCTGGTGGAGGTTACAGTGCATTTTATGACCTCAGGATGTCCCAAAGCGCTTTACAGCCAATGAAGTACTTTTGAAGTGCAGTCATTGTTTTAATGTAGAAAAATAATTAGTAAAACACGCCCCTTGCGAATATATATTCAAAGAGCAATTGTAGCTTTCTAAAGTTCAGCCACACTATAATTAAACTACTGAGCATTGCGAAAGGGACTGGTTAAGCATTACATTCATCTGCAGAATGAAGCATTTGTTGCAGGAGGTTATTTTAAAGCGCATACCGGATATAGCATGATACGGTGTTTAAAACTGATGCTTCGGTGCCTATAAATACACTGTTGTCATAAACCAGAACAGGGCTGAATACCATCCACTCATAGCAACGCATGTTACAGTATGTCAGCATTTGGCCCAGTGACAGACACCAAGGAGATAGATAGCAAGACAGAGTAACAGTAATGTGATGGGTGATTATACTTTCCTGAGCACAATGCACAGAGGTGTAAACCGCAGAGGCGTCAAAAAAAGTCTAGCCAAACTTTCTGTGTATTTATACAGGGAGAAGCTTGCAGCTATTTAAAATATTGCAAACACTATAAAGGCAGAAGCAAAGAAATCCTCGTTTGTGTCAGGAGCTGAAATATGCAGGATGGAATCTGTGCTTCAATGCCAGAATGTAAACTGCCAGTCATTGCGAAAGGTCCCGAACACTAAGATAAAATTATTTGTACAGGAGGTTTAGTCTACTTACACCTGTTTCATTCTGTGCTGATTCCGTTGCTCTGTGTTTGGACTGGTTGTCTGTTCCAGTTCATGTCATCATTGGTTTTAAACTGGGTTCCATGGACCCCAGGGGAGATCTGTGAGCTCACCAGTTTTCTGAATTTGTCTGCAAATGTTCATTTACTAGCTTGTTAATTCTGTCGCTCCCATACATTAATATTAATAAAAAATGTTTTGTGCAGTTTTATTTTGGTATCTGACACTGTCTTTCAGCATCTGGGACAAGGGGACTCTGGGGACATGACAATACTTGCATGGAGTTATTGAGAGTGTGCCAGTATTTGTAAGAGGTCCCCAAGAGTGTTTCCCAAGAGCACCCAGAAGCATGTCAATATTTGCAAGGACTCCCCACACACAAAAAATGTTGCAATGCAGTGATTGGCACCGTGGCACAATCACCTCGCTGTGTGATCTGGTGCTTCTGGAATCAAAGAATTTTGTATTCTATAAAATATCAAAATGGAGTCCAATCATAAAACAGCTAGCAACTTGCTGAAAATGCCAGTACTATCAACTCATTCTGTTTGTTGTTTATAGAGCAATTAAAATGTTATTTTTAAATCACAGATTTAAAAAGTTGATCATTTGTACATGTTCATCTAGTTACAGTTCTGACACAGCAAGTTAACAGCTGTGCTGCTTCTATTGCGATCTAGTTGATGTTCAAATAACAGACGGATTAGCATGTACTCTAAATTAAGGTGTCAGCTGTGGCTCAGTAGGTAACACTCTTGCCTCTGGCTCAGAAAGTTGTGGGTTCAAATCCCATTCCAGGAACCTGAACGCACAATATGGACTGATACTCCAGTGCTGTAGTGGGGTAGAGCTGTACTGTTGGAGGTGTTGTTTTTCGGTTGAGATTTTGAACCGAGGCCACTCAAGAGGACTCACAAGATCTCCAAGGCACTATTTTGAGAAGAGTGGAGGAGTTCTCCTTGGTGCCCTGGTCAATAATTATCCCTCAACCAACATAATTTTCTGGTTGCATTTGCAGGACCTTGCTATGCGCAAATGTCCAACATTACAACTGTGACTACACTTCAAAAGTACTTGATTGGTTGTAAAGCACTTTGGAACATCTTGAGGTTATGAAAGCTGCGATATAAATGCAAGTCTATCTTTCTTTAGCTTAGTAAACACTTGGACAATCAAAAGCCCTGGAGAGGAACAGGGGAAAGGTTGTCTTTACTGCAAGCTAGATACCCCATCCAATCTGCTGTTTCTCCTCAGTGTTAAAACTCAAACTGATTGCACCCTCTCCTATTCTGATGCTCATTCATTCCTAGGGCCTCAGAACTGCAAACTCCTCCCATTCCTCAGACTTTCCTTCCTCCTACAATCAACAGACTCTTAAAATCCAAGAGAACCTTGTTTTCTCTTTTAAGTCTAGTAACTACTATTGATGATATTAGTAGATGTACTTTTGATGAGTTCACGTGACATTCCTCTGTCTGCTGTGTTAGCGAAGGCATTAACCCACTGATCTTAATGTTTAGAACAAAGCCATATAAACCGATTCAGCATTCATTCATCCACTTGTATTGCCAATTAAGCTTTAGTCTTTTCAGTTTTTGCTTCTGGCCTGCACGATAAGCCTTGGTCCTTGACCTTCCTTTCTCAATAAACAAGACCTCTGGCTGCAGATCTTAATTCATTTCAACCCCACATAACATGCTGTTAAGTTTTAAATTCAAATCTTGGTACTAAAGAATGGGATCGATTACGCAAATCTTTGTGCTATTCCTAGCCAACCAACATTTTTCAACAAGCAATAAAGGATTCAATTCAGAAAAACCCATCTGGTCTTTACTTTCTATTGCCTGGTAACCCACAGAGACTACAACAACTTGTTGCCTTAAAATGCATCGAAGGCACATTCATTGTTCTTCCACCATCAGCTGCAGTCGGAAATGACAAAGACTTAAACCACCTGATCCAGATGGGATGCATCCTAGGTTGCTGAGGGAAGCTAAGGTGGAGATAGCAGAAACTTTGGCCACAACCTTTCAATCCTCCTTTGACATGGAGTGGTGTAAGAGGACTGGAGGATTGCAAATGTTACACCCTTGTTCAAAAATGGGGAGAGGGATAAACAGGCCCATCGAACATCAGTGTTGGGAAAACTATTAGAAATCATTGTCACGGAAAAAAATAATTCTCATTTAATAAGTGACAGCCAGCCAGATTTGTTAAAGGTAAATCGTGTCTGACTAACTTGATTGAGTTCTTTGATGAAGTAACAGAGGGGGTTGATGAAGGTAGTGCAGTTGATGCTGTATATATGGACTTTCAAAAGGCATTTGATAAACTGCCACATAACAGACTTATTCAGGAAAAATAAATACGTGGTATTAAATGGATGGTGGTATCTTGGGTACGTAATTGGCTAAGGGATAGGAGGCAGAGAGTAATGGTGAACGGATGTTTTTCTGACTTGAGAGAAGTATGTGATGGGGTCCCCCAGGGGTCGGTAATCGGAACATTGCCTTTCTTGTTAGATTTAAATGACCCGGACTTTGATATCGGGAGTGCAATTGTGAAGTTTGCTGATGATACAAAACTTGCCAGTATGGTAAATAGTGAGCAAGATAGTTGCAGAGTAGTGAAATAGGCAGACACATGGCAGATGTAATTTTATGCGGATAAGTGTAAAGTGATGCACTTTGGGAGAAATAACACTGAGACGCAGTATAATCAAAATGGTATTATTTTGAGATGCATGTTCACAAATAATTGAAGGTTGCAGGGCAAGTTGATGAGGCAGTTAAGAAAGCGTATGGGATACTTAGTTTTTTAAATAGGGTTATTGAATACAAAAACAAGGAAGTCATGCTAAACTCATGGTGTTCATTGGTTGCGGATCCCATGCTACTTAAAGGCAGCCAGCACCTCTTAAACGGGAGTTGAATTCTAAGTGCAAGAATTTCTGTGTGATATGTATTACTCAAATATCTGAGCAGGAAGAGTGCAGACACCAAGGTTCTCTGATGCTGCACTGAAGACCTTGGTGCAAAAAGTGGTGAGGAGGAGGGACATCCTTAATTCCCCCAGGGAGCAGGAAGACATTCAGGCAGCTGACGAGGAGGCAGTGGGAGGAGATCGCTAACGAGGTCAATGCCAGGTACATTGTTCCCAGGTTGTGGATGCAGTGCCAGAAGAAGTTTAATGATCTGACAAGAATTGTCAAGGTGAAACTACTGTTCAAATACCTTCTCATCACAGCTGCACCACTCACGGCCACATTAATCACGGCACTCACATCAATCCCCTCCACCAGCATCGTGCACTCTGCTGCAATCAGTACACCACACTACACAATATTTAGCACTGTTACAAAGTGCACACCCAAAACTAACATCTCGCAAACATACACTGGCAGCTATTCATCCATGACAGGCACATTCCCCAAACATCACGCAAGATTCTGACTAACACACTTCCCTTTCTCTTACAGGAGAAAGTGGTGCATAACACAAGGCAGCAGGCTGCCACCAGTGGGGGAATCAGTGCATCAACACACCTGTTCCCCATTGAAGCGACAGTACTTGGAAGAGGCAGAGCGGAGGTCATGGCCACAGGTGACGCGCTGAGCACAGTTGCTTCATTCTTAATCCTCCTTCTCATTTCTCCCTCACCCCACACACTGCTTCCTCTCTGCTCACCCTCACACCACAACCGAACCTTTGTCTCTTTTCTCATTTCAACTCCTTAGGGTGTGGAAGCCCGGCAGCCGGTGGAGGAAGAGGAGCAGAGTGACTATGAAGGTGCACTGTCACTTGATCTAATTCTCACTGCCTCATACATTGCTTGTCAGTGAGGTTGATGTAGGAGAAGTGCTCCCTGGAGACCCAATGTGAATATGGCCTCCTGTTAAGTGCCCTCCTCCTCCTCCTCCCTCTTCTGGCAGCTTGTCCTGCTCTGTGCTGTCTCCCTTCCTGCTTTCAATCATGCTCTATACCCAGAGACTTAACGCTGAGAGCATGCAGAAATCAGGCGCAGGCAGCGGAAAGAGCGTAGGCAAACCAGTGCATCCCACCCCTTCCCTCAATGACTATCTGTCCCACCTGTGACAGAGTCGATGGCTCTCGTAATGGACTGTTCAGCCACCAAAGAACTCACTTCAGGAGTAGAAGCAAGTCTTCCTCAATTCCGAGGGACTGCCTATGACATGATACCCAGAAGCAACCCTACCATGATTGCAGGCAGAAAGTCTGTGAGGCAAATAGCAGAGGTAAAGTAGCCAAACCCCTCTCTATGTAGTGGAAGAGAACTCTCAAGAGTGGAGTTACTCAGCAAAAAAAAAAAGCACCTAGATGTCAAACAGTAGCTGGAAGTGGTGAACCAGCAAGTAAATTGTAAGTACTGCATGATCCTTTTAAGGTGAGGAGGCCTTCCTGCCAGCATCTCGTTGCGCTGAGCGAGGTCAGCATGTGGCGTCCGATTAGCTGGGGTGGTCGAAAATAGTGAGCACGTGCTGCACATAGCACATGTCTCTCACCTGCGTAATTGGCTGCTTTAAACCATGCCGATGTGAAACCTTAACTCAAGCGCGACCTTCTACATCAAAATGACGGTCTGTGCATTTCCAGTCAGAAGTGATGCGCGCGCAGCAACTCCGCCATGTTGGATTTTTAAGTGGCTTTTATGCAGCCCAATTTCTAGGCCAAGCTGCTTTTCAAATGCTCCGACTGAAATGTCTTGACTGGCGCAGTTCAAAGTTATGCTTCAAGCACTGATAGAACTTCAATGATTTTATATCATTATCACCAGTAAACCATTTTAAGATGACATAGTCTCATCTCCCCTGACAGTCTGGGAGGGGGAAGAAAAGCCGTTTCACAGAATAATAAAACTTTTATAGGCATAATGTCTCATCTTAGTAAATTTTCAAACTACTGAAGCAAAGGTTCTTTTGTATTTCAAAGACACATTTCTGTGGTTTGATGGGACTTCTTCAGGCAGATTCAGTTTAAGAAACAGCCAGGATTTGCCTACTCATTGGCTGAAAATCCATCATAACCAGGGACCTAAGCACATGATCTAGGCTGACGTCCTAGTACAGTGTTGAGGGAGTGCTGCACTGTCAGAGCTGCGGTCTTTCGGATGAGGTTAAACCTGTTCTGCCTTAGGTCTGCTCTCTCAGGTGGTCGGAAAAGATCCCATGGCACTATTTTAAAAAAGAGCACAGGAGTTCTCCCCAGTGCTCAACCAACATCACTAAAACAGATGAACTGGTCATTTATCAAATTGCTGTTTGTAGGACGCTGGCTCGCGATACCTACATTACAACAGTGACTGCCATTTCCAAAAGATACTTCCCCTTCTAACGCAGAGTTGCTGAGGACAGTTATGATGACCCTACTGGTCTGCTAACTCAACACAGACAAGAGATTCGTCCTCAAAGCTTTCTGGCCTAAAAAGCCTATAAAGCTTATCTATTCGCCATTATTCACCCAACCAGCAAGTTAGCAATTTAACCAATCATGTTTAAAAACTTGTTTGGTAATGCAGTGACAATGACAGCACATCACTAATCACAGCGAGGTGCCAATTTTTATCCCCTCCACGGGGCAGTAAGGGTGATTAAAATAGCAGCGCCGCACTTATCGCCCCCCTTCCCATCCATGTCCGGGTCTCCTCCATTTTGGTTGGGGCCCTGAGTTGAGCGAACTAGGCACCCGCTAGAAACAGGCAGGAGGCTCATTAACCCATATAAATTGAGGTCTTTTACCATCAATAGGACTCTGAATGAAAAGCACTGACAGATGCAACGAGCTCGTGTCCTGTGGTACTTTGTGTTGAGAGGCCTAACCGACAGCCCTTAATCGACTGCTGCACGTTGATCAAAAAAAGGGGGCAAAGAAGGTTTACAAATGATTTTTGTGGGATTAGGAGCATTAACGCTCTTCCCAGCCCCACATAAGCCAACCCTCAATGCCCGACTGCCTGTTTTAGGCCCCGGTGTGCGATTCCATTGACGTCAATAAGACTGAATACCGGGCATGTGGTAGAACAAACGGCCAATCCCATCCCCCCATTATTGCCTCCCCCCACGCATACCCCATTTCACCTCCATAAACTCTCAAAGAAGCAAGATTAAAATCACATGCCCCCCCCCCATTCAAGACTGATTCCTGGAATGAAGGTATTGTCCTATGAGAAGAGATTTAGTAGACTAGGCTCATATCTCCTAGAGTTTAGAAGAATGAGAGGTGATCTCATTAAAATGTATAAAATTCTTAAGGGGCTTGACCGAGTAGATGCTGGGAGGATGTTTCCCCTGGCCGGGGAGTTTAGAAATAAGGGTCACAGTCTCAGATTAAGGGATTGGCCATTTAGGACTGGGATGAGGAGAAATTTCTTCACTCAGAGAATTGTGAATCTTTGGAATTCTCTACTTGAAATTTTAAAATCGAGGCATTGCCAGAGCAGAAGCCAATGTAGATCAGTGAACATAGTGGTGATGGGTGAACAGGACTTGGTGCAAGTTAGGTTACGGGCAGCAAAGTTTTGGATGAGCTCATATTTATGGAGGGTGCATTATAGGGAATTCAAGTGTACATCCCCACCCTGTCCCACCTTGATGACATTGGTTAAATAAATTTTAGATGAAGTTTTATAACAAAAAAAAATAGTGGCTGCTGTTTTCAAGTATAGCAGAAGTCATAGTAAAAAAACAATGGTGTGTTAGTCATCTAAATATTGGGATTCAGTCTCACTCTCCTGCAGCATGGGAGTTTAGTGCACGAGTTTACATAGTTACATAGGGCCCAAGTTTCCCCAGGAGTTGCTCCTTTCTTTTGGAGCAACTAGTTTTTTTTGGAGTATCTTAAAAATCGCAATTCTCCCCATTTAGTTTGCTCCAGTTTAAATGAGTTAGTTCAGTTTCTTTTTAGTTCCGTTTTTTTTTCAAAAGGGAGCGTTACCAGCTACTTACGCCTGTTTTGGCCATTTAAGCAAGTTTAGCCAGTGAAAAGTTACTCCAAATTAACTTAGGCCAGCATATATGCCCACTTTTGTATGCTCAGAAAAACCTTGCGGAGACTTAAGAAATCAGCACAGGTAGCCAGAGTTAGGGAGGGGGGAAAGGGAAGTTAGAGGATTTTCCAAAGCACTAAACACCTTCATAACAACATTAAAGAAACATAAATACATTTAAAGCACTAAGCACTAAACAAAGAAGTACATTTAAAGCACCAAGCACTAAACAAAGCACAAAAGTAATAAGCAATTAATTAACAAATAAAAAATAGAAGGAACCCTGCATCTAAAGCACCAAGACCAAAGTAATAAGCAATCAATCAATCAATCAATAACAAATAAAAAATAGAAGTCCTATCTTTATGTGAAGGGAAGGCAGCGGGCCGCAGATGAGGGAGCCCATTCAGCCAGGGCTAGGGGCAGTACCAGACATACCGGGAGGCTCGGCTCAACGCGGCATCGGTGATGAAGGGGGGTGGGGGGAAGGAGGGGAGGGGGTGGGGAGAAGGAGGGGCGGGGAAAGGAGGGGTGGGGGGAAGAAGGGAGGGGTTGGGGCGAAGGAGGGAAGGGGGAGGAGGGGGAGAGGAAAGGGGGAGAGGGAGAGGGGGAGGGGGGAGGCCTACCCACCTGACAGCCAGGGGAGGTGCGTCGGAGGCCATTATAAAATCATCCAGTTGTTTGTTTGAATGTGTGTATCGTGATATTTGCAGGAATATTTCACAATGCAACTGGGAAATTTAAATTGCTGTGTAGGCTGGCCCCTGTTATCTTCAATTACTCTCTCTTTGATTGATTTTCCATTCCGCTGCCCTGATCGCTCCCTTGCTGCTTGATTTTCTATCCTACTGCCTGGAGTCACTTCTTATCTAGTTCCTTCTCGAGGGAGCCCATTCGGCCAGGGCTAGGGGCGGCGGGCTTCGGGCCCCTCCCACACAGCCTGCAGAGATTCAGGGGCGAGGAGCTACTGCACATATGCGCACACTCTAGCGCGCACGTGCAGAGGTACCAGCACTGTTTTCAGCGCCAGGACCTGGCTCCGCCCCCCACTGGATGTGGTGCACTACGCCAAGCCGGAAGACGTCCTGAGGAGTGGGGAGAATTCCTCGTTAAGTTTTAGGTGCGCTTTTTGTTCCAGAAAGTCGGCGCACCTCATGGAGGTGGGCTGTTCTAAGCATCAGGGCAAACTTGGGCCCATAGAATTTACAGCACAGAAACATACCATTTGGCACAACAGGTCTGTCCCGGCATTTATGCTCCACACGAGCCTCCTTCTACCTTTCTTCATCTCACCCTTTCTGTACATCGTGTGGAGCATAAACACCAGCATAGACTGATTGGGCTGATTGACCTGTTTCTGTGCTATGTGTCCTACGTAAATCTAGGCATAATCTGTGCACGAAAATTAAGATATTTCCTGACACAGAAAATGTATGCTGAATACGCTGGCTCCTCAAACCTTAAATCAGCTCTAAAGTGATCAAATTCTTGGACGGCATTTTAAAAAAAGAAGTCCGATAGCAGATGTTAGAACTTTTGTTTTCAATATTTGATGTACAGTCCAATACCAGAAAGTTAGATTGATCTCATATTCATATTCAGAGAATGTTCTCTAAATGTAACAGTTGCATGTTCGCTGAAGATTATAACATGCCCACTGGATTAGCCGATAAATTAAAAGGTGTTCAGCAAAACAACTTGCATTTATATAACGCCTTTAACGTAGTAAAATATCCCAAGTTGCTTCACAGGAGCAATTATCAGACAAAATTGGATACCGAGCCACATAAGGAGACATTACAACAGGTGACCAAAAGCTTGTTCAAAGAGGTCGGTTTTCATGAATGTATTAAAGAAGGAGAGATACGTGGAGAGATTCAGAGAGGGAATTCCAGAGCTCAGGGCCTAGGTAGCTGAAGGTACGACTGTCAATGGTGGAGTGATTAAAATCCTGGATGCGTAAGCAGCCAGAATTAGAGGAGCGTAGAAATTTTGGAGGATTGTGGGGCTGGAGGAGGGTACAGAGATAGGGAGGGACAAGGCCATGGAGGTATTTGAAAAAAAGGATCTGACTGTTAAAATTGATGCACTGCTGGACCGGAAGCAAATGTAAGTCAGTGAGCACAGGGCTGATGTGTGAACAGGACTTGATGCGAGTTTGGATATAGGCAGCAGAGTTTTTGATGAGTTCAGGTTTATGGAGGGTGGAAGATGAGAGGTCGGCCAGGAGAATGTTGGAATAGTCAAGTCGAGAGTTGTTTTTTTATTGGTATAAAATATGCTGTTCTTAGTTTGGTGCAACGTTTTACTCTCAAAAGGGCAGGTAACTCACAAGTGCAGGGTTAATCAAGAAAATAACACTTTTTTTAATATGATGATATGGATACGTCTATATCTCAAGAGTCCATGGTTTTTAGGGCAGCCAAAATGTCTAAAGGAATTACGAACATAAAGAGGACTCAATAGGGCTGATTTCTCAAGGAGGCACCAAGGATGCCCGTAGGCAGCAGGTACTGGAAAATCAGGCTGAACATATTGAGAGTGGAGTGGTCTCTTGCACATCCCCAATTTCAATTGTTCCACCATTGCTGGCCGTGCCTTCAGCTGCCTAGGCTCTAAGCTCTGGAATTCCCTCCCTAAACCTTTCTGCTTCACTACTCCTCTATCCTTCTTTAAGACGCTCCTTAAAACCTATCTCTTTGATTAAGCTTTTGGTCACCTGTTCTAATATCTCTTTATGTGGCCCAGTGTCAAATTGTTGTCTGATAACACTCCTGTGAAACACATTAAAGTTATTATGTATTTAGCCCTTTGAAACTTGCATTACACCTGACCACCAGAGGGCCCACCTGGTGGAGTCCCAAGGGATCCCAACATCCCTTGGGAGCACAGTATATAAGCAGGCCACCCACAAGGTACCTGCACTCTGGAACCTTAATAAAGGAGCTAAGGTCTCACTTGCTCATTACACACAGTACTCAGTCTCATCCTTTATTATGAGTATAACAATTGGCGACGAGATAACGAACAACCATGCAAAAATGCAAAGAACAGTCGGCATCCTGGAGAAGTTCTCAGAAGGGGATGATTGGGAGGCCTTCATGGAGAGACTCAACCAATACTTTGTGGCGAACGAGCTGGAAGGGGACGAGAATGCCACCAAATGAAGGGCGATCCTCCTAACTGTCTATTGGGCAACAACCTATGGCCTCATGAAGAATGTCCTGGCCCCGGCAAACCAACAGAGAATTCCTATGAAGAATTGTGTATGCTGGTCCGGGAGCACCTAAATCCTAAGGAAAGCGTTTTGATGGCGAGATATCGGTTCTACATGTGTCAACGATTGGAGGGCCAGGAAGTGGCGAGCTATGTCGCCGAACTAAGGAGCCTCGCAAGACATTGTGAATTTGGGAGATTCCGAGAACAAATGCTCAGAGACTTTTTTGTACTCGGCATCAGACATGAGACAATCCTTCGCAAACTGTTAACTGTAGTAACTCCGAATCTGAGTAAAGTCATAACGATTGCCCAGGCATTTATGTCCACCAGCGACAACACTAAGCAGATTTCACAGAACAAAAAACAAAGTACTGTGCATAAAGTAACGTCGGTTTTGAGCAGAAATGTACACAGCAGAACGTACACGCCAGCTGCTGTGGCCCGACCTCAATTGACCCAGAGTCTGCCATCATCTGTTAATGCGAGGCAGTTAACACCCTGTTAGCGTTGTGGAGTGATCATTGGCCTCATCAATGCCACTGCATGCAATGGTTGCAAAACAATGGGACACCTCCAACGAATGTGCAGGCGAGCTGCAAACCCTGCAAACCACCACGTTGCAGAGGAAGATCGATCCCAGTGGATCAGACTGAGTTGGAAACTCATACGGAGGAGGCAGAAGTGTATGGGCTATACATGTTCATGATGAAATGCCCACCAATAATGTTGAAATTCGAACTGAACGGAATTCCAATATCTATGGAGCTGGACACGAGGGGCAAGTCAGTCCATAATGAGTAAAAAGGCCTTCGACAGGCTGTGGGGAAAGAAGGCAAACAGGCCCAAGTTCAGCCCCATTCACACTAAACTAAGGACTTACACCAAGGAACTAATCCCTATAATTGGCAGTGCAGAAGTCAAAGTCTCCTATGGTGGAGTAATACACGAACTCCCGCTGTGGATTGCGCCAGGGGATCGCCCCATGTTGTTTGGCAGAAGCTGGCTGGGGAAAATCCACTGGAACTGGGACGACATCCGAGCGCTTTTGTCCATCAACGACGCCTCATGTACCCAGGTTCTAAGCAAGTTCCCATCGTTATTCGAGCCAGGCAGAGGAAGCTTCTCAGGGCAAAAATGCAGATCCATTTGGTTCCCGGTAATCGACCCATCCACCACAAGGCTCGGGCGTTACTGTACATGATGCGTGAAAAAGTGGAAATTGAGCTGGACAGGCTGCAACGTGAAGGCACCATCACGCCGTTGGAATTCAACGACTGGGCCAATCCGATTGTCCCAGTACTCAAGGAGGACGGTACGGTTAGAATTTGCAGGACTATAAAGTAACAATTAACCGTTTTCACTGCAGGACCAGTACCCTCTACCCAAGGCAGACGACCTATTCGCGACACTGGCTGGAGGGAAGACATTCACCAAGCTGGACTTGACCTCAGCCTACATGACGCAGGAGCTGGAGGAGTCTTCGAAAGGCCTCACCTGCATCAACACGCACAAAGGTCTGTTTATCTACAACCGGTGCCCGTTCGGCGATCTTCCAGCGGAACATGGAGAGCCTGCTGCAGTCGGTTCCTTGCACCGTGGTCTTCCAGGACGATATATTGTTTACAGGTCGGGACACCATGGAGCACTTGAAGAATCTCGAGGAGGTTCTTAGTTGGTTGGATCGCGTGGGTCTCAGGTTGAAATGCTCGAAGTGTGTTTTCCTGGCACAGGACGTCGCATTCTTAGGAAGGAGAATCGCAGCAGACGGCATCAGACCCACCGACACCAAGACAGAGGCCATCAAGAACGCGCCGCGACCACAGAACATGACGGAGCTGCAGTTGTTCTTGGGACTCCTTAACTATTTTGGTAATTTCCTACCTGGGTTTAGCACCCTGCTAGAACCCCTACCTGTGCTACTGCACAAGGGAGACGACTGGGTATGGGGGAATTCACAAGAGGCTGCCTTTAAGAAAGCCAGAAATTTAGTGTGTTCTAACAAACTGCTTGTCTTGCATAATTCATGTAAACGATTAGTGTTAGTTTGCGATGCATCGTCATATGGGGTCGGGTGTGTGTTACACCAGGCTAATGATTTGGGGATTTTGCAACCGGTTGCATATGCATCCAGGAGTTTGTCCAAGGCCGAAAGGGCTGACAGCATGGTTGAAAAAGAGGCTCTGGCGTGCATTTACGGGGGAAAAAAATGCACCAGTACTTATTTAGCCTCAAGTTTGAGCTTGAAACTGACCACAAGCCGCTCATATCGCTGTACTCTGAGAGCAAAGGGATTAATACCAATGCCTCTGCCCGCATCCAAAGATGGGCGCTCACGCTGTCGGCATACAACTATGTTATCCACCACAGCCAGCGGATGTGCTCATGCATTTGAGAAAGAGATGTCCCTCTTTACAGCCCACCAGATCAGGACCTGGACCAGCCAGGATCCTTTACTGTCCCTGGTAAAAAAAACTGTGTCCTCCATGGGAGTTGGTCCAGTGTCCCAGTGGAGATGCAGGAAGTGATTAAGCCGTTCCACAGACGCAAAGACGAGTTGTCCCTGCAGGCGGACTGTCTTTTGTGGGGCAATCGCGTGGTCTTGCCCAAGAAAGGCAGAGACACATTTATTTGCGAGCTGCACAAAACCCACCCAGGCATCGTAATGATGAAAGCCATATCCAAATCTCACGTGTGATGGCCTGGCATCGACTCAGATTTAGAGTCATGTGTGCCAATGCAACACTTGCTCTCAGTTGAGCAATACACCCAGAGAGACACCGCTAACTTTGTGATCGTGGCCATCCAAGCCATGGTTGAGGATCCATGTAAACTATGCGGGCCCATTCCCAGGCAAAATGTTTTTGGTTGTCGTGGACGCTTACTCAAAATGGATTGAATGTGCAATAATATCAGTAAGCACATCCACGGTCACCATTGAAACATAGAAACATAGAAAATAGATGCAGGAGTAGGCCATTCGGCCCTTCGAGCCTGCACCACCATTCAATAAGATCATGGCTGATCATTCACCTTAGTGCCCCTTTCCTGCTTTCTCTCCATACTCCTTGATCCCTTTACCCATCAGGGCCATATCTAACTCCCTCTTGAATACATCGAACGAACTGGCATCAACAACTCTCTGTGGTAGAGAATTCCACAGGTTCACAATTCTCTGAGTGAAGAGGTTTCTCCTCATCTCGGTCCTATATGGCTTACCCCTTATCCTTAGACTGTGACCCCTGGTTCTGAACTGTCCCAACATCGAGAACATTCTTCCTTCATCTAACCTGTCCAATCCCGTCAGAATATTATATGTTTCTATGAGATCTCCTCTCATTCTTCTAAACTCCAGTGAATACAGGCCCAGTCGATCCAGTCTCTCCTCATACGTCAGTCCCGCCATCCCGGGAAGCCTAAGAGCCATGTTTGCCACGCACGACTTGCATGATGTCCTAGTCAGCAATAATGGGTCGTGCTTCACCAGTGCTGAATTCAAGGAATTCATGACCTGCAACGGGATCAAACATGTCACATTTGCCCCGTTTAAGCCCGCATCCAATGGCCAGGAAGAACGGGCAGGTCAGACTATCAAGCAAACCTTGAAACGTGTGTCGGAAGGCTCCCTGCAGACCCGGTTGTCCCGAGTGCTGCTCAGCTACTGCACCAGACCCCACGCACTCACCAGGATTCCCCCAGCTGAGCTGGTCATGAAAAGGGCGCTTAAACCAAGGCTCTCTCTTGTCCACCCTCACCTCCATGATCACGTGGAGGGCAAGCGGCATCACCATGACCGCACAAATTTGTCACACGATATTGAGATCAATGATCCTGTGTTTGTGCTCAATTATGGACATGGTCCCAAATGGCTCGTTAGACAGTCACAGCCAAAGAGAGGAGTAGGGTGTTTCAGGTCAAACTGACCAATGGACAAACACACAGAAAACATGTGGACCAAATCAAATTGCGGTTCACCAACAGCTACGAACAACCCGAAGAGGACACCACCAACTTTGACCTTCCAACAAACACACAAGTGGCAACTGACATCATAGTTGACCACGAAACCGAAGTCATCGTCCCCAGCAGGCCAGCAAGGCCAGCTGCCCAACAGCCCAGTGAAGAACTGACCAGCCCACCCACACCAACATTTGTACCAAGACGATCGACAAGGGAGCGCAAAGCTCCGGATCATCTCACCTTGTAAATAAGTGTACTGTTGACTTCACGGGAGAGTTATGTTATGTATTTAACCCTTTGTAACTTGCATTCCACCTGACCACCAGAGGGCCCACCTGTTGGAGTCCCAAGGGATCCCAGCATATAAACAGGCCACCCACGAGGTACCTGCACTCTGGAACCTTAATAAAGGAGCTAAGTTCACACTTGCTCACCACACACAGTCTCACCATTTATTATGAGTTTAACAAAAGGCACCATATATATGCAAATTGTTGCTGTTGTACAGGCTGATCCTGTCTGCCTAGCTTCAAAAGGTGTTTGAGGTGTTTTTTTTAAAAGGTTCTCCTCAAACATACCCTGGTCCATTTTTAGGGCAGTGTACGATGTGGGGTTGCATTAGAGCAGTTCACATAGTAATGCTTGATTTGATATTTCACAGAAACTGAAGCTGCTGGATGTTTCAAACAATTACTACTCATCCTACGTGACTGTATTATGAAGTAAATTGCCTGCACGCGGACTAAAACTTTGGATTGCGGCATCAAAAACAAAACACAATTATCTATCATTATACAACTGGTCTGAATCCAACACTGTCAATAACAACAAGGGACTGTACCTTTCATATGCTTCTCAGTATAACATTGATCATTTGGAAACGAGCATAATTATCTATGCAAATTTCTTGCTATCTATGACAGGTGCAATTGAGCTAGATGACCGATGGATTAAATGATTACTGTTCTGCTGGGAGGATGTAGTTAATAGTCCATGTGATAAGCAGACCACTTGCAAAATATCTCGATATTAAAGGTTATTTTCTTTCTGCCTAAATACTTACATTGACTATTTTTTTAGTTTTAGTATCTAATTGTCAAAAAATCTTCCTATGCGATATCATACTTGGCACAGTAACTGTAATAGGCAGCCTCATTGACATTGAACTGAAATCAGGCATTTGGATCATAGAACTAAGCTCTTGAAAAGCACATAACTATGTCATATCTTGTACTCATGAAGGTGAGGGATTTTGGAGAATAGAACACTTTCCATTATGGACACTCAGTGTCAGTGTAATGCACCCCCAAAGTCAGTAAAGCACAATTAGATGAAGAATACAACTCCCTCTACACTGTCCCATCAAACTCTCTCAGGGCAGGTACAGCACAGGTTAGATGCAGAGTAAAGCTCCTTCCACACAGTCCCATCAAACACTCCCAGAGCAGAGACAGCATGGGTTAGATACATAGTAAAGCTGCCTCGACACTGTCCCATCAAGCACTCTCGAGTCAGGTACAGCACGGGTTAGATGCAGAGTAAAATCCCCCCTCTGCTGCCCTGTCAAATACAACCAGTTCAGGATAAATGCGGACACCCAGGTCAGTCCAGTATAGTTAGATGCAAAATATAAGCTCCCTCAATTCTGCTCTGATAATGTGCTTCAGCCCCAACTTCAGAAAATCACCTCCTACTATACTCGTATGATAGTTCTCCCTCTCAGAGAGATTTCCAATTTAGTACCAATTGATGCTGAATTAAGGGCAATTTGTACTGTGGGTCTAAGTCAATTGCTAACTAGATTCAAGCTGCTCAACATACCATTTATAAAATAAATTCTATTTATTTTTCCACACTTTGCCCAGTACTAAATCAAATTAAGTAGCAAAATCCTTGTTTTTTTATGCATTTCTAGTGATGAAATAAGCTGCTTGTTCTACATTAGTTAGTCTGTTTCATAAGAAAATAAAAAAACAAATGCAAACTACGCAACGAGGTGAAATACGTTCACAAGCCCATTTCTCAGTTGATATTGTGGTGGATTTCCGTGTTCAACATCATCTAGGGCGGCAATGCTAGAAAATTAAAAACCTACGTACTTTGGACCATCAACAAGCACTGCGAGGTTTAGCACACACCAGATACATGGTATAGCACACGTGAGATACCAGGTATAGCAGACACCAGATATAGGTAAAGCATAAGTCAGATACCAGGTAAGGTATACTCCAGTCAGCCCCAACAATATAAGAACATAAGAACATAAGAAATAGGAGCAGGAGTAGGCCATAAGCCCCCTCGAGCCTGCTCCGCCATTCAATAAGATCATGGCTGATCTGATCTTGGACTCAGCTCCAATTCCCCGCCTGCTCCCCATAACCCCTCATCCCTCCATCACTCAAGAAACTGTCTTTTTCTGTCTTAAATTTATTTAATGTCCCAGCTTCCACAGCTCTCTGAGGCAGCAAATTCCACAGATTCACAACCTGCTGAGAGAAGAAATTCCTCCTCATCTCAGTTCTAAATGGGAGGCCCCTTATTCTAAGATCATGCCCTTTAGTTCTAGTCTCCTCCACCAATGGAAACTGCTCTCTGCATCCACCTTGTCAAGTCCCCTCATAATCTTATGTTTCTAAAAGATCACCTCTCATTCTTCTGAATTCCAATGAGTAAAGGCCCAACCTACTCAACCTTTCCTCATAAGTCAACCCCCTCATCCCCAGGATCAACCTAGTGAACCTTCTCTGAACTGCCTCCAAAGCAAATATATCCTTTCGTAAATATGGAAACCAAAACTGCATGCAGTATTCCAGGTGTGGCCTCACCAATACCCTGTACAGCTGTAACAAGACTTCTCTGCTTTTATACTCCATCCCCTTTGCAATAAAGGCCAAGAATCCATTGGCCTTCCTGATCATTTGCTGTACCTGCGTTCTATCCTTTTGTGTTATATGCACTAGTACCCCCAGGTCCTGCTGTACTGCAGCACTTTGCAATCTTTCTCCATTTAAATAATAACTTGCTCTTTGATTTTTTTTCTGCCAAAGTGCATGACCTCACACTTTCCAACATTATACTCCATCTGCCAAATTCTTGCCCACTCACTTAGCCTGTCTATGTCCTCCTGCAGCCTCCTTATGTCCTCCTCACACATTGCCCTGCCTCCCATTTTTGTAATGTCAGCAACACTCAGTCCCCTCTTCCAAGTTGTTAATATAGATTGTAAGTAGTTGGGGTCCCAGCACTGATCCCTGCGGCACCCCACTCATTACTGATTGCCAACCAGAGAATGAAGCATTTATCCCGACTCTCTGTTTTCTGTTTGTCAGCCAATCTTCTATCCATGCCAAAATATTACCCCCAACCCCGTGAACTTTTACCTTGTGCAGTAATCTTTTGTGTGGCACCTTGGCAAATGCCTTCTGGAAGTCCAAATACACCACATCCACTGGTTCCCCTTTATCCATCCTGTTCGTTACATCCTCAAAGAATTCCAGCAAATTTGTCAAACATGACTTCCCCTTCATAAATCCATGCTGACTTTGCCTGACCAAATTTTGCTTTTCCAAATGTCCTGTTACTGCTTCTTTAATAATGGATTCCAACATTTTCCCAACCACAGATGTTAGGCTAACTGGTCTACAGTTTCCTGCTTTTTGTCTGTCTCCTTTTTTGAATAGGGGCGTTACAGTTTTCCAATCTGCTGGGACCTCCCCAGAATCCAGGGAATTTTGGTAAATTACAACCAATGCATCCACAATCCCTGCCACTACTTCTCTAAAGACCTTAGGATGCAAGCCATCAGTTCCAGGGGATTTATCTACCTTTAGTCCCATTATGTTACTGAGCACCGCCTCCTTAGTGATTGTGATTGTGTTAAGTTCCTCCCTCCCTGTAGCCCCTTGACTATCTACTATTGGAATATTGTTAGTGTCCTCTACTGTAAAAACTGATACAAAATACTTGTTTCGAGTTTCTGCCATCACCATGTTCCCCATTACTAATTCCCCGGTCTCGTCCTCCAAGAGATCAACATTTACTCTAGCCACTCTTTTTCTTTTTATATACCTATAGAAACTCTTACTATCTGTTTTTATATTTTGTGCTAGTTTACCTTCATAGTCTATTTTTCCTTTCTAATCATTTTTTTAGTCATTTTGTACTGGCTTTTAGAAGCTTCCCAATCTTCTGTCCTCCCACTAGTTTTGGCCACTTTGTATGCCCTTGTTTTTAATGGGATACCGTCCTTTATTTCTTTATTTAGCCACGGATGGCTTTCTTTTCTCTTACACCCTTTCCTCCTCACTGGAATATATTTTTCTTGAGAGTTGTGAATTATCTCTTTAAATTTATTCAACTGTTCATCAACCATCCCACACTTCAATCTGTTTTCCCAGTCCACTTTAGCCAACTCTGCCCTCATACCTTCATAGTCTCCTTTATTTAAGCTTAGTATGCTGGTGAGAGATCCAACTTTCTCACCCTCCATCTGAATTTGAAACTCAATCATGCTATGATCACTCATTCCAAGGGGATCCTTTACTAGGAGACTGTTTATTAATCCTGTCTCATTACACAGGACCAGATCCAAGATAGCCTGCCCCCTGGTTGGTTCCGTTACATACTGTTCAAGGAACCTGTCCCTTATACACTCTATGAACTCTTCCTCAAGGCCACCCTGACCAATTTAATTTGTCCAATCAATATGGAGGTTAAAATCACCCATGATTATTGTTGTTCCCTTTTTACATGCCCCCACTATTTCCTGGTTTACGCTCTGACCAACAGAGTTGCTACCGTTAGAGAGCCTATATACTATGCTCACCAGTGACTTTTTCCCCTTATTATTCCTTATCTCCACCCAAACTGTTTCAACATCCTGATCCTTTGAGCATATATCGTTTCTCACAATTGCAGTAATTCCATTCTTTATCAATAGAGCTACCCCACCTCCTTTTCCTTTCTGTCTGCCCTTCCGGATTGTCAAATACCCCTGAATATTTAATTCCCTGTCCTGGTCACCTTGCAACCATGTCTCTGTAATGGCTATCAGATCATATCCATTTGTCTCAATTTGTGCCGTCAACTCATCTATTTTGTTACAAATGCTACGTGCATTTAGACAAAGTGCCTTTAAATTTGTTATTTTACCGTTTTTTCCTGCATGTTTCCTCTCTCGTTCAAACTCACTTTCTTTATTTTTGCTTTCTAATTTACGCTTTTCTCCCCTCCCTACTGAATCAACTCTCAGGTTCCCATCCCCCTGCCAAGCTAGTTTAAACCCTCCCCAACAGCACTAGCAAACCCCCCCGCGAGGACATTGGTCTCTGCTCCGTTGAGGTGCAACCCATCCGGCTCCCCCAGAAGTGGTCCCAATGCCTCAGGAATCTAAAGCTCTCCCGTCTGCACCATCCCTCCAGCCATATATTCATCCGCTCTATCTTCCTATTTCTGTATTCACTAGCTCGTGGTATTTGGAATAATCCAGAGATTATGCCTTAACCCAATCTCAAAACTGCACCGTTATAACCAGTATTACCTTTTTCCACTTCTTACAACTACACCATCCGTATGGCCTTTCTGAATGAATGTGCTGAGCTTTCCAAACTCATTTCACATTGATTTTCACAGTGAACAAAGTAAAGGAACTTTTATCTGGTCCGCCTTAGCTGGATTTGAACCCTGGTTCCCCAGATGAAAAGTCTAGCATGCTAATTCAAATTCCTAATGACAGCACATGGACCTGGCTATCTGCTCATAGAAGGGTGTAAAATACATTGACTCCAGCCTGGGGAAAGTGATCGTAAGCTAGTTAACATAGCTAGGGGCTCCATCACTCTATAGAGCGAATCTTAATGTTTATATCCAGTAGCCTTGTGATTGATAGAGCTGAGTCCTGATAAATGCAAGTCTACTCCAAGCACAATTTTGATCCTTGCACAGAGTTTCCAATTGCTCAACAACTAGGAGCCCTAGTCCAAGCACAACATTAAAGTGTAAACACAAATCCAAAAATATGCAGTTGTAAATGCTTGTCACATGAAAAGCTGCCAAATTTGATATCCCCTTACTCTTTTGGGTGCAATCTTAACAGCTTTGACAGTGCAGTTTCTGAATTTGCTGAGGTTTGTTTTTTACCACTCTTTTGGAGTAAAACATAATTAACATTAAATCAAGTGCCCCCTAATCTGGGGAACACTCCAGCCACTTTTCAACTGCCCTTTTTTTTTGTCTTTTAAAAAAAAAAATTTCCTGATTTTTTTTTGGGCAATAAAATCATAAATTTTACAAGTGCCCCCTATAAAAGGGGAGGGGGACACTAAAAATCCGGCAATTAAACAAATTAAACTTTAAAACATATAAAATCAAATTAAAATTTGGTTGCCGGAGGTGATAATGCACTCCAGTCCCTCCGGCGCCTTGTTTTCTACCAAATGTCTTGTGTGCACCACAGCTGACACGTAGATCTCTAGTTGATTAAATCTAGAGCTGTACGATGCTAAATGACTTACTGGCCAATGTTTCATTAACAGCCAATTCAGCGCATAGATTGACAATACATGTTTATGTTGGAGTAAGAGCTAATATATCTGAAAGCAATAAGATGGCATGTGTCATTCTGCAGTCCACACCTCTCAGCCCATCACCTTCCAATGCTCTATATTAATTAAACAAGCTACGGCTGTCATTTCTGTCGATTACTTTTACACTGCACAATGACTCAGAGATACAATGCAGCAACAACAGAGCTCACAGCCTGTCTGTCAGAAGGATGGTTACGGCTTGCAACCTAGCAGCACGTTCCCTGCATAACTTCATAATGTTTAACTATCTCAATCTGTCATCG
Organism: Pristiophorus japonicus; assembly: GCF_044704955.1. Taxonomy (NCBI): domain Eukaryota; kingdom Metazoa; phylum Chordata; class Chondrichthyes; family Pristiophoridae; genus Pristiophorus; species Pristiophorus japonicus. The sequence goes on along the minus strand of NC_091979.1, from coordinate 208,282,992 downwards.
CGCATGCTGTGAGAAATGATGGAAACAAACAAAACCTGCACTCATTGTTTGTTTTCCTGATGACATTGTGACAAAATGGAAGAATAGCAGATGTGTTATATTCAACAGAAGGGTGCAAATGTGTCTTTATTATAACTCAGGCAATTAGCCTGTTGTTCCTTTTCACACTGGTCTGTGTGTGTAGCGCCTGTGCCAGTAAGAATGATTAGAGTTCAGAAAAAGAGGACTAAAATATCCATGGTTCAAGATTTTATAATCAAATATTGACTGAGTTCCATAATAACAATTGATGCACACTTCTTGCTTCATTTACACATGCCTTGTAATTTATTCCCATCCCTACCAGTCCATGTCACAGATCTCCAACACCCGCATACCAGGTCATGTTACTAGGAGTTTGTCACTATGTAAATTTGACAGCTGACAGCTCATGTCCTATCTTGTGCAGCTTGGTCTCATTGATAGCTATCTTTTCCCACCTGAATAGCTATCTAAAATAGATAGATGTAAAAGCAGTAGGGAGTACGCTGTGAATAAACAAGGAAACAATAGTCCAAAACACAAAACTGACACCAGCATTATATGTCAACTGTGGCTCAGTGGGTATCTCTCTGGCTTGCTGAGTCAGAAGGTCCTGGGTTCAAATACCACTCCAGAGAACCTAATCTCAGTGTGGTACTGAGGGATTTGTCTTTCAGATGAGAGGTTAAACTGAGGCCCTGTCTGCCCTCTCAGGTGGATGTAAAAGATTCCACTGCACTATTTGAAAAAGATGGGGATCTCTTCCTGGTGTCTTGACCAATATTTATCCCTCAACCAGTATCAGTAAAAGAAACAGATTATCTGGTCATTTTTTTATAGGACCTTGGTGTGTGCAAGTTGGCTGCCACAGTGACGACATTTCAAAAACTGTCTGATAAGTTATTTGGAACCTTCTGAGGTTGTGAAAGGAGCTGTATAAATGCAAGTTATTTTTTAATGGCAGCGGCTGGGAGAGACAGAATCATAGAATCATAGAAATGTACGGCACTAAAGGAGGCCACAGGGAAGAGGCTAGACATTTTCCCACATGTGGAGGGACTGCGGTGGGTGGGGTGGGCAGTATGTCATAAAGGGATGGTCACCCCTGCTCACCTTCTACCTGTAATGGTTGGTAAGATGTCACTGGTAGAGGCTTGGGAGTGAGTCACTCCTGGCCAGGAATGGGTAGACTATAACAAATACCTTTAAAATACAAAACAATTTATTTTACAGTGCAATGGAGCATTACAATCTTGGTATGGCTCAGATCTAATTGTGAATTAAACAATTCATAAAAAGGTTAGATTTATAACCATAAAGTTAATTAATCATTAAGAGAATGTCCCAAGGTTAGCTCCTGAAATGCATCTACAATTATTTTTTTATCATTGTAATCACTTACTCCAGTCACTAAGTGATCACTTTGGTTGCGACCGTATTCTGGAAGGTATTCTTTTACTTTCTGGTCCTAATGTGACAAATTCCTTCTTGCAGTTAGGTGATTGGGTCATCATTAATGAATAGCAATGATACCATCAAGATATCATGAAAATGATCATCATAAAAGTCTTGCTGAACTGGCTTGTTAAAGATACCATGAAAATGATCTCAAAATATGGATGGAAAATTGCACCAACTATTTGTAGTCAAGTTCTCAGCTAGTCTCTGTCCCTGATGGAATATAACATAGGCCATGAAAGCAGCTTTCAAAAACTCTAAATACACAATCCCACAAGCTAGAAACAAACAATGGGAATCAGCACAAGTCTCCGGTGCTACTGCAACCGATTCATTAGGGCATTTCATTTTACTGTCACAGGGACATGCGTATTAACTGGATTCAGACACATATTACAAATGCACATCGGAAAAATAGACGGCAGTCAGTGAGGCACAAACTGTTAATGCAGCTGGGTGGTTCTGATCTCATGAAACACAATAGTGGGCCTTGAGAGTTACTGAATGCTGCTGGAATCATGACATTGAATTGCTACCTTAAATGCATTCAGATCTTGTTCCTGCTCTTCATCTTATCTGTTTCATTTTTTTTTTAATCCTTTTTTCTGTTTTAGAGTGGTTAAAATGAATGCAGTGCAGGTAATGTGACATCAATGGGATGGTGGTAAAGGCGATAGAGAGGAACCACCATTATTTATCATAATGTACACCCCTCACCTCAGTGAATAATAGAAATGGGTGAATAACTGGAAATCCCCAAATTTTAGTCTTACTTCTACGGTCTAGCAATACTCTTGGTGCTGAAATGGAGGAAAGCACACCGCAAATCAAATAAATTTATATTTAATCTCTTTCTTTGCCTGTGAGATTGATGTATGTCAGGCAGGACTGGTATCAGCGGACTGTGTAATAAGGGCATGTCTTGGGCAAGGTTTTGTCTTTTGAAGTTGTTGGCAAATCATAGGGAAGATGTATAATCGGAATATGGATAATGACCAGTTGTAGTGATGTAGGGATTAAAGATGTAAGGTATCATATTACTAATAATATAGCAATAGCATTCTTTTTGTTTCCTAGATAAATGTAGGACAATATATGCCAAACTGCATATTAACAATACTATAATTATATCAATAAAGCAGAACTAAGAGTGATGACGTTCAAGTATACAATGTTATTTGGGTTGCCAACACTCCAGGATTGCCCTGGAGGCTCCAGTAATCCTGGAGAAAAAATATTGGGACATTAAAAAAAATGTTTTTTTTCCATTTTCACTTATGAATTATGAAAACATTGGAGGTGGGGGGCGGAGGGGGGGATTGTTTGATTGGCAGTCAAGAATCATCCAATCGGGTAATGAAGAGTCTGGCCGTGTCCGACTGGCCGTGGGAAGGCGTTTCGTCGTGAAGGTGGACATGTTGGGCGAATAATGGTGGGAGTGTGGGGGTGCGGCGGTTGGAGGGGAGGGGGGGGGGGGGAGTACCTCCAGGAATTGGCAACCCTAAACATTATTCAAATAATGTGCTTCCATAGAAATCATGTTGGACCTTTTTATTAAGGCTGTCCTGCACAATTCCTGTAGTTCTCAGAGTTAATAAAGCTAAGTCCAACAGCACTTCTATTGTAAGCTGTCTGTCGACAGGGACACTTGACAGGATCTGCCTGTCAATGTTCCATCACACTCGGCAGCTATCCGAAATGTTCAAGAGACCAACGTCACATGCATATGCAACACTAATGTTTCTGGGGTCTATCCCATGATTAATGGACCGTGCCACAGTTGTGGGCTGTATTCACAAAGGAACCATCGGGTAAAAGTGAGAAAAAAAACACATTAACTTCTCCAGTCTACTTCATTTTGGAGAATATAAAACATAGGAGATCTGCTTTGTACGTAAGCAGACATATGCATTCCTTTTCAGAGTCTGGGAGATTGCAATGCTTTGTTAAAGTAATTCATACTGCAGGACCAAGGGAGCACACACAATACGACTGCACACACCAAGTTTGAGGCACAGTAACGGCCCTGTTAATATCTTTTATATTAGTGCCAAATTCCAAAGCACATTCTCAAAAAGCTGTCAAAACACACTGTGTTTGACAACAGTTTTTTAGGCACAATATCAACGCCTCGAGGCAGATCGAGTGAAAATGACCAAGCTCATGGGTTTGCAAACTGTTACAACGGACTTGGGGTTAAAGCTGCATCATGGCTGCGGACAATTAAAAGCAGTTGATGTTTGCAAAAGCCTTCATTGCGAAAATGTGATGCTTGCAGCACATGCATTGCAGCAGTTAGGTCTGACAGGATGATGGAAAGATAGGATGCAGCACTTTGAAAGTCACAAAATGTTCACATGAAACTTTAAGCAACAAAATTTAAACTCCAGGTTTCCTGGATCAAGTTCCAACGGTAAAGACAAATTACAAATGTCTGATCAATGCTGCAAATACTGACTAAACACAACATAGGGCAACTCTACCTAATGTGTGGAGGGATCTAAAGCCTGTGCCCACGTCCCACCCCATCATAGAATCATAGAATGGTCACAGCACAGAAGAAGGCCATATGACCCATCCGTGCACTTTCAGCTAGTCCCACTCCCCCGCCCTTTCCTCCTAGCTCTGCACATTTTTTTCCTTCAGATACTTTGAAAGATAAAATTGAGTCTGCCTCCACCACCCTTTCAGGCAGTGCATTCCAGATTCCAACCACTCTCTGCATAAAATGTTTTTTCTTATGTTGTCTTTGGTTCTTTTGCCAATCATCTTAAATCTGTGTCCTCTGGTTCTCGACGCTTCAGCCAATGGGAACAGTTTCTCTCTACCCTGTCCAGCTCCCTCAAGATTTTGAAAACCTCTATTAAATCTCCTCTGAATCTTCTCTGCTCCAAGGAGCTTCTCCAGTTTATCAACGTAACTGAAGTCCCTTATTCCTGTCATTCTCGTAAATCTTTTCTGCACCTACTCTAAGGCCTTCACATCCTTCCTAAAGCATGGTGGCCAGAATTGAACACAGTACTCCAGTTGGGGCCGAACCAGTGTTTTATACAAGTTCATCATAATTTCCACACTTTTGTACTCTATACTTCTATTTATGAAGCCCAGAATCCCGCTGCTTTTAACTGCTTTCTCAACCTGCCCTGCCACCTTCAATGATTTATGCACACATACCCCCAGGTCTCTTTGTTCATGCACCCCCTTAAGGATTGTACCATTTAGTTTATATGTTCTCTCCTTATTCTTTCCACCAAAATGCATCACGTCACACCTTTCTGCGTTAAATTTCATCTACCACGTGTCTACCCATTCACCAGACTGTCTATGTCTTCCTGAAGTTCATCACTCGCCTGCTTACTATTCACTACACTTCCAAGTTTTGTGTCATCTTCAAATTTTGAAATTGTCCAAGTCATTAATATGTATCAAGAAAAGCAGTGGTCCTAGAACCGACCCCTGGGGAACACCACTATGTACATCATCTCTGCTTTTATAATTTTATTGGAAGTCCTGAGGGGTGACCTTTTAGAGATTTTTTTAAATGATGAAAGGGTTTTCTAGGGTAGACATAAAGAAGACATTTTCACTTGATGGGAGGAACCAAAGCTAGGGGCGATCAATATAAAATAAATCCAATAGGGAATTCAGGAGAAACTTCTTTACCCAAAGAGTGGTTAGAATGTGGAACTCGCTACCACATGGAGTGGTGGAAGTGAAGAGCATAGATGCATTTACAGTGAAACTAGATATGCACATGAGGGAGAAAGGAATAGAAAGATATGCTGATGGGGTTAGATGAAGAGGGATGGGAGGAGGCTCGTGTGGACCAAGTGGCCTGTTTCTGTGCTATAAATTCAATGTAATCCTATATAACACTATACAAAGCAAGCAAGGTAGATAAACACTTGTGTGTTAAACATATTTTATTTTCATGAGCTTGGAGTAACAGAATGAACAATGCTTGGAATGGATTTCCCAGCAGAGTGGTAGGGAGGAAAATCCTGCAATCAATTAGATATTCCAGTGGATATACTTCTGGATGGATGAACTCTGATGGGCCGAATGGTAATTACATTATGATCTCGTGTGGCCACTAAAAACTCATTAGAAATCTCATTGGAATAAAAAATGGATAAAGTTGGAATGAAGGTTACAAGCAATAGGCAGGCAGCAGTACAGGGCAGATTTTTCAAATGTTCAAAACCACCACAGCATCAGAAGATCAGGGGCAGTGCTGAGATTTGGGCCGTCAACCCTTAACATGTTTGGATTTCACGTCAAGTTTTAGTATTTGACCAGAAGGTCAGTCGAGTAATTTTGAACGTGAACGAGTGAGATCCCAGAAAAAGATAGAAACAAAATGAAAAGCTCGGAAAAGGAGATAGAGGGAAAGGAAAACGAGAACTGCTGCCAAGAGTTCAAGGAATGCTCTCAGGGGCGTGTTATTCACAAGCTGACCTGGCTAAAAAAGTGCAGATTTCTGACATTTATTTGCTTCTTGAACCTCCTCTCACTCCATTGATTTTGAAGATCGAAAGCTTTAGTGTTTGTTTTCCTTCGTGCCAAAAGTTGTCTGAAACTTTTTAAGCTGCTGTTTGGATGCACCGTCTCGACCTTTCTCAATCTGTCTCTGAACGCCGATTAGTTGGGCCGTGGTTTAAAGAAAGCCTCTCTCACATCGTCTGCTTTAAGTTGTGGTTTTGCTTGTTAGTGTGCTGCCCCAGGCGGAACTGCTGTGGGCGCCAAACCGATGTTGGTGAGACACTGCTGCCGCCAAAGAGCTGGTTCCAGCCATCACCTGAACACCAATCCAGCCAGGTAGTTTTGGCCGACACTGGGATGAGTGTTGAAGCACCCAGAGCCCCAGGTACGAGGCAACCGAGGAGTTTCCCAATCTTTGGCTGAGCGGGTCGGCCTTGCCCCCTCTCCAGCGACGGGGTGTCAGCCTAAACAGCCATGGGTAGTACATGGACATTTTAGGGTTAATGTTACTAGGGAATCAGAAAAATGTTATCCTTTTGCCAGTAGAAATACTTCCATTTATAAAGCCGAATATTGTGCGTACAAGCAGCTTGTTCATCTTCTGGCTATAACTTTCTGTTTGTTTTCTCGACCTTCTCTCATCAGCTTTTGCATCTGCTCTCGTTGACAGCAGAGATTTAGCAAGTGTTTTTCCAGTTAGTAATTTTGCAATTAAGCCGTGCTAATTACCCTAGAAGAAATAGGCAAATATTTCAAACGAAGTGCTAACATATAACCCAGATGAAAGCTTTACATCATTCCTGACAGTCCCATCCAGCAGACATGGGCAGCACCATTAAAACTGCTTACAAGAGCATCAAAAAAAAACTTGGTCAGTGCAGGTCTCCATAAAGTGGGGCCTTGTCGCTGAAATGAATAGTGCTATTCAGCTGGAGGTAAGGGGAATTGATGGCAAGCTGAGAGTAAGTAGGCGCAGGCAAATTCAACACACAGGCGCTGTGAGGGTCCTTGTTTCTCGCTGCACAGTGTGATCATCCATTCAAAGCTCCGTTCCCAACCAGACAGGATCTCATCTGAAATTGCGGGCACAAAGGGTCTGCTGTCAGTCTGTCGCTTCCTTCACGGGATGTGTGACGGAGCGGCAATCAATAGCCTTTAACAGAAGGGCTGTAACTGTAGCACAATATAAAGCTCGGTTCACCACTGAAATAAACAAGGGCAGTAGCTGAAGCGATTGAGAGAAAGCACACTCGCGGGCCAGCAAAGTACATGAAATATAACCTTAGTCAGGGAAATGATGGGGGAGAGAAGCCAAATGAGAAAAATAACGATACCTCAGCTGGGGGGTGGAAATGAAGGTAAAATTGCGTGCTTGATACAATGGAGATAAAATGGAGAGTGTGCATGCCAACAGCATTTTTTTTAAACAGAATAAAACAAAAATAAACTCTGGTGGTGTTCAATAGCTGCGATTGTTGCCTTGCTACGCCAGGTTCGTCCTGCAGAGATGCTGAATACATTTTAAACTTTTGGCTTCTTGTAGGGAGGTACAATATCCTAATATGAAAATATGCTGCAAAATATTAAATGTACAATTATCTATTTCTTCTACACTAGTGGAAAACCACAAAAGCAAACAAAACAGTGGGGGAGCGGTCCATCATTAACAGCGTGGTCCTATTCTCTGAATATTCAAGGTATCATTGAGCGATAAGTATTCAGTTTTGTGCATAGGCAACATTAAAGGTTCAAAGGAGGGAGCGCAGTGGTTATTTGGCAGTCTTAGATTTGGTGGGCGAGTTTTTAAAGTGAGGAGCTCCTCCTGGAGTTCAATGGGTGAGATCATGGTGTGATATAGGATTGAGCCACATAGACCAGGACAGTCCTGGGTTCTATCCCTGGACCATGGTTACACACCAGAGGCTAAAAATTCCGGTGCGCCCCAACTTTTGAAAAGTAGAAGTATCGGCAGGCGCTAATGATTTTCTCCTGCTGAGAAATTCAGCTTTAACGCTCCAAGATAGAAGTGGAGCGTTAAATCAAGCACTAACTATTTCTCTTAGGGCGCTAAAGTCCGAGAGCGGGGTGGTAGTGGCGGAGTGCTGAGCAATTGGCAGCACATTGCTAACGGCATCAGAGGCTGCTTCCCTTGCTTAAAGGGAAGAGCCAATGGTGGTGCACAACCTACTTGTCGGCAGTTCTGTGTTGCAAGGTGACCTGCGCGACTGCCATTATAGCCCCAGACACTCTCAGAGAGTGGAGGGCTTGGACATGTTGCAGCAATGAAACATCGAAAACTTTCAGCAGGCATCAGATTGGTGCAAATAATAACATTTGCCCCACCTGAAAACCATTCCCTTTAAATTAGCACTCCCCAAGCGGCCAGCCGAGATGATAACGCCTCCTCTTCCTGCCATTGTTTACGCCTGGCAATATAGCAGGGGACGGGAGGCAATATCACATCTGGGACGCTGTGGGCTTTATGACATCATGAGCTGCGAGGTGCAAGAGGCCCAGCTGCTATGAGTTAGCGCCAGTGCTAAACCAGCACTGAAGTTCACAGGCGTCGCTGCATTCACTGTGCCCTACCACTAACGGGAGGCACTAAGCAGCTGAATTTCTCCCTCCTAATCTCAACTGAGGTAGTGGTGGGCATGATACAATTGGTCTTAGTATCCCCAGTTGTGTTTTTCTGGGGGGGGGGGGGCGGTGGTGAATGAAAATCAGCTTCTCCTGATAATTATCTAATGGTGTCTGCTGGAAAGTGTATGCCTATGAATATTTGTCTGATGGGGGTAGGCAACATTGGGCTTGACTGGAATGCCCTCACAAGGTCACAAGATAAATACAGATGAGGAATGCCTTTTGGCTCATTTCAGTTCGACCACTAAGAACGACCCTGTAGTAACCCTATCATGGAATCCAACAGTCTCTTAAAATACCTCAGAGTTTCCCCCCACACTATCCAATCGTTCTATCCAGGTGTGTGAAGAAGAATTTGCCTCTCGCTGGTTCAAGCCTGCAGTGCTCAGTATCTACTTCCTCTATATTATTTATGAACTTACAATGCTCTATAAGGTCACCTTTCACCCAACTCCTTTAAAGGTTGAGAAGCTCTCATCCCAGCAACCTTTCTGCATAACCAAGTTCACCGACGCTAACCATGGTTATGTAAGCTTGTTACAGCTAACTGTTTCAGGTTGGCTGCTTGGCTGAGCTACCAAAGGGCCAGCATCTATTGAATCAGATCCCGTTATGTGTTGCCACCTTTAGTAAAGCAGGGCTAAGGTGAGGGAGGCAGTTAGGGGTGTGGAGCAGGGGTCTGTGTAATAAATACAACAGAAATAGCTGAAACAAGATTTCTGATTAGATCTTTCAATCTTACTATGATGGCTTACATTTTGATCAGTATCTGTAATTAATGTCGATCAAATGAAAACTTCAAATTAATCCAATATTTGATTAATTGGGGAATATTCAGCCACATTTATTCTTTTTCTGGGAAGTCACAAAGCTTCACCTAATCTTTTGCTAAATCATTACAGTTGATAGGAATCAGTGTTTGCTATCGAATCCTTGATAAGTGTTAGCACCCTCGCTCTCTAAGAAAGCAGTGCATTACACCTACAAATAGTCATGAATGAGAGTCTATTCTCAGGGCTCTGGAACACAGAATGATATACAATTTACAGCAAAAAAACAGGCATTCAGCTCAACTAGTCTATGCTGGTCAACTGGTTTATGCTCCACATGAGCCACCTCCCATCCTACTTTAGCTAATCCTATCATCATGCATTTCTATTATCGGGACACAATCAGGTTTATCACTCTGAAAACCTGGTAATCTCAATTGTTATCTAATTAATAATCTTACATGTTTTCCAAATAAGCTTTGGTCAGGATTTACCACCTCGGTGCAGTCAGGTTGGGGTATGAATTTCACGGCTTATGCATTGGCTTGATGAAAGATGTACAATATAAGAAACTAGCCAGTAGGTTTTCTTCACTCTCCTTGTTCTTTAATCAGGACAATTTGCAGCACTGTGGATTCACTGTTGCTTTGGAATAGTGATCCAGAGAGGTGCAATGAATGGATTCTAGACTCTTTTACTCATTGGTGGATTTCAGTATTGTGGGAGTGCTGCACTGTCGGAGGTGCTGTCTTTTGAATGAGATGTAAAACCTAGGCTCCGTCTGCTCTTTCAGGTGGACGTAAAAAATCTCACAGCACTGTTCCAAAGAAGAGCAGGGAAGTTTTCCTCGGTGACCTGGCTAATATTTATCCCTCAACCAACATTATTAAAACAAATTATCTGATCACTATTAGAGTGCTGTGTGTGGCACATTGCTGTGTGCAAATTGGTTTTCATGTTACCTACATTACACAGTGACTACACTTTAAAAGTACTTCATTGGCTGCAAAGTGCTTTGGGACATCCTAAGGTCATGAAAGACACTATAGAAATCTAAATCTTTTTTTCTTTCTTTCTTTCCATCTCAATGTGTGGAAGAGTGGAGTTGCTATATCTGAGGCTGGTGCTTTTTCAGGCCATCAGGCATACAAATGAACAGTCTCATTAATTGAGATGTTACTGTATGTAATTCGACACAGGCGAAACATGCTTTGAAGCTCCAAGGGAGGGTGCTCACAAAAAACATGAGCCGGGCCCATGGAAGGAGATGGTAGAAAGTGCCACCTCACCCCAATAATGAATGTCTCCACAAACCAGAGGGTTATATTCCATATGATGGAACGTTGAATGCCTTGGCTCTCTCCAATTTCTTATTAAAGGGAATGTAGCCCAGCACGAAAGACAAGGAAGTAACACATCCATCCTATGGATCCTGTTGCCAATCATCAGCCAGATACTTCAGAACCTCCTGCTACTGTGGGAGTAGTAGGAGAGTAAGAATGAAAAGGCACACAAGAGCAGGCACCAAGGGGAGGCACGGTGATCTTAAACAGAAGGAAGGTTGTCAGGTTTGTTTTTTGTGAATTTTTTCTCCATTGACGAGATGTATGCGGAATGATTTGGGGCAAGGTATACGAATGCCTGTGCAAACAAGTAGCACAATGATCTCCAAATGGAAGTCGAGGTAGCTGTGGAGGAGAGCTACATGTCGCCAGGTGACTGATTTGAGTTTGTTGCCAAAAGGAAACTGTGATGGCCAAACTCATTTGGCTGTAGGCCTGGATCTTAGTCAACTGAAGGTCTCCCTTATGGGATGTGCTCACAGCTGTCTGGCAACTGGCACAACTGCCTCCTGAGGAGGGCTCAGGCTTTTGAAGCATTGCTAAGGGGTCACAGTGAAGTAGCCCCACCTGGATCAGCAGACAATGAAATGTGGGCACCGATGAATCTCTGCAGAGGGCCACCTGATCCTCCTCTTGAAAGCAGAGGAATGGGGGAGGTTTAAGTGAGACCACACTGGTTACCATTCCTTAATCTGCAACTTTAAAACTAAAGTATGCTTAAAAATTTTTAAAGACATTTTAAAGAAACTTAGGGGTGGAAATTCAGTACAGACCGGTTTGAGGTGGTGACACCACCTGGTCATTAACTTTAGCGCCGGGCGATATTTACCACCTCCAACCGGGATATTCAATTTTAGCGCCTCAAGAGGGGAGTGGAGCACTCAGGGAAGTGTTTCATAGTATTCTTAGTGCGCTAACCCTGATTCCTGGGGTGGTAGCGTGGCATTGCAACTGAAGTTTTGGCGCTAGGAACCCGGCATCCTAGCACCTAAAACGGAGGTTGGATGGAATCACTGAAAACCGGAAACAAATGGACTGGAGCTCCTTTGAAGATTGTTGCACACTAATCAAGGTGAAATAAGTGCACAATATTATGCACATTCAAAAATTGCAACTTATGGACACCCACCTGCTCAGCCATCTCCTTATCACCCCAGGAGGTTGGGGAACGCCTGCTTTCACTGCCGCGATTAGCAGCAGGCGCTAAGGCAGGCGAACCCAATGAAGTTTGTGACCATGATGCTAACCGGACGTTGCATGCGCATCTACATCACCAAGTGGGTGGCGCTAGATTGCACAGCGCTAACTGTTTGCACCGCTGGTGACCCTCTACTGAAGTTCCTGTGAGGCGCTGCCAGCGCAGCACTCAGTCGGTAGGAATTTAGTGGCCCATTAACGTCCCTCTTAGGCACCAATGGGTGGCACTAAGCAACCAAATTTTGTCCCTTTTAGGTTTAAAAAATACTTTAACAAAACTTTTAAAATGTACTTAAGAGAAAATTAAAGATACTTAAAAATCATTAAAAAAAACCTTTCTGTGTTGCTGTGGTCTCCAAGTTTGGAATGCCTCTGGCAAGCCTGAATGCTTGGTTTGTGCATTTGTTGTTTCCAACTGGCAATACATGTGACAGAGCAAGGGTGTAGACCACCTCCAGCAGTGTGGAGGAAAACTTTGCCAGTATGTTTCTGGGGTGGAGATCTGGCGTTGGGCCTTATCACTTGATCTTGTCTTAACCTGGCCCAGGTACACCCAAAAAAGGGGCAACTAAACAGAGGAAAAATGAGATGAGTGATCAGTTAACCTGGGACCTGTTGGGGTTTGTTAGATAAGGATTGCAGCTTCATTTGGCTTATGATTTTAAGGGGGCAAAATTGCCCCACACCCCGATTGGGGGCAGGAACCTTCTGGGACCTGGACTTTTAGCACCTGTCGCGGAAGTCCCGCCCCCACCACAGAATTGCCCTTACCACCCCTCAAAGGAAGCAGATTGCAAACTTGTGCGCTTCACTTCCTTTGGGGGCGGTAACCGGGGAGCTACTGGGATGCTGAAGGAAGCGCTATGCGGATGCTCTGCTAGTTCTGACACGCTTCAACGTCCTTCTCCCTCAATTGAAGGGGAGGGCCGCTGCGCACTCTGCAAGGCCTCTGATGGCGTGCGACCGAGTCAGCAGCCCAGCACCAAGATGAAGAGCCGGGCTGCACGATGGCAGTCCAGATCATGCTAGGGGTGCTATCGTTGAGCCGCCAACAATAAAAGATGGCGGTCCGGCGGCCCTGAGAACGGATGTTGGCTAACTTTGCGACCCGTGAAGCTGCCGTTGACACCGCTCGCGCAAGCCTCACGGCCCACAGGTTAATTTCCCCCGCGGGATGTTAAGGGGTCGGCGCAGGGTGGTGAGGGGTCGCCGTGCACGGCGATGATGTCATTGCCAGTTGCGGGGTGATCCAGGGTGCTAACGGCGGGGCGCGGCGCTGCCATGGCTGTGCCTCCCAAACCTCCCGGGCAATTTCCCGTCAGGCAGTAGTCCTCCCTCCCCCGGGCGAAATATGTCTTGCACCCCCCCCACGGAGGTGCTAACGGGGCTATAAAAAGGGGCAATTTTGCCCCCTTACATCCTTATAATAATACAAATTCAATAGCATTTGCAGTTACACAATGCTTTTCATGTTGAAACCAGCTCAACACAATGAATTACTTTTGTAAGTAGTTTTCAACTCGCTGAAAAAATAATTGTCCACCTCTTTGCTTTGAGAGTCCACTTTCCCACTCTGCCACGGAACTGTTGAACTTGATTCTTCCATTTTAATGCACAGGAAAGTCTGAGAAGCTATGTTGATGTTACCTCGTGGAATTATATCATGTGCAGGCTCTGACTGTGTGGGACTAAACTGTAAGCTGCATTCACCAACATAGTAAAGACTGGAGCAGTAAACGTCAAAAATAACAACACATTTAGAATAAGTAATGAATGAAGAGTTTAAAATTATGCAGCATGACACAAAAAGCAGATGGCAGTAATGCAGGAAGGAGAACAGTAGACAGAACTGGCCACAAGACATCTCAGTATTCAGAATTTATTCTTAAATTGGGTCTAGCATTAACAGCATCTTGGTGTTAAGAAAGCTAAGAAAATGTTCACATACTGTTGGCAACATGGTACTGCAGGCTCTTTATTCAAACCCACGATCAGTCGGCAAGTTAAGACATATTGCTCTTTCTGACGAGCTGTTCCTTTGAATGTTGCAATGTGACTTCATTTGCACTCATACAGCCATTTGCTTTCGAACCACTCATGCATTGTACAGAGACACTAAATGGAGCTCCACAAAACGAAGAGGCATTAGAATTAGATATGTGACTCTTATTAATCTTTTTTACAATTAACCGTATATCAACTCAGCCGCTACACTATACGTAGCTATTACATGCCGAAAGTGCTGGAAACGTTTAGCAGGTCAAGTAACTGATTGGCCTCCTTCCTACTTATTTCCAGCATTTGTGGCTTCCTTTTCTGACTTTAGGATTTATAAATTTTAGGATTTGTAAAGCCTGGGCCTCTTTTCTCGACAAAAGAGAAGCCTGAAGGGTGGCCTGATAGATGTCTTTAAAATTATGAAAAGGTTTGATAGGGTAGATGTAGAAAATATGTTGGGCAGTCAAAAACTAGGGAGCCATAAATATAAGATAGTCACTAAAAAATCCAATCGGGAGTTTAGGAGACACTTCTTTACCCAAAGAGTGGTTAGAATTTGGAACTTGCTATCACAAAGAATATTTCAGGCGAATAGCATAGATGCATTAAGGGGAAGCTAAATTACATGAGGGAGAAAGGAATAGAAGGACAAACTGATAAGAGTTAAATGAAGTAGGGAGGGAGGAGGCTTGTGTGGAGCAAAACACTGACATACATGTGTTGGGCTGAATGGCCTGTTTCTGTGCTGTAAATGCTATGTTATTCTGTGCATATAAAAGGATTTTCAAAATGTGTCTTGTAATTTTATTAATAATCACAGATTTAATTTTTTTTGTACATGCAAATCATGATGTGTTTTTACTTTAAGCTCATTTTCTCCTCTTCTCCCTCCCCACCCCCAAAGAAATTGACTCCTTGCTGGGGTGCTGAGCACCCTCCAATTTCACTCACAGATTATCATTACTCATTGACATTAGAGTGCAGACAAGCTATTTCACTGGAGGGGGGAGACATTACAATTGAAACTGATGAAACCAAACACACATGCGCACAATCCTCCAGGGTCATTGGATAACAAGCAGGGGTGGGCAGGGGGTACCCAGTCATTGGATAACAAGCAGGGGTGAGCATTGGAACGCGGGTCATTGGATAATTTGCAGAGGTGGTCACACTGCCCAATTGCCTCCCTCCCCAATCAAGGACACTGAGATCAACTTTAGCAATTCTACTGCCCTCACAGTTGAGATCAGCGAACTCCACAGAGACTGGGGATCAAACCTGTGGCCTTCTGGCTCTGTGTGGCTCAGATACGTTAGTGTTTGAGGTGTTTAAAATCAGTCCCAGCTGCCGAAGATGAAGTAAAAATCCTAACATCCGAAACTGCACAGCAATCCATAGTGAAAAGTTAACCACTTTCACAAGAGTGTTTCACTTCCCTGGAGGTAGATGACCTGGAAAACTTCAGAACGTACGAGACAGCCTGATTTTCATTGCTGAATTGGTACTGCAATGAAAACATTGCCTCACAGCTACTTGCATATCAGTTAGCAGTTTCATAAAACAATCTACTTCTGTCACAAGAAAGAAAGAAAGTAAGTAAGTTTCAATTGTAATTTCCCCCCCCCTCCAGTAACCAACAGGAAGAACAGTGGAAGGAAGGTAGTGCTGCGGTCCCCTGCGGTCATCCCCCTGCAAAACAGATACACCGCTTTGGGCATTGTTAAGGGGGCTGACTCATCAGGGGAGAGCAGCAGCAGCCAAGTTCATGGCACCATGGGTGGCTTTGCTGCACAAGAGAGCAGGAAAAAAAGTGGGAGAGCAATAGTGGTAGGGGATTCTATTGTAAGGGGAATAAATAGGCATTTCTGCGGCCACAACCGAGACTCCAGGATGGTATGTTGCCTCCCTGGTGCAAGGGTCAAGGGTGTCTCGGAGAAGCTGCAGGACATTTTGAAGGGGGAGGGTGAACGGCCAGCTGTCATGGTGCATATAGGTACCAAAGATATAGGTAAAAAATGGGATGAGGTCCTACAAGATGAATTTAGGGAGATAGGAGCTAAATTAAAAAGTAAGACCTCAAAAGTAGTAATCTCAGGATTGCTACCAGTGCCACGTGCTAGTCAGAGTAGGAATCGCAGGATAGCTCAGATGAATATGTGGCTTGAGGAGTGGTGCAGAAAGGAGGGATTCAAATTCCTGGGACAATGGAATCGGTTCTGAGGGAGGTGGGACCAGTACAAACCAGATGGTCTGCACCTGGGCAGGACCGGAACCAATGTCCGAGGGGAAGTGTTTGCTGGTGCTATTGGGAAGGGGTTAAACTAATATGGCAGGGGGATGGAAACCCATGCAGGGAGACAGAGGGAAGTAGAATGGGGGCAGAAGCAAAAGATAGAAAGAAGAAAAGTAAAAGTGGAGGGCAAAAAGCATAAAGGGCCACATTACAGCAAAATTCTAAAGGGGCAAAGTTTGTTAACATAGAAACATAGAAAATAGGTGCAGGAGTAGGCCATTCAGCCCTTCTAGCCTGCACCGCCATTCAATGAGTTCATGGCTGAACATGCACTTCAGTACCCCCTTCCTGCTTTCTCGCCATACCCCTTGATCCCCCGAGTAGTAAGGGCTTCATCGAACTCCCTTTTGAATATATTTAGTGAATTGGCCTCAACTACTTTCTGTGGTAGAGAATTCCACAGGTTCACCACTCTCTGGGTGAAGAAGTTTCTCCTCATCTCGGTCCTAAATGGCTTACCCCTTATCCTTAGACTGTGACCCCTGGTTCTGGACTTCCCCAACATTGGGAACATTCTTCCTGCATCTAACCTGTCTAAACCCATCAGAATTTTAAACGTTTCTATGAGGTACCCTCTCATTCTTCTGAACTCCAGTGAATACAAGCCCAGTTGATTTAGTCTTTCTTGATAGGTCAGTCCCACCATCCCGGGAATCAGTCTGGTGAATCTTCGCTGCACTCCCTCAATAGCAAGAATGTCCTTCCTCAAGTTAGGAGACCAAAACTGTACACAATACTCCAGGTGTGGCCTCACCAAGGCCCTGTACAACTGTAGCAACACCTCCCTGCCCCTGTACTCAAATCCCCTCGCAATGAAGGCCAACATGCCATTTGCTTTCTTAATCGCCTGCTGTACCTGCATGCCAACTTCAATGACTGATGTACCTTGACACCCAGGTCTCGTTGCACCTCCCCTTTTCCTAATCTGTCACCATTCAGATAATAGTCTGTCTCTCTGTTTTTACCACCAAAGTGGATAACCTCACATTTATCCACATTATACTTCATCTGCCATGCATTTGCCCACTCACCTAACCTATCCAAGTCACTCTGCAGCCTCATAGCATCCTCCTCGCAGCTCACACTGCCACCCAACTTAGTGTCATCCACAAATTTGTAGATACTACATTTAATCCCCTCGTCTAAATCATTAATGTACAATGTAAACAGCTGGGGCCCCAGCACAGAACCTTGCGGTACCCCACTAGTCACTGCCTGCCATTCTGAAAAGTACCCACTCTTTGCTTCCTGTCTGACAACCAGTTCTCAATGCACGTCAGCACACTACCCCCAATCCCATGTGCTTTAACTTTGCACATTAATCTCTTGTGTGGTACCTTGTCGAAAGCCTTCTGAAAGTCCAAATGTACACATCAACTGGTTCTCCCTTGTCCACTTTACTGGAAACATCCTCAAAAAATTCCAGAAGGTTTGTTAAGCATGATTTCCCTTTCACAAATCCATGCTGACTTGGACCCAACATGTCACCATTTTCCAAATGCACTGCTATGACATCCTTAATAATTGATTCCATCATTTTACCCACTACTGAGGTCAGGCTGACCGGTCTATAATTCCCTGTTTTCTCTCTCCCTCCTTTTTTAAAAAGTGGGGTTACATTGGCTACCCTCCACTCGATAGGAACTAATCCAGAGTCAATGGAATGTTGGAAAATGACTGTCAATGCATCCACTATTTCCAAGGCCACCTCCTTAAGTACTCTGGGATGCAGTCCATCAGGCCCTGGAGATTTATCGGCCTTCAATCCCATCAATTTCCCCAACACAATTTCCCGACTAATAAAGATTTCCCT
Source organism: Pristiophorus japonicus (assembly GCF_044704955.1). Taxonomy (NCBI): domain Eukaryota; kingdom Metazoa; phylum Chordata; class Chondrichthyes; family Pristiophoridae; genus Pristiophorus; species Pristiophorus japonicus. The sequence continues at coordinate 208,264,974 of NC_091979.1, read as the reverse complement.
CAGTTCCTCCTCCTTACTAGACCCTCTGACCCCTTTTATATCCGGAAGGTTGTTGGTGTCCTCCTTAGTGAATACCGAACCAAAGTACTTGTTCAATTGGTCTGCCATTTCTTTGTTCCCCGTTATGACTTCCCCTGATTCTGACTGCAGGGGACCTACGTTTGTCTTTACTAACCTTTTTCTCTTTACATACCTATAGAAACTTTTGCAATCCGCCTTAATGTTCCCTGCAAGCTTCTTCTCGTACTCCATTTTCCCTGCCCTAATCAAACCCTTTGTCCTCCTCTGCTGAGTTCTAAATTTCTCCCAGTCCCCGGGTTCACTGCTATTTCTGGCCAATTTGTATGCCACTTCCTTGGCTTTAATACTATCCCTGATTTCCCTTGATAGCCACGGTTGAGCCACCTTCCCTTTTTTATTTTTACGCCAGACAGGAATGTACAATTGTTGTAGTTCATCCATGCGGTCTCTAAATGTCTGCCATTGCCCATCCACAGTCAACCCCTTAAGTATCATTCGCCAATCTATCCTAGCCAATTCATGCCACATACCTTCAAAGTTACCCTTCTTTAAGTTCTGGACCATGGTCTCTGAATTAACTGTTTCATTCTCCATCCTAATGCAGAATTCCACCATATTATGGTCACTCTTCCCCAAGAGGCCTCACACAATGAGATTGCTAATTAATCCTCTCTCATTACACAACACCCAGTCTAAGATGGCCTCCCCCTAGTTGGTTCCTCGACATATTGGTCTAGAAAACCATCCCTTATGCACTCCAGGAAATCCTCCTCCACCGTATTGCTTCCAGTTTGGCTCGCCCAATCTATGTTCATATTAAAGTCACCCATTATAACTGCTGCACCTTTATTGCATGCACCCCTAATATCCTGTTTGATACCCTCCCCAACATCACTACTACTGTTTGGAGGTCTGTACACAACTCCCACTAACGTTTTTTGCCCTTTGGTGTTCTGCAGCTCTACCCATATAGATTCCACATCATCCAAGCTAATGTCCTTCCTAACTATTGCATTAATCTCCTCTTTAACCAGCAATGCTACCCCACCTCCTTTTCCTTTTATTCTATCCTTCCTGAATGTTGAAAAACAAGCCTGAAGCTCTGTGCATCAACGCGAGGAGTATTTGTAATAAGGTGGACGAATTAACTGCGCAGATAGCTGTTAACGGATATGATGTAATTGGCATCATGGAGATATGGTTCCAGGCTGACCAAGGCTGGGAACTCAACATCCAGGGGTATTCAACCTTTAGGAAGGATAGTCAGAAAGGAAAAGGAGGTGGGGTGGCATTGCTGGATAAAGAGGAAATTTACACAATAATAAGGAAGGACATGAGCTTAGGTGATGTGGAATCGGTATTGGTGGAGCTACGGCATATCAAAGAGCAGAAAACGCAAGTGGAAGTTGTGTACAGACCACCAAACAATAGTAGTGAGTTTGGGGACAGCATCAAACAAGAAATTAGGGATGCGTGCAATAAAGGTACAGCAATTATCATGGGCGACTTTAATCTACATATTGATTGGGCTAACCAAACTGGTTGCAATACAGTGGAGGAGGATTTCCTGGAGTGTATTAGAGATGGTTTTCTCGATCAATATGTCGAGGAACCAACTAGAGGGCTGGCCATCCAAGACTGGGTGATGTGTAATGAGAAAGGACTAATTAGCAATCTTGTGTGAAGCCCCTTGGGGAAGAGTGACCATAATATGGTCGAATTCTTTATTAAGATGGAGAGTGACAGTGTTAATTCAGAGACTAGAGTCCTGAACTTAAGGAAAGGTAACTTCGATGGTATGAGATGTGAATTGACTAGAATAGATTGGCGAGTGATACTTAAAGGGTTGATGGTGGATAGGCAATGGCAAACATTTAAAGATCACATGGATGAACTTCAACAATAGTACATCCCTGTTTGGAGTAAAAATAAGAGGGGAAGGTAGCTTAACCATGGCTAACAAGGGAAATTAAGGATACTGTTAAATCCAAGGACGAGGCATAAAAATTGGCCAGAAAAAGCAGCAAAGCTGAGGACTCAGAGAATTTTATCGTTCAGCAGAGAAGGACAAAAGGTTTAATTAGGAGGGGGAAAATAGAGTATGAGAGGAAGCTTGCTGGGAACATAAAAACTGACTGCAAAAGCTTCTATAGATACGTGAAGAGAAAAAGATTAGTGAAGACAAAAGCAGCCCCCTTGCAGTCGGATTCAGGTGAATTTATAATGTGGAACAAAGAAATGGTGGAACAGTTAAACAAATACTTTGGTTCTGTCTTCACGAAGGAAGACACAAATAAACTTCCGGAAATACTAGGGGACCGAGGATCTAGTGAGAAGGAAGAACTGAAGGAAATCCTTATTCGGCGGGAAATTGTGTTGCAGAAATTGATGGGATTGAAGGCCGATAAATCCCCGGGGCCTGATAGTCTGCATCCCAGAGTACTTAACGAAGTGGCCCTAGAAATAGTGGATGCATAGGTGATCATTTTCCAACAGTCTATCGACTCTGGATTAGTTCCTATGGACTGGAGGGTAGCTAATGTAACACCACTTTTTAAGAAAGGAGGGAGAGAGAAAACAGGTAATTGTTGCCCAACATCAGTAGTGGGGAAAAATGTTGGAATCAATTATTAAAGATGAAATAGCAGTGCATTTGGAAAGCAGTGACAGGATCGGTCCAAGTCAGCATGGATTTATGAAAGGGAAATCATGCTTGACAAATCTTCTAGAATTTTTTGAGGATGTAACTGGTAGAGTAGACAAGGGAGAACCAGTGGATGTGGTATATTTGGACTTTCAAAAGTCTTTTGACAAGGTCCCACACAAGAGATTGGCGTGTTAAATTAAAGCACATGGTATTGTGGGTAATGTACTGACGTGGATAGAGAACTGGTTGGCAGACAAGAAGCAGAGAGTCGGCATAAACGGGTCCTTTTCAGAATGGCAGGCAGTGACTAGTGGGGTGCCGCAGGACTCAGTGTTGGAACCCCAGATATTTACAATATACATTAATGATTTAGATGAAGGAATTTAGTGTAATATCTCCAAATTTGCAGATGACACTAAGCTGGGTGGTGGTGTGAGCTGTGAGGAGGACGCTAAGAGGCTGCAGGGTGACTTGGACAGGTTAGGTGAGTGAGCAAACGCATGGTAGATGCAGTATAATGTGGATAAATGTGAGGTTATCTACTTTGGTGGCAAAAACACGAAGGCAGAATATTATCTGAATGGTGGCAGATTAGGAAAAGGTGAGGTGCAACGAGACCTGGGTGTCATGGTACATCAGTCATTGAAAGTTGGCATGCAGGTACAGCAGGCGGTGAAGAAGGCAAATGATATGTTGGCCTGCATAGCTAGGGGATTTGAGTATAGGAGCAGGTCTTACTGCAGTTGTACAGGGTCTTAGTAAGGCCTCACCTGGAATATTGTGTTCAGTTTTGGTCTCCTAATCTGAGGAAGGATGTTCTTGCTATTGAAGGAGTGCAGCGAAGGTTCACCAGACTGATTCCCGGCATGGCAGGACTGACAGATGAGGAGAGACTGGATTGACTGGGCCTGTATTCACTGGAATTTAGAAGGATGAGAGTGGATCTCATAGAAACATATACAATTTTGACGGGACTGGATAGGTTAGATGCAAGAAGAATGTTCCCGATGTTGGGGAAGTCCAGAACCGGGGGACATAGTCTAAGGATAATGGGTAAGCCATTTAGAACTGAGATGAGGAGAAACTTCTTCACTCAGAGAGTTGTTAACCTGTGGTATTCTCTACCGCAGAGAGTTGTTGATGCCACTTCAAGAGGGAGTTAGATATGGCCCTTATGGCAGGGATCAAGGGATATGGAGAGAAAGCAGAAAAGGGGTACTGAGGGAATGATCAGCCATGATCTTATTGAATGGTGGTGCAGGCTCAAAGGGCCGAATGGCCTACTGCTGCACCTAGTTTCTATGTTTCTATGTAAGGAAAAAAAAGAAAGATGGACTTGCATTCATATAGCATTTTTCATGACCACCGGACTTCTCAAAGCACTTTACAGACAATGAAGTACTTTTAGTTTATATATTACAATATTTGTGTTGTTTTCATTTCACTAAATTGAAACCAGAGTGAAATATAAAGTAATTGTGCTGTGTTTGATTCGAAAATTAAATGGCACCAAGTCAAGAAAGCTCAACAGTTGTTTTTAATTTTTGAAATGTTGCCACAAATCGTTGGGTGGGATATTAAGAAACACTTTTACATGTTCAATTGGCATTCCTCTCGCTGTTATTTCAGCAGAAGTGTTCACCCATGGAACATAAAGTGAGTTAGCACCTTTGTTAAAATAACAGATAAAGTGATTTTATACAAATGCAATACAGCCTCGCCCTCCTGTTTTGAAGTTGCATTATTCAAATGATCCATTAATACAAATTTTCCTTGCGCAATGGGGTAGAATTTGCAGTCGGTATCATACGCCATCATACCGCCTTTAAAATGGACAGCAAGTTTAGGATTTCCAAATCCCGACACTTGAAATCCGACTTGACAGATCATCCATTCTGACTGTATTATCCTAATTTCTGGCGCAGAGTTGGGCTAATTGCCCAGCAAGTACTCATGAAAATTTTACAGCTGGTGCTGATAAAAAATATTAATCTGGTGCTTTTTTGTTTAAATTATTATAAATATGTTTGCCCTTTACACTGAGCCTGCCTGAAGGATTAGCAACTCCCCAAAAGGTGAGTTGATTATCCAACTGTACATCTCTGCTTGAATAAAGTAGTTAAACAGCCTGTAGTGTAGTGTGATTGCTTCTGGTCTATTGGAAACTTTCCCCCAAAATCAGTTCAAATTCTAAAAATGTAAATCTAGACGGGGTGAGTGAGAGATTGGAGATGAATGAGAAACCCTCTGTTTCCTGATTGGAGCACCGCCCCACGTGATCCCAGGAAGGCTTACGTTCATGGTGCAACCCTGGGATCCGTGGGTCAGTACGCTGCGCTCAACTCCGCAGCATCTGACAGCAACTTCTCTAAGAAGGCGTCCCAGCAGGTCAGTGTGCATTCCGTTAGGCGGTCGGTGGCGTACTCCATAGCTGCGCCACCGACCGCAATTTCAGGGCCACTATTTCAAATTAACTGGGGCAAACTGTATTTCCGAATGTTGCAGAGCATGCCTTCAAATCCACATGTTTGAGAAATTCATGAGGCAGTTCAATTACTCCCAGCCCAGATAGAGCGACATGAATCATCTGTAGTGAAACACCACTGTCTGTAAACGATACATCATACCAGCTATACCAGGGACTTCTTCAAAGTTATTTCTGGATAGGGAATGAAGGAACTACTTAGGCTTCATGAAAGAAAGGATACTCAAGGGGGAGTCATCATCAAAGGCAATCCCTCAGAGTCGAGGATGACTTGCTTCCACTCTAAAAGTGAGTTCTCAGGTGACTGAGGAGTCCATGCAGGATCTACAGTTTCTGTCACAGGTGGGGCAGACAGTGGTTGAAGGAAAGGGTGGGTGGGGAGCCTGGGTTGATGCATGCTCCTTCCGCTGTCTACGCTTGATATCTGTTTGTTTTCGGCGATGGGACTCGAGGTGCTCAGTGCTCTCCTGAATGCTCTTCCTCCACTTTGCGCGATCATGGACCAGGGATTCCCAGGAGTCGGTGGGGATGTTGCACTTCATCAAGGCGGCTTTGAGGGTGTTCTTGAAGCATTTCCTCTGCCCACCTGGGGCTTACTTGCCGCGTCGAAGCTCCGCAGCAAAGAGTGCTGCTTTGGGAGTCTTGTGTCAGGCATGCAGACAATGTGGCCTGTCCAACGGAGCTTATCGAGTGTGGTCAATGCTTCAATGCTGGGGATGTTGGCCTGACCAAGAGCACTGATGTTGGTGTGTCTATCCTGCCAATGGATTTTCAGGATCTTGCGGAGGCAGCACGAGTGGTACTTCTCCAGCATTTTGAGGTGTCGGCTGTATATTATCCACGTCTTTGAGCCAGATAGGAGGGCAAGTTTCACTACTGCCCTGCAGACCATAAGCTTGGTGCCGGATTTGAAGTCCTGGTCTTCAAATACTCTCTTCCTCAGGCGACCGAAGGCTGCGCTGGTGCACTGAAGGCAGTGTTGGACCTCGTCGTCAATGTCTGTTTTTGCTTTAGAGAAAATGGTCCACATTGTCCAAGACGTCGTCGTGGATTTTGATAATCGGGGGGCAGTGTTGAGTTGTACTCCAGTCATCAAAACAACTTTGCCCTGGAGAACAGGAGGCCGAAATTCAGGGTCTCAAAGAGACCCGTTAGTGCCCGTTTGCGGTGGTCATTCCTAAAAATCAAATGTACTGAGTGTGGCCCGGCAGCGTGGCCACTCTTAAAGGGGTGGGCCCACTGCCGTGGCCGCAATGGAAACATTTTGCCGGACGACTTGCCGATTGGCTGGCAAAATACTGCCCCTGGGTTCGGCCAGGCTGCCGACGGGTGCCAGGCTGCTAGCCCGGCCAAAACCCTCCCTGGTGACCCAGTGGCCAAAGATAAAAAAATGATAGATTCTCTCCCCTTTAACAGATTGGAGAGAGCCTGGTGACGCACACGTGCTGTGATGTCATCACGATTCCACTGCTGATTGACAGTGATGGAGGCTCTGAACGACCCATTTTGAGCCAGTCAGCCTGGCTTTGAATCTAAGACCCATCCCATTATGATCCATTTCCTGTAGGACTTTGAAAAAATGTCAAAGTCCTGAAAATGGACCTACATACCGTACCAGAAGTTCCAGCGGTAAGTACCAGTCAAAAACTCATCGGTGCGCCAGTTTTCTGGTGCACCTGAATTTTGGTCCCCAGGTTACAGTCTTTCACTTTCTCGCAAGTTATTTTTAATATGTGCTGTAAATTTGTCAGACCTTTAATATAATTCTACTTTTTATAACTGCACTGTGTGTATTCTGAGTACACACAAAGCGTACTGCATCAAGATGTAAGTGGCAGGGAATTGCACAACTCTCTCTTGTGTAGTTCAATGGTTTACAAACATTCTGTGCTTGGGGCTCCTTTCCAATAACATTTGGCAATATAAACCTGTAAATATCAACACACTCTCCTAACCACCTCTCCTATTTCCAAAAGGCATTGCCAGCTACCCGAACGAAAACAGTGCAGAAAATGTTTTTTATTACTATACAGCAACAGAAATAATATCTTTATATGTTAAATGCAAAAACTTAGTACTTTGGATAGACCAGCACGGAGGTTTTAAATGAAACATACAGGTGCAAAGTGTCATGTATGTAACCACAATATAACACCACTGTATTACTGCATACTCTCAACCTAGATGCACACCTTGACCACAAGGGGTGAACTTGTGGGAGACACTCCTTACCTGATCACACAGGTATAAAAAGGGAGGTCCCATGCAGGGTCATCGTCTTTGGAGTCCTGTGAATAAAGAGTTAAGGTCACAGAGTGGCCTTGTCTCCAGAATGTGCCTCGTGTGGTTTCATGCTGTAGAGTAAGGACTTTATATTGGCGACGAGAAACAGGAATTCACGGCCCATGAGAATGGTCACCGGTAGCACAGAAGAACAGTCATGTGTTGGGGAAGACTGGGACGATTTTGTCGAGAGGCTTCAGCAAAGCTTCGTTACGAAAGAATGGCTGGAGGATGCAGCGACCGACAATCGAAGGGCTCATCTTTTGACCAGCTGCGGACCAAAGACTCATGAAGGACTTACTAGCACCCGAAAAGCCAGCAGAAAAAACATTTGTAGAACTTGACAAATTGATCGGGGAGCACCTCAAACGGCGAGTAGCATACATATGGCCCGACACAGATTCTACACCCACCGACGTCGTGAAGGACAGAGCATACTGGACTTCGGAGCAGATCTCCAGCGTTTGGCCTGCCTCTGTAAGTTCACAGACGTCTGCAGGGGGGAGATGCTAAGGGACTTCTTTATCAAGGGCATCGGTCATGCGGGAATTTTCCGCAAATTAATTGATACCAAGGATTTGACCTTGGAAGCAGCGGCGTTGATGGCTCAAACTTTCATGGTGGGGGAGGAGACGAAAATAATATATGCGCGCAATTCTGCCTCTAACGCGGTGATGGATCAGAGAGTCAACATCATCAATGTGACTCACAGCCCCGCAGGCAGGCAGGGGCAGTCCGACATGCCCCAGGCAGCAATAGACCCCAGAGTAGAACTTCAACAGAGGCAATGGCAGGCTGAACGGACATTCACGCCATCACAGTGGACAATGCGGCCTGGGATAGGGCCATTGACCCCCCAGTAATAGGGTACTTAAGAGCAGTCAAAGGGACAGTCAGCGCGGAATGCCTGGCCATAGTCCCTTTGTTCCCAACAATGGAAACTTTAACTCATGCTGGAGATGTGGGGGAAAACACTCAGCTAGATCTTGCAGATTTCAACAGTTTGTCTGCAGGAAATGCAATCTCAGTGGCCACTTAGCTCGAATGTGCAGGAAGTCTGCTACCAGACTAATATATGAGGTAGATGGACCAGAAGAGAGTTCTTTGAGGCAGGATGACTTTTGGGGCAAATCGATGGATGCCGAGGTTCAGCGGGTCCATGTGGTGAATATTCACAGTTCATACACCAGAACGCTACCAATGATGATGAGGGTTATATTAAACGGTATCCCTGTACGCATGGAGCTGGACACTGGGACCAGCTAGTCGCTCATGGGCGTTCAGCAATTTGAGAAGCCATGGCCACTTAAAGCCAGTAGACCCAAATTAGCACATATTGAGACACAATTACGGACTTACACTAAAGAAATCATTCCGGTGCTAGGCAGTGCAATGTTGGCTGTCACACACAATGGGTTAGTGAATCGGCTGCCGCTCTGGATTGTACCGGGCAATGGCCCCGCACTGTTGGGGAGGAGCTGGTTAGCCGAGATGAACTGGAAATGGGAGGATGTTCACGCAATGTCATCTGTGGAGCGAAGTTCGTGCTCACAAGCCCGACAACAATTCGATTCACTATTCCAACCTGGCGTCAGGACTTTCAAAGGCACTAAAGTAGTGATACACATCACCCCGGACGCCAGGCCAGTGCACCACAAAGCCAGAGCGGTGCCGTATGTGATGCGGGAAAAGATCGAGAGCAAATTGGACCGGCTGTTGAGAGAGGGCATCATCTTGCCTGTTGAATTCAGCGACTGGGCGAGCCCCATCGTTCCTGTCCTAAAAGTGGATGGCTCTGTCAGGATCTGTGGCGACTACAAGGCCACCATCAATCGGGTGTCCCGACAAGATCAATACCCGCTCCCGAGAGCGGAGGACCTCTTCGCTACTCTGGCAGGCGGCAAGCTGTTCACCAAGTTGGACCTCACTTCAGCCTATATGACCCAGGAACTGGCCGACGAATCTAAACTACTGACCACCATCACCACGCTCAAGGGACTGTTCATTTATAATAGGTGCCCATTTGGCATTCGATCAGCGGCCACAATTTTTCAACGAAACATGGAAAACCTGCTTAAATCCATTCCTGGAATGATCGTATTCCAGGACAACATCCTCATCACGGGTCGAGATACCGAGGAACAACTCCACAACCTGGAGGAGGTGCTACGCCGACTGGAACAGGTAGGCCTGCGACTCAAGAAGTCTAAATGTGTGTTCTTAGCTCCCGAGGTTGAGTTTCTGGGCAGGAGGGTTGCTGCAGATGGGATTCGGCCCACCGAATCCAAAACAGAGGCGATTCGACGAGCACTCAGGCCCTGCAACACATCGGAGTTGCGTTCATTCCTGGGACTGGTGAACTATTTCTGGAACTTTCTGCCGAACTTGAGCACGTTGTTGGAGCTGCTACACGTGCTCCTGTGTAAGGGTTGTGATTGGTTTTGGGGGGATTGTCAGGAACGGGCTTTTGATCGAGCCCAAAACCTACTTTGTTCAAACAAGTTGTTGACCCTGTATGGCCCTTGTAAAAAAATGGTTCTGACATGTGATGCATCATCCTATGGGGTTGGGTGCGTGTTGCAGCAGGGCAATGCTGAGGGTCAACTACAACCTGTGGCTTATGCCTCCAGGTCGCAGAACGGGGATATGGGATGGTTGAGAAGGAAGTGCTTGCATGTGTCTATGGTGTAAAAAAAATGCATCAGTACCTCTTTGATAGGAAGTTTGAATAAGAGACGGACCACAAACTATTAACATCCCTGTTGTCAGACAGCAAGGCTATCAATGCCAATGCATCAGTTCGCATACAGCGATGGGCTCTCACGCTGGCTGCTTATGACTACTCCATCCGGCACCGGCCCGGCACTGAAAATTGCGCTAACGCACTCAGCAGGCTTCCACTGGCCACCACTGAGGGGGCAGCGGAGCAAAGCGCCGAGATGGTCATGGCTGTCGATGCCTTTGACAGTGCAGGCTCCCCCATCACAGCCCGCCAGATCAAAATCTGGACAAACATAGATCCCCTCCTATCCCTGATTAAGAAATGTTTCCTGACTGGGGATTGGGCGCCCACACACGGAGCATGCCCTGAGGAGGCCAGACTGTTCCACAGATGGATGGATGAGCTCTCCATCCAAGCCGACTGCCTACTATGGGGCAGCCAGGTAGTTATGCACCAGAAGGGCAGGGAGGCATTCATCAGGGAACTCCACAGCGAGCACCCAGGTATTGTGCTGATGAAGGCCATTGCCTGGTCACATGTTTGGTGGCCTGGAATTGATTCAGACCTGGAACATTGTGTTCGCAGGTGCACGATGTGTGCCCAGCTGGGTAATGCCCCCAGGGAGGCCCCGCTCAGCCTGTGGCCCTGGCCCACCAGGCCATGGTCACGCATTCATGTTGACTACGCAGGCCCGTTCTTGGGTAAGATGTTCCTTATTGTGGTAGATGGGTACTCGAAATGGATCGAGTGCATCATTCTGAATTCATGCACATCATCCATCACCGTGGAAAGCCTACGTGCGATCTTTGCAACCCATGGCTTGCCGGACATCCTGGTTAGTGATAATTGCCCATGTTTCAAAAGCTACGAATTCCGAGAGTTTATCTCGGGCAATGGCATCAACCACGTCAGGATTGCGCTATTCAAGCCGGCCTCCAATGGCCAGGCGGAACGTGCGGTCCAAATCATTAAGCAAGGTATGCTCAGGATTCAAGGACCCTCCCTATAATGCTGCCTATCGCATCTCCTGCTGGTCTATAGATCCCGACCGCACTCGCTCACGGGGATCCCGCCCGCAGAGCTACTAATGAAACGGACACTCAAAACTCGGTTGTCCCTCATTCACCCAGTCCTGACCGACATAGTTGAGGGCAAGCGCAAGTCACAAAACGAGTACCATGACCGTAATTCGAGGGGGAGATGTATAGAAATAAATGATCCTGTATTCGTCCTCAGTCACGCCATGGGGCCCAAATGGCTTGAGGGTACTGTAATTGACAAAGAGGGGAATAGGGTCATCGTGGTAAAACTCAACAATGGTCAGATATGGCGTAAGCATCTGGACCAAGTAAAAAAAAAGGTTCAGCATCGACACGGAGAAACCTGAAGAAGACCATGAGATGGAGCTCACACTACCACCAGTGAACATGCAACAAGAGCAAACAGAAGAATGCACAGTCCCTGAGGTCAGCCCGGACAGGCCGGAATCACCACAGGTGACAGACACTCACGTCAGTGTCCAACAACCAGAGCCCTAACTGTGGCGCTCCACGAGGGAGCGTAGACTACCTGAAAGACTAAACCTAGGATCCCAAAAAGACTTTGGGGGGGGGGGGAGGTGATATCATGTATGTAACCACAATGTAACACCACTGTATTACTGTATACTCTCAACCTAGATGCTCACCTTGACCACAAGGGGTGAACTTGTGGGAGACACTCCTTACCTGATCACACAGGTATAAAAAGGGAGGACCCATGCAGGGTCATCGTCTTTGGAGTCCTGTGAATAAAGATTTAAGGTCACAGAGTGACCTTGTCCCCAGAATGTGCCTCGTGTGGTTTCATGCTGTAGAGTAAGGACTTTACACAAAGGATCTCAGACTTCTCGTTATATGCCACAGCATAGAGAATACTATCGCCCACTTCTATTAATTCTCAGCTGGTGAACCACAAGTCATATTCTTCTGAGAGAGATTTACTCTCTCTCATACTTCCTGATTCTTCAATGAAAAATCTTATTGAAAACCAGCCAGCTAAATCATCGAGGTATTAAAAGTGATGCCACGAGTCTAGACCAACAGGAAGCCTGGATATGACACAGGCTAACATTACCCTCTTTCCCAAGGCCGGAATGGGGAAAAGGGGCTTGATGCAATGGTGTAATTAGCTCCCTGAAAAACGGCTCTTCTCCTCTTGGGAAAATTCAGATTTAAAGGAGTACCAGAAATTCACAATGCAAGTCAATTAGCAAGAAATGGGTGTGTGAATAATTGAATAATTTCATATCCTTTAGACCATTCTTTGGCAATGAGGTCTGAACTGTGTCACCACACATAATTTATGAAATCTGCCACGATCCAGTAGCAAAACGCCCACACTAAATACTTGTCTATCGCCAGTCAACACTCTGAGTAATTCAGAATGGAAAGTACTCCTGCCAACTCTCGGGGGCAGCACAGTAGGATTAGTTATGCATGACGTGTTAGTAGCAGCTCTTGGGAGTTGCAGTAGCACAATCCTTGAATCCAGAGCTTAAATTGGATACTGTTAACATTTTTAAGTTTGATCATCAGTTATATTACATGCATGAATGCCTTAGAGCTCTTTCTTCACCAACGCAATTGTATTATTAACACAAGCCTGATCATTAATAGGAATGCTTAGTTCTGTTCACTTTAGATTTGCTGACATTTTAGATGATAGATACTTTTATTGGGGTTTTCCCATTTGTGTACTTACCTTCCCTGGTCAGTCAGAAGGTCTCAGGGTGGCGCACTGTTCGAGTGTCTGTGAAATGATGATTGTGATTAAGCTTTTTTTATTACATCACCCATGCATTTTTCTTGACTCTACTTCCCCTGGCAGGGCCCCTCCCATCTCTGATGTTTGCTGGATACTGACAACCCTTCTGGCATCTCACCCAAGTGCCTGTTCTTCATGCGGGAACCTAAATAGTGAGTGTTGTCCGACTGTTCAACCATGTAGTACATCATAGCCAAGCTGGATCCTGTCCACACCCGATGTCCACATACATATATTTTCCAGAGGAGGTGGGGAAATGGATAGTGACAAGGTGACAAAGAATAGAAACCCTGATCGATTCCCCCCCCACCCCTTCCCCTCCCACCTTTCATGTTCCTATCCCCTCGGGGGCTAAAGGCACTTGAAACATCCCGGCTAAGATCAGCTAATGTCCAGGCTGGATATCGAACCAGGGACCTGCAGGTCTGTATGACTTAGCAATTGGGACTTCTGGGCAGAACTAATTCTGCTTCGAAGAAAATACTGAATTAATTCCACTTCACTCACAAAATGCGGCACGATTGGAAAAGGTTTAAAGAAATATAATGTTTAATTCGTAGTGTGAACAGAAATCTCAGTTGAAAAGAACCGTCCGTTTTGTGTTGGTGATAGGATTGAGTCATCCAGCTGCAAAAGGGCTTTACGCCTTTCGAAATATTTGCATCGTCCATCGGCTGAGTTTATTTTCCTGCAAACTCTGAAATGCAAAATTTTATAAAATGGAATTAGAGAAACAAGTAGGACTGTGGAATGTTTGGTGGGATGGAGAGAATAAGGGCGGAATATGGGAATCCCAATATATCATTGATACTGGTGCCAAATTGATACTCTTACTGCATTCCTTAGAGATGTAATAAAGTTATAACTCAGGAAGATAATAAGTTTTCTCTTTTTCACTATATAAATCCCCAGGGATTATGTTTGTGAATGTAACATTCCACCTGTTTTATGGGGAAATGGAAACGTTCCAATAAAGTATCACAATTTTTCTTAATGACTGAAAGGTTTATTTATTGTGAATGACAGTTTTAAACAATTAATTTTGTTCAAGTACCACTCTGTATTAAATGGACCAAGACTGATCTCACTTAGCATTAAAGTAGAGAGAAAACTGTATTATTGTAGAGATCACAAATGGTATAATAAAGCTATGAAAAGCTAAGCACTCGCAATATCATATATAAAATACATTCAAAGTGGTTCTCTCCATCAAATGTTGATAGTTATTTCTGTTAAATAAAATGACCTGTGTTTGCTTTAAATTTTATACTTCAGGGAAAACCACATTCTATTTAAAATGTGATTTTTGAGAGTCCTGAAATAACACATCATACCAGAAGCCCATTATAGAGCTGGTACAGTACTGCATGAGAATTAGTGATTAACATGTCAATATTGCATAAGGGTTTCTTCATCTGCTATTTGAACAAAAGTGTTAAAACCTTCATTAAATAGCAAATAAAGAAATCGCATATATTACTATAGATAGAGATTTCAATCTGTCTTGGCTCAACTTTGCTCCATGTGTTACATTTACAGAAAAGTCGTGTAAAAAAAAAAGGGCTTGCATTTACATAAGGCCTTGCATTTATAAAGAGGCTGAGGCAAGATTTAATTGAGGTATATAAAATAATGAGAGGCCTAGATAGAGTGGATAGGAAAGACCTATTTCCCTCACCAGAGAACTAGAATGCATAGATTTAAAGTAATTGGTAGAAGGATTAGAGGGGAGTTGAGAATTTTTTTCACACTGGACTGGAACTCGCTGCCTGAAAGAGTTTTAGAGGCAGAATCCCTCATCACATTTAAAAACTACTTGAATATGCACTTGAAGTGCCATAACTTGCAGGCTACGGACCAAGAGCTGGAAAGTGGAATTAGGCTGGATAGTTCTTTTTCGGCCGGCCCGATGGTCTGAAATGGCCGTCTTCTGTTGTGCAAACTTCTATGATTCAAGTCCTCTGGATATAACAAAGTACTTCACATGCAACCATTTTTTTTGAAGTGAGGTCACTGTTGTGGCAAATGCAGCAGCTAATTTATGCATAGCAAGATCCCACAAACAGCAAATGAGGTCAATGACCAGTTCATTTGTTTTTCTGGTGATGTTGAATGGTGAACTGGGGAACCAGAAAGAACTCCTTGCCCTTCTTAGTGCTGTGAAATCTTTTACATCTACCTGAACAAGCAAGTGGTTTAATACTTCGTCCAAAAGACAGCACCTTTGACAATGCAGTGCTCCCTCAATGCAACACTGGTCCTGGAATGAGGCTCAAACCTACAAATTCAGAAATAAGAGATCTACAAACTGAACTGTGCACTTTCCCCCCCACCACGAGGACACTGCCCGCTGAATAAATGTAATGCATGAGGAATTTCTAACCATAGGTGTTTCATTAGGGAAGAAGCATATATCAGAGGCTGCGGTCCAGTGGACAATTTTATAGGGAGGGGCAACTTGCCAGCACAGGCACAATGGGCTGAATGGCCTCCTTCTGTGCTGTATGATCCTGTGATTGTACAAGCATGTAAAACATTCACACACAGATATCATAAATCAGCACACTATGATATAGAGAATTCTTTCCTCTGCTGTTTTTTTTAGCATCAATCACCAATTACAATTACTGGTTTTATTGCTCTAACCTTAAAACTCTAATGTGATATGCCTTAGAATTATAGTAAACAAATTAACTCAATTCGACTGCCGTGCTGAAATGTTCTGAACTGAAATTCTCAAAATGTGCTTTGAAAAGTGATCAGAGTGGTGGTAGGGCATTCAGGCCACAAGGCGCGGTGGGATGTGGCTATTTGGTAAGCTATGGTAAAGAAGTCTCAGGCCCCTTCATTTAAAAGTCTTGCGGCTTGATTCTGTGTCATTCTTACACCCAAGACTAGCTGCAAGTTAAACTTTGTGCTCAGCTTGGTCTGCATGGATAATCTGAATTACATTGCTACTGTTTTCAGCAATTTAATCATTTGATTGGCCAAGGATCAGGCTGGTTCCCCAAACACTATGTGCAATAGAGCCTAAAATGACTGGAATGTAATCAAAGGGCTTCTCGCACCTACTGTGTAGCAGGCACACTTTACATTGTGTCAAGCATTCTGAGACTGTTAGTAATGTTTATATAACACAAATACACTTGGCTCAACTTAATGACTATTTTATATAGCAGTCTTTTCCTTGTCTTTGTCCTTAGGTTTTTTTTGTTCCAGTTTTATATCATTTTTTTATATCTATAAGCAGTAAATGCTGGAAATACTCTGCAGTCCAGGCAGCATCAAATAAATAATTTTTGTTGTCTCTTAGGTTTTGTTTGGGGAGGGGGGCGGGGAGTGAGGCGGAGGAGGGGCAAGGCCTTTTGGTAAGTCACAGAATTCATCAGGTGCTATTAAAGTATTTTTATGGCCAACTTCAATAACACCCAGGGAAGATTTGATGTTGATTTGGGTGCAATACTTTCAAGTTACTTCTGAAACATCAAAAAATAATTCTTTTTTTTCTGTTTGTGATGAGTCCGGAGTTCTCACAAGCATATTGTCATCAAATCCAACTGGCTTCAGAATTCTTATCAGTGATGCCCACAGCCATCCATGGTGGTGCAGACCCAATGAAAGAGACCATGGTGTCTCTTGTGGGGGAGTCCAATACCAAGGGCCATAAATATAAGACAATCACCAAAAAATCCAATAGGGAATTCAGGAGAAACTTCTTTACCCAGAGAATAGTTAGAATGTGGAACTCGCTACCACACGGAGCAGCTGAGGTGAATAGCATAGATGCATTTAAGGGGAAACTAGATAAGTACATGAGGGAGAAAGAAATAGAAGAAAATGCAGAAGGGTTAGATGAAGAGATTTGGGAGGAGGTTCGTGTGGTACATAAATGCTGGCATAGACCTGTGCTGCAAATTCTATGTAATTCTATATCTACTTCTGCCAAAAATTCCATTTACATTCAATTTTCTTTGAGTTCTAATTCTCTAGTTGAAGCACGAAAGGACACGGCCATGAGATGAGCAAAAACCATTAGGCCCAGTAAGCTTTGTTTCCCACACACTCCATATACAATTTATCTAATTATAGACTCCACTCCAAACAACTCCCAAGGAGTGTTCTTCTTAAACACACAGACAGCAAGTTTTCGGTCAGCAGGTCTCTCCCCATAAAAACAGCAGCATTAAACTAGCTTTAACAAGAACATGGAATGGGGCCCAGGGTGAATTATAGTTTCTACAGACCGAAGTGAGTTCGATTGTTACATGACGCCTCAAAATAGTCATAGAATCATAGAAATTTACAGCACAGAAGGAGGCCATTTCGGCCGATCATGTCCGTGCCGGCCAACAAAGAGCTAGCCAGCCTAATTGCACTTTCCAGCTCTTGATCCATAGCCCTGCAGGTTACGGCACTTCGGGTGCACATCCAAGTACTTTTTTAATGTGATGAGGGTTTCTGCCTCTACCATCTTTCAGGCAGTGAGTTCCAGACCCCCACCAACCTCTGGGTGAATAAATTTCCCCTCAAATATCCTCTAAACCTCCTACCAATTACTTAAATCTATTCTCCGGGTTCTTGATCCCTTTGCTAAGAGAAATAGGTCTGTCCTATCCACTCTATCTCGGCCCATCATTATTTTATATACCTCAAGAAGATCTCCCCACAGCCTCCTCTGTTCCAAAGAAAACAAATCCAGCCTCTCCAATCGTTCCTCATAGCTAACATTTTCCAGTCCAGGCAACATCCTCGTAAATCTCCTCTGTACCCTCTGTAGTGCAATCACATCTTTCCTTTGATATGGTGACCGGAACTGCAGGCAGTACTCTAGCTGTGGCCTAACTAATGTTTTATACAGTTCAAGCATAACCTTGCTATTCTTGTATTCTATGCCTCGGCTAATAAAGGCAATTTTTCGTATGCCTTCCTAGCCACCTTATCTCCCTCACCTGCTACCTTCAGGGATCTGTGGACATGCACTCCAAAGTCCCTTTGTTCCTTTACACTTCTCAATGTCCTACCATTTAATGTGTATTCCTTAGTAATGAGCCCTGCAGAACCCCATTGGAAACAGCCTTCCAGTCACAAAAACACCCATCAACCATTTGCTTCCTGCCTCTGAGCCAATTTTTGATTCAACTTGCTACTTTGCCTTGGATCCCATGGACTTTTACTTTCATGACCAGTCTGCCATGTGGAACCTGATCAAAAGCCTTGCTAAAATCCATATACACTGCATCAAATGCACTACCCCCATTGACCCTCTTGTTACCTCCTCAAAAAATTCAATTAAGTTAGTCAGACACGACCTGCCCTTAAAAATTCGATGCTGACTGTCCTTGATTAATCCATATCTTTCTAAATGAAGATTTATCCTGTCCCTCAGAATTGTTTCCAATAATTTTCCCACCACCGAGGTTAGGCTGACTGGCCTGTAATTACTCAGTCTATCCCTTTCTCCCTTTTTAAACAAAGGTACCACATTAGCAGTCCTCCAGCACCACACCTGTAGCCAGAGAGGATTGGAAAATGATGGTCAGAGCCTCTGCTATTTCCTATTTTGCTTCTCTTAACAGCCTGGGATACATTTCATCTGGGCCTGGGGACTTATCCACTTTCAAAGCTGCTTAATCCCTTAATACTTCCTCTCTCACTCTGGGCTCAATTTTCCCCAAGCCCATTTCTTGGCATATTGCCAGAGTTACGCTGAGTTTTCTAAGTCAGAAATGCACCAGAAATATTTTGCCAAACTTTCCCCGATGTATAATTCGAATTTGCCGCAGTGCAGCATGTCCAGTCTCCTCGGGAGGTGGAGCCTCCTGTCTGCGCCAAAAAACAATATCGCATCTGCGCATGCGCGGAAAAAAAATTACGATTTTGACGTCGTTCCAATGGACACGCATGCTCAGTAAAGTTCCTATTTGGCAATCGACCATTTTTCAAGAGCCAGTTGTGAGTGTGTGAGAAGGAGTGCTGTGTGAGAGCATTGGAAAAATCACAGCTGGAGCAATACAAGATGCAACACAGACCAAGGACCAAGAATTTCTTGCTGGAAGAAGTGGAGGTACTTGTTACTGTGATTTGAGAACAGATGGCAGGAGCTGGATACCAGCAGAGGTCACATAAAAGTTCCACCAAAAGAAATGAAGAAACGCTGGAACCAAGTTGCAGAAGATTACTCTGCTGTGGTGAACACCACGAGTCTGGAGGCCAGTGTAAAAAAAAAATAGCAGGACCTTGGTCAAGTAGTTAGTTTAAGTAATATTTTCATTTATTCAATGCAATTGTAAATGTGACCAGCTGTATATGTCCCACCCAGCAGAAAGACACCCTCTCTAAAAAGTTGCATTTTCATCTTTGCAGAGGAAAGTGGCACACAACAAAAGGGAAAGAACTTGAACAGGAGGAGGCCCGGCAAATCTGCATCCTCTGACGCCCTTGAAAGAGAGGGTCACTGCTTTGATGGGTCCTACTTGGAGAAAAACAATCAGCATTGCACAAGCTGGGTGCACACTCGAGGGAGAGGGTAAGTCCTGAAAATTCATCGTGGCCCTCAAATCAACACGCTGCCTGGCCTGCGATATGTGAGCCTATTCATACCACCCATCCTGCCCCCTCCAGTGCTGCTAACCATTTGTCTGTTCTGTTATATTTTGCAGAAATGGAGGCCAACCCTGACGATGCAGAAGAAGATTCAGATGAGGATGAACCTGAAGAGGAGAACATCTTACAATCCAACCCTCTGGACCAAGAACATGGGGGGAGAGGGAGTGGGCTGAGCTGGATGAAGCTTCCACTGTTGTACTGAATAAGGAGGACGTGCCACTCATGGAGGTGCCAGCCCCTTCCATGATTAATGGTTTGAGTGCTGATGGGACATTCCATGGTTTCACACCTTCCGAGGTTGCGGGTCCCACTGGGATGCAGCGGGACACACCCAGGGCGTCAACGTCCAAGGCTGCCGGTCCCAGTGGGATGCAGCGAGCCACACCCAGGGTGAGGAGGGGAAGGAGAGCTCGACCACGCTCTCCTGAGATGCAGGATGTAACAGATGTGGCTCAGATGATATCACTGAGTGCAGAGAGCATTGACCTTACCCGATCACTCCTGGACACCATCAGTGGGGTGAGTGGTGAGGTAGCGGGACTGTCAGGAGAAGTAACAACACTCGCTGGGACCATCAGTGAGGGAATAGTGGCCATGAGGGCAGGAATGTCAGAGATAGTGCAAACCATGTCACTGGCCATGATGGAGGGAACATCAGAGGTAGTGCAAACCACGACACTGGCCATGAGTTGGGAATGTCAGAGGTAGTACTGGCCATTAGGGAGGGATTGTTGTATTCCGCTGAAACACTGTCCAGGTGCATGAGGGAGGGCATGTGTGAGTTAGCTGCTGCAATAAGGAAACACACCCAGACCCCGCACCCATTGTTAGAATCAACTGCCACTCCCACTGCAATCCTCACACCAGATCTGAAGAGCCCAAAGCCAAGTCCTCCAACTTGCGGCCTGAAGCTGACCCCACCCCCCCCCCCCCCCGGCTCCCACCGTCAAGAGGTGCACAGTACCTCTTCAAATTCCTGGGACATTGGAACCGGTTCTGGGGGAGGTAGGACCAGTACAAACCAGATGGTCTGCACCTGGGCAGGACCGGAACCAATGTCCTAGGGGAAGTGTTTGCTAGTGCTGTTGGGGAGGAGTTAAACTAACATGGCAGGGGGATGGGAACCTATGCAGGGAGACAGAGGGAAATAAAATGGAGGCAGAAGCAAAAGATAGAAAGGTGAATAGTAAAAGTGGAGGGCAGAGAAACCCAAGGCAAAAAACTAAAAGGGCCACATTACAGCAAAATTCTAAAGGGGCAAATTGTGTTAAAAAGACAAGCCTGAAGGCTCTGCGCCTCAATGCGAGGAGTATTCGTAATAAGTTGGACGAACTAACTGCGCAGACAGCAGTTAATGGATATGATGTAACTGGCATCACGGTGACATGGCTCCAGGGTGACCAAGGCTGAGAACTCAACATCCAGGGGTATTCAACATTTAGGAAGGATAGGCAGAGAGGAAAAGGAGGCGGGGTGGCGTTGCTGGTTAAAGAGGAAATTAATGCAATAGTAAGGAGGAACATAAGCCTGGATAACGTGGAATCGGTATGGGTGGAGCTGCGGAATATCAAAGGGCAGAAAACGCTAGTGGGAGTTGTGTACAGACTACCGAACAGTAGTAGTGAGGTTGGGGACATCATCAAACAAGAAATAAGGGATGTGTGCGATAAAGGTACAGCAGTTATCATGGGTGACTTTAATCTACATATTGATTGGGCTAACCAAACTGGTAGCAGTGTGGTGGAGGAGGATTTCATGGAGTATATTAGGGATGGTTTTCTCGACCAATATGTCGAGGAACCAACGAGCGAGCTGGCCATCTTAGACTGGGTGATGTGTAATGAGAAGGGACAAATTAGCAATCTTGTTGTGTGAGGCCCCTTAGGGAAGAGTGACCATAATATGGCAGAATTCTTTATTAAGATGGAGAGGAACACAGTTAATTCGGAAACTAGGGTCCTGAACTTAAGGAAAGGTAACTTCGACAGTATGAGGCGTAAATTGGCTAGAATAGATTGGCAAAGGATACTTAAAGGGTCGACGATGGATAAACAATGGCAAACATTTAAAGATCACATGGATGAATTTCAGCATTTGTACATCCCTGTCTGGAGTAAAGATAAAATGGGGAAGGTGGCACAACCGTGGCTAACAAAGGAAATTAAGGATAGTGTTAAAACCAAGGAAGAGGCATATAAATTGGTCAGAAAAAGCAGCAAACCTGAGGATTGGGAGAAATTTAGAATTCAACAGAGGAGGACTGAAGGTTTAGTTAAGAGGGGGAAAATAGAGTAGGAGAGGAAGCTTGCCGGGAACATAAAAACTGACTGCAAAAGTTTCTCTAACTATGTGAAGAGAAAAAGATTAGTGAAGACAAACGTAGGTCCCTTGCAGTCGGACTCAGGTGAATTTATAATGGGGAACAAAGAAATGGCTGACCAATTGAACAAATACTTTGGTTCTGTCTTCACGAGGGAAGACACAAATAACCTTCCGAATGTACTAGGGGACAGTGGGTCTAGTGACAAGGAGGAACTGAAGGATATCTTTATTAGGCGGGAAATTGTGTTAGGGAAATTGATGGGATTGAAGGCCGATAAATCCCCGGGGCCTGATAGTCTGCATCCCAGAGTACTTAAGGAAGTGGCCATAGAAATAGTGGATGCATTGCTGATCATTTTCCAACAGTCTATCGACTCTGGATCAGTGCCTATGGACTGGAGTGTAGCTAATGTAACACCACTTTTTTAAAAAGGAGGGAGAGAGAAAACGGGTATTATGAGAATAAGAGGGGATCTCATAGAAACGTTTAAAATTCTGATGGGTTTAGACAGGCTAGATGCAGGAAGAATGTTCCCAATGTTGGGGGAAGTCCAGAACCAGGGGTCACAGTCCAAGGATAGGGGTAAGCCATTTAGGACCGAGATGAGGAGAAACTTCTTCACCCAGAGAGTGGTGAACCTGTGGAATTCTCTACCACAGAAAGTTGTTGAGGCCAATTCACTAAATATATTCAAGAAGGAGTTCGATGAAGTTCTTACTACTAGGGGGATCAAGGGGTATGGTGAGAAAGTAGGAATGGGGTACTGAAGTTGCATGTTCAGCCATGAACTCATTGAATGGCAGTGCAGGCTAGAAGGGCCGAATGGCCTACTCCTGCACCTATTTTCTATATTTCTATGTCTGAAAACCCTGTAACCAGGAATGTTGAGCTGCCATACCTGCCCTTCTTTCAGGCATGTCTCAGTGATAGCTGTAATATCATACTCCAAAGTGTCTCTCTGTGCTCTCAGCGCCTGTGTCTTATTCCCTATACTCCTTGTATTGAAGTATATACCATTTAGCACTGTCAAACTTACTTCTTGTCTATTTTCTTGCCCTTGTTTCCTCTGTCTTCCAAATTCACTTTGTTGTCATCAATTATTTTGAGTTAATTTCACTTTAAAAAAAAATATATTCTTATTTTGTGAACGTTCATGTCAGGCTAAGTGGGTACAGCACTAACTTGGGAAGCACTTAACTGTAGTTCGGAGGCCCTGGTCTGGTTGCTGCTCTTTAATCCAAGGCTGACCAAAGTGTGGTTTATAACCACCTGTAGCCCTCGAAGCCCAGTCAACTCAGTCCTGTTTGCACTTACATGTCTTACTTAAGTGGTACGTCCTGTTTGAATTTTGTGGGCCTGGAGGTTTGGAAAAGCTTGTTCTTAGTTCTGTTTTCTCATTGGTGTTTTCTTACATTACAAAGTGATTAGACTTCAAAAGTACTTCATTGGCTGTAAAGCGCTTTGGAACATCCCAAGTTCATGATAACTGCTATATAAATCATAGAATGCAAGTCTTTCTTTTCTTTTTGTTCTATGTATGCAGGGCCATGAGAGGTATTGTAACCTTTTCCATTCTAGAAACGTGCCTAAACCCAAACCATTGCCTTTCAGAACCATCGAACGCCCCAAAGTGCTTTACAAACCAGATAATCTATTTTAGTGCTGTTGATTGAGGGATAACTCCCCTGCTCTTGTTTAAAATAGTGCCATCGGATCTTTTACGTCCACCTGAGAGAGTAGATGGGACCTCTGAAAGACGGCACTGCCAAAAGTGCAGCATTCCCTAAGCACTGCACTGGAGGGTCAGCCTAGATTTATGTGCTCAAGTTTCTGGAGTGTGGCTTGAACCCACAACCTGCTGACTCAGAGGCGAGTGTGCTACCCACTGAGCCACAGCTGACACAAGAAACCAAGGGAGACTAAGAAAGCACTGGAGAGATAATGTCAGAGTGACTTCTGACAGAAAGGGATACTGAAGCAGCCAGGCTAATTCAGAACTGACAACAGTGTAGTGAGTTAATTCGACCCCATCGTCACCGCTGAGCTGCCGGATGTAAGTAATCGAAGTACAGCTGATCGAGCGATACCGGTGACCACTGAGAAATTAGGTACACTGCACATGCTGAGATTACTGAATCTAAATTTAGCTCACAGTTTTGGGCAAAGGTATTGGTCCGAAAATTGCGGTTGGAACTTCCTGCGGGTGGACGCCTCTAAGCTGGTAGTCTCGGAGGAAAGTAGACTTGCGCTCCGGGGCCTGGCTGCGCAGTCCAGTGTACGGGCCCATGTCTTCCAGGAGCGTATGCGTATCCTGCAATCACGTGGGCCTGGACCACCAATCACAATGTAGTATTCTCATTCATAATAATGGGAGCACCGAGCTCCCGAGAATACTGCTAAAATCAAATAAAACACCAACAAAAATGTTTTAAAACGCGTCACTTTTAAAAAATTAATATAAATTGCATTAAACTGAAGTTTTTAGAGAAAAAATTATTTTTTGAAATTAAACATTTTTTTTGAAATAATCTTAAAAATAAACCTACCTTCATAGACAGGGTTTTATACATAAAAATACGTAATAACATTTAATTTTGCTTTTACCAGGCCTAAGAATTTGAAGGACATTCGCTGGGCAGGAGTTGGGCAAATAGTCCAAATCTCTGCCCACGAATGTCCTTCTCCCAGGGAAAAGACATTTTGATAGATCGCAAAAGCTGGTTCTCGACGCATCGTGCGCCAAGAACTGGCATTTGCAAGGCATCGTCAGGTGTGTGCGCACATCGTGCGCACCCGGAGAGGCCGCAATTTTCGGGCCATAAAGTCTGGTGCCCTGAGCTTGAGCTCTGGTGTCTTTAGTCCAAACTGCTCATAGGCCACCAGGACAAAACCAAAACACTGTGGATGCTGGAAATCTGAAATAAAAACAGAAAATTTTGGAAATACTCAGCAGGTCAGCCAGTATCTGTTGAGAGAGAAAGGAGTTACTGTTTCAGCTCGATGACCTTTCGTCAGAACTGGGAAAAGTTGGAGATGTGGCACATTTTGGGCACGTACAGAGGCTGGGAAAGGGAGAAGGGAGAAAAGAACAAAGGAAGGTCTGTGATAGGGTGGAAGCTGTTGTTTCCCAGACTGTCACTGACCTCATCTCCTCTGGAGATCGTCGCTCCACGGCCTCCAATCTCATAGTTTTCCAACGCCGCACAGCCTGCTTCTAACTCTTTCCCAACAAACAGCACTATCCTGGTATACCCATCATTTCAGCCTATTCATGCCCCATGCAATTGAATTATCCCTATCTCGATACAATTTTTTTCTCCCCTTGTCCTGTTTCTTCTCACCTACATAAGCGACTCTTCAGATGCTCTCCACCACTTTAATAGTTTTCGGTTTCCTCGCCCAGTCTCCTTTTCAGCATGGATGTCCAATCCCTCGACATCTCCATCCTCCACCAGGCCGCTTCTTCTTTGAATGGAAGCCCAACCAGTCCCCATCAACTTTGTTTCTTCCAATTTCCATCCATCCCTCGCCTTAACGTGGTCCATCTCCAACTCTTCCCTTCCCTTCCTCGACTTCTCTATCTCCATTTCTGGGGATAGGCTGTCGACTAATATCTACAATAAGCCACAGAGAAACCTCTGCAGGTTGGGAAGTATAAGAGCTGGGGTGGCCCGATTCTCCAGGGCCAGCTGCTCCAGCACTTATACTCCAGACCTGTGACAAGATAACTTCCAGCGCAAGCTGCTCCAAGTGTGCAACGAATTTGAGCTGGTCATCAGGACTCAGGTTGCTGTTTGGAACGTGGGCAGGAGCATTGGCAGCGCCCTGGTAAAACAGAGGAGCGGGAAGGACGTGGCGGAGGTGCGTCGAGTGATCAAGGTGGAGGAGTGATGAGGGATCGTGGCTGAGATTCAGTGAGGGAACGTGGCAGAGGTCCGACAAATGTTTGATGCGGAGGTGCGGCAGGAGATCGTGGCGGAGATGCGGCGAATGTTTGTGGTGGAGAAGTGGTGAGAGATTGTGGCAAAGGTGCGGCAAATGAGGGTATAGGGCCCAGAAGAGCCGAGGGCCCAGGGGCAGCACGGGCCAGCCCACACTGAGATATGTGTGCGCACTAGGTCCATGCAGCAGAGCAGGTCTCCAGTCATCCTGGTTAACCCTTGCCACTGGATAAAGGCCTAGCTCTGTCAAGCCCGTGTGGTGGCTGATGTGCAATGGCCACCACACGTTAAAAAAGTCCACGCACAGGCATCTCCCACCCCTTCAATTGGAGTTCAGGACTGGAACTTTGAAACATCTGTGAACTCATGTGGAAGCAAGTCATCCTCATTCGAGGGACTGACTATGATGATGATGATGATAAATCATAGAATTATAGAATCATAGAAATTTGCAACACGGAAGGAGGCCATTTCTGCCCATCGTGTCTGCACCGGCGGACCAAGAGCTATCCAGCCTAATCCCACTTTCCAGTTCTTGGTCTGTAGCCCTGTAGGTGACAGCACTTTAAATGCACATCCAAATATCTTTTAAATGTGGTGAGGGTTCCTGCCTCTATCTCCTTTTCAGGCAGTGAGTTCCAGACTCCCATCACCCTCTGGGTGAAGAAATTTCCCCTCATATCTCCTCTAAACCTCCCCCCAATTACTTTAAATCTATGCCCCCTGGTTGTTGACCCCTCTGCCAAGAGAAACAGGTTTTTCCTATCCACTCTATCCAGGCCCCTCATAATTTTATACACCTGAATCAGGTTTCCCTCAGCCTCCTCTGTTCCAAAGAAAACAAATCCAGTCTATCCAATCTTTCCTCATAGTCAAAATTCTCCAGTCCAGGCAATATTCTTTTAAATCTCCTCTGCATCCTTTCCACATCTTTCTTGTAATGTGGTAATCAGAACTGCACACAGTACTCCAGCTGTGGCCTAACCGGTGTTTTATTCAGTTCAAGCATAACCTCCTTGCTCTTGTATTCTATGCCTCGTCTAATGAAGGCAAGTATTCCATATGCCTTTTTAACCACCTTATCTACCTGGCCGACTACCTTCAGGGATCTGTGGACCTGCACTCCGAGGTCCCTTTTTTCCTCTACATTTTTCGGCATTGTACCATTTAATGTGTATTCCCTTGCCTTGTTAGACCTTCCCAAATGCATTACCTCACACTTATCCAGCTTGAATTCAATTTGCCATTGTTCTACCCACCTGACCAGTACATTGATATTGTCCTGCAATCCTCAGCTTTCTTCTTCATTATCAACCACAAAGCCTATTTCTTAACTTCTTAATCATACTCCCTATATTCAAGTCCAAGTCATTGATATATACCACATAAAGCAAGGGATCCAGCACTGAGCCCTGCGGAACCCTACTGGAAACAGCCTTCCAGTCACAAAAACACCCATCAACCATTACCCTCTGCTTCCTGCCTCTGAGCCAAATTTGGATCCAACTTGCCACTTTGCCCTGGATCCCATGGGCTATTACTTTCGTGACCAGTCTACCATGTGGGATCAATAAGTTATTTCTTATTAATGGATAAATCCTACACCAGACCACCAAGAAGTGTTCGCATCAGTAACTTGAGGTATATGAAGATTAATGGGGATACTTATTTAAGCGTGAGACGTGGTCCCTGAAGCTTCATGCTCCTCTGCAGCACATGAGGACAAAATACTTTGGACACGCAAAAGTGCAGTGATCTACCTGTTTCAGTTGGGACAATCCTGGCTTTGTGACATGTCCACTAGGAAAAGTAGTTTGAGATCACAGGATAACTCTACTACTCTTGGTTTGGCAACTGGTATAGTCTTTGGTTCAGTGACCACACAGTAGCAACAGACACGCACAAGTATGTGGCCAGATTCCACCCACAATTCCCAATACCAGTTTTCAGCTGGAGGGAAGTACGTAGAGAAAGATAGATAATGTCAATTGAAAAGAAAAGGCAAAATTGTGCATGGGGAGAGGATGTTTTAAATACCTGAATGGCGTGTAATGAATTGTAACTAATGCAGCCTTTTTTTCTCAATGCTTTTTCCCCAACAAACCATAATTCTTCATTTAACATCATCAAAGGCTTTTTGGGGGCGTGTGGAGCAGGGGGAGGGGGAGGGTTAAGAAAAGAACACAAACTGTGAGTGGGCATTGTTGTGGATTTCCTAATCCGGTTTTGCTACATTCAGCATGGCATGTCTACCTACTCACTGTCAGGAATACTATAACATTTGCTGTTTCATCTCCATTCACACTGGAGTTAGCTGTAGCAGGCCAAGTAGAACCAATTGTATCGATCAGTGTGATCTTTTTGCAAAGCTATGGAGCAGATTTTTACAGAACATCAAGCAGAGATCAATAAAATGAACTCAAGGTTCACTGTGAAACATACGAGGGCAAAAGATTATTTTAAAATTTGATGTCATCACCTGTCATGCAAATGTATCATGATTCATAGAATCTTATAGCACAGAAGGAGGCCATTTGGCCCATCATGCCTATGCCGGCTCTTTTAAAGAGCTACCCAATTAGACCCACTTTCCCGCTCTTTCTCCGTAGCCTTGCAATTGTTTTCATTTTCAAGTATTTATCCAATTCCCTTTGAAAGTTACTATTGAATCTGCTTCCACCATCCTTTCAGGCAGTGCATTCTAGAACACAACAACTCGCTGTGTAAAAAGTTGTCTCCTCATCTCTCCTCTGGGTCTGAACCCATTATGTAACATCAATATTCAGTACTCAATCCTATCTACAAAATGGTCTGGGAGCACGAATGTTCATGGCCAGAGCAATACCAGTTTAGATTCACTATCTGAACAGTGTGAACAACTCCAGCACAGGGCAGCAGAAACCAAACAAGTCTCTGGCCAAAGCCATATTCAATAGCCAAAATTAAGTTTACAACCATGCAATATTTTACTTAGAACAGTCTTACCCAAACAATGCAAGCTTCCTGTTCAGCAATATTTAGGAAAAAGTGCATAAATATTGCACAGCATAAGTGTTCATGATTTCTTATCGAGAATTGCAAAGAAAACACCTGAATGTTCAAATATTTTTTATTATAAGACAGCATGGAATGAGAAAAAGCCATTTGGCCCATCAAGCCTACTCCCTTCATGAACCCTGTACAATCTACCCCATCATAGACTCGACCCCACCCATTTAATCTCCTTTCACAGAACATGTACAAACTACCCCATCACGGATTCTACCTCACCTATTTAATCTCCATCCACAGCATATGAACAATTTACCCTATCATGTCGTATGGTTAGGATTTGGAACGCACTGCCTGATAGGGTGGTACTTGAAAGAGAAAACATTGCAGGGATATGGGCAATGTGCAATGGAGTGGGTCTAAATAGATAGCATTTCAAAAGAGCTGGTGCAGACTCATTGGGCCGAATGGCCTCCTTCTGTGCTGCACTATTCTATGGTTCTGTAACTCTAGCCCATTCATCCAATCTCCTGAAGCAAAGTGCTACGTCAATACTCCCTCATCCATCCTCGAATCTCAATTATTAAACCCTGGCCTTCTAATCTTCTCCTGCTCTGGCAGCACAGGCCCCTTTTTGTACCATGAAGTATTTACTCATCTCAGTCTTCACCTGTCCCGATTGTGAAGTAGGACCTCAAAAGTAAAAAGTACGACCTCAAAAGTAGTAATCTCAGGATTGCCACCAGTGCCACGTGCTAGTCAGAGTAGGAATCGTAGGATAGCTCAGATGAATACGTGGCTTGAGAAGTAGTGCAGCAGGGAGGGATTCAAATTCCTGGGACATTGGAACCGGTTCTGGGGGAGGTGGGACCAGTACAAACTGGACGCTCTGCACCTGGGCAGGACCAGAAACAATGTCCTAGGGGGTGTGTTTGCTAGTGCTGTTGAGGAGGAGTTAAACTAATATGGCAGGGTGATGGGAACCTATGCAAGGAGACAGAGGGAAGTAGAAAGGGGGCAGAAGCAAAAGATAGAAAGAAGCAAAGTAAAAGTGGAGGGCAGAGAAACCTAAGGCAAAATGCAAAAAGGGCCACATTATGGCAAAATTCTAAAGGGACAAAGTGTGTTAGAAAGACAAGCCTGAAGGCTCTGAGCCTCAATGCGAGGAGTATTCGGAATAAGGTGGACGAATTAACTGCGCAGATAGCAGTTAATGGTTATGATGTAATTGGCATCACGGAGACATGGCTCCAGGGTGACCAAGGCTGGGAACTCAACATCCAGGGGTATTCAACATTTAGGAAGGATAGACAGAAAGGAAAAGGATGCGGGGTGGCGTTGCTGGTTAAAGAGGAAATTAATGCAATAATAAGAAAGGACATTAGCTTGGATGATGTGGAGTCGGTATGGGTGGAACTACGGAATACCAAGGGGCAGAAAACGCTAGTGGGAGTTGTGTACAGACCACCAAACAGTCGTAGTAAGGTTGGGGACATCATCAAACAAGTATTAGGGATGCATGCAATAAAGGTACAGCAGTTATCATGGGTGACTTTAATCTACATATTGATTGGGCTAACCAAACTGGTAGCAATGTGGTGGAGAAGGATTTCCTGGAGTGTATTGGGGATGGTTTTCTAGACTAATATATCGATGAACCAACCAGGGAGCTGGCCATCCTAGACTGGGTGATGTGTAATGAGAAAGGACTAATTAGCAATCTTGTTGTGCAAGACCCCTTGGGGAAGAGTGACCATAACATGGTAGAATTCTTTATTACAATGGAGAGTGACACAGTTAATTCAGAAACTAGGGTCCTGAACTTTAGAAAAGGTAACTTCGATGGTTTGAGGCATGAATTGGCTAGAATAGACTGCCAAATGATACTTAAAGGGTTGATGGTGGATAGGCAATGGAAAACATTTAAAGATCACATGGATGAACTTCAGCAATTGTGCATCCCTATCTGGAGCAAAAATAAAATGGGGAAGGTGGCTCAACCGTGGCTAACAAGGGAAATTAAGGATAGTGTTAAATCCAAGGAAGAGTCGTATAAATTGGCCAGAAAAAGCAGCAAACCTGAGGACTGGGAGAAATTTAGAATTCAGCAGAGGAGGACAAAGGGTTTAATTAAGAGGGAGAAAATAGAGTACGAGAAGAAGCTTGCCTGGAACATAAAAACTGACTGTAAAAACTTCTATAGCTATGTGAAGAGAAAAAGATTAGTGAAGACAAACATAGGTCCCTTGCAGTCAGATTCAGGTGAATTTATAATGGGGAACAAAGAAATGGCTGACCAATTGAACAAATACTTTGGTTCTGTCTGCATGAAGGAAGTCACAAATAACCTTCCGGAAGTACTAGGGGACCAAGGGTCCAGTGAGAAGGAAGAACTGAAGGATATCCTTATTAGGCGGGAAATTGTGTTAGGGAAATTGATGGGATTGAAGGCCGATAAATCCCTGGGGCCTGATAGTCTGCATCCCAGAGTACTTAAGGAAGTGGCCATAGAAATAGTGGATGCATTGCTGATCATTTTCCAACAGTCTATCGACTCGGGATCAGTTCTTAGGGACTGGAGCGTAGCTAATGTAACACCACTTTTTAAAAAGGGAGGGAGAGAGAAAGTGGGTAATTATAGACCGGTTAGCCTGACATCAGTGGTGGGGAAAATATTGGAATCAATTATTAAGGATGAAATAGCAGCACATTTGGAAAGCAGTGACAGGATTGGTCCAAGTCTGAATGGATTTATGAAGGGGAAATCATGCATGATAAATCCTCTGGAATTTTTTGAGGATGTAACTAGCAGAGTGGACAAGGGAGAACCAGTGGATGTGGTGTATTTGGACTTTCAAAAGACTTTTGACAAGATACCACACAAGAGATTGGTGTGCAAAATCAAAACACATGGTATTGAGGTTAATATACTGACGTGGATAGAGAACTGGTTGGCAGACAGGAAGCAGAGAGTCGGGATAAATGGGTCCTTTTCAGAATGGCAGGCAGTGACTAGTGGAGTGCCGCAGGGCTCAGTGCTGGGACCCCAGCTCGTTACAATATACATTAATGATTTGGATGAAGGAATTGAGTGTAATATCTTCAAGTTTGCAGATGACACTAAACTGGGTGGCGGTGTGAGCTGTGAGGGGGACGCTAAGAGGCTGCAGGGGTGACTTAGACAGGCTAGGTGAGTGGGCAAATGCATGACAGATGCAGTATAATGTGGATAAGTGTGAGGTTATCCACTTTGGGGGCAAAAACGCGAAGACAGAATATTATCTGAATGGTTAGGAAAAGGGGAGGTGCAACGAGACCTGGGTGTCTTGGTTCATCAGTCATTGAAAGTTAGCATACAGGTACAGCAGGCGGTAAAGAAGGCAAATGGTATGTTGGCCTTCATAGCGAGGGGATTTGAATATAGGAGCAGGGAGGTCTTACTGCAGTTGTACAGGGCCTTGGTGAGACGTCACCTGGAATATTGTGTTCAGTTTTTGTCTCCTAATCTGAGGAAGAACATTCTTGCTATTGAGGGAGTGCAGCGAAGGTTCACCAGACTGATTCCCGGGATGGCTGGACTGACATATGAGGAGAGACTGGATTAACTGGGCCTTTATACATTGGAGTTTAGAGGGATGAGAGGCGATCTCATCGAAACATAAAAGATTCTGATGGGACGGGATAGGTTAGATCCAGGTGGATTGTTCCCGATGTTGGGGAAGTCCAGAACCATGGGAAGTCCAGAACCAGGGGACACAGTCTTAGGATAAGGGGTAAGCCATTTAGGACTGAGATGAGGAGAAACTTCTTCACTCAGAGAGTTGTTAACCTGGGAAATTCCCTGCCGCAGAGAGTTGTTGATGCCAGTTCATTGGATATATTCAAGTGGGAATTAGATATGGTCCTTACGGCTAAGGGGACCAAGGGGTATGGAGAGAAAGCAGGAAAGGGGTATTGAGGTAATGATCAGCCATGATCTTATCAAATGGTGGTGCAGGCTCGAAGGGCCGAATGGCCTACTCCTGCACCTATTTTCTATGTTTCTATGTTTCTATGACCAGTCTTTTGCCCCGCCTTGTATTTTCCAGCTGCTTTTGAAGGAGCTAATTCACACAGCCTCAACTATTGGGAGTATAAGTGATGGAAAAAACATCTTTTCATCTCTAATCACTTAAGGATCACTTAATTTTATTTATGTGTCTCACAATCCATGTCAAATACCCTAATTTCAGTGACATTCTCTAATCCTTTCAGCCTTTTGAGGAACTGGATCGTATCCTCCTCAATCTTACTTTCGCCAATGAAAAGAAAATCCAACCCTGCAACTCTCTCTTCATCTTTTAGTCTTAACTTCACACAATTGTTGATGTTACTCTTCCCTGAATCCTCTCCAACACATAAAAGTCCTTCTAAATGTAGAGTATTTTTTAATTCCGCAGACATTATTATTTTGCAATGCAAAGACCAGTCCATCTCCAATGTTTTGTGAGCCTCTGTTAAATTAATTGTTTATACAATAGAAATGTTGAGAATTTTAAGATTGCCGTTGTGCCAGAATCCTTTTGACATTTCATAAATAAATAACTGAGGGAGTACTGCATTTGCAGAGGTGCCTTCTTTTAGGAGTGATGTTAAGCTGAGGTCCCATCTTCCCTCTCAAGTAGACATAAAAGATCCATTCGTGCATGAATGAAGTCTGGTTGGATGAGTTACTGGACAGCAGTTAGCAGCCATGAAAACACATCCCAGCAAAATGTCAACTACTCACGAGGGTCAAGGTTCACGCATGAAAAGTGAGGCAACTGAGACTGCTGGTGATGAGGGAACCAAGCCTCAGCAAATGCCAGCACCTTTGGGAGACGAGGGGAGAACTAGAAGGAAACTGAACCCCCCAAAAAATATAAGAATAAATTTCCTGGAAAAGGTGGCTGTGCCCCTCTGTTGCACCAATTTTAGATGCAGCATTCTTCGGAATATTAATAACATAGATTACTCGCCTATATATGGTCACAGGCATCAGCAGTACACAATTACTTTCTTGCCAAACATCAACAATGCCCTACCAATGTTCCCTGACAGCAACAATTTCAATAAATTAATCAAACTGCAGGGCCATAAAAATGGCGTTTAACTATGAAAGCGCTTTAATAGAAAGTTTGCAGCACAATGTCGATACAAATTATACAAAAGCAGAACTGATATTTAATTCCCCATCAGGCAGGCAGCAGCATTTTAAAAAGTGGCAGGAATGACTAAGTGTTGCCAAGAGTTAGAAAATCCAATTGGCGTTTGATAATTTATCATTTCTCCTGATAAGTCGCCATTTACACTTCACAGATATAACAAACTTGTTAAGAATCATGTCATGCCATATCTTTCATGTCTAAATTGCATTAGATCTAAACAGGCGCCTAATTACGCTAGCCGAGCTTCTTGTAACATGCAGTCTTCTCTGATTAATGAATTGGCAGTGTCTTGCTGTCCTCGGGAGCCCTGGTGGTTTGGATTCTTCTGCTTCTGACCAGCTGTCTCTGGCCAAAGACCATGACAAACTACTCATCTTATCTGGGGTGCAAGTGGAATCTCTGCCGTCTTTGATAGCATATAGACCGCGCCGCATAATGTTTTATGCATTTAACTGGTCTCCCCTGACAAATTTTCTGCGAAGGGTTTCTGAGAGGCACACTGCAGAAATACTCAAAGTCCCTTTTGGCTTTGAAATATTAGATATGCTTGGTGCTGACATGATAGATAAATGATCATTGCATCTTTTTCAACTCAGGGTGATATCCAGTGATCTATTTTAATTAAAGCTGCTGCACTAATTACTTAACGCTTTCTCCACTGCAACCAGATTTAGATTTGTGCCTCTACTTCAGTCAGCATTAACGTATGCTCCCGGGGATTAATTTCAATCACCGGATCGCCGGCAGCAGTACTGATTGGGCACTGACCTTGGCGGCTGCTTTTTCAATACAACCGAGGGAGACTTCATAACATTGTTTTTGCAGAGTGGACTGGTGATTGCTTTTCACGTTCTGGCAGTGAGGAACGTCAGTGCCAACTAACCCTATATTATTGCTCAATGATGAACAGGAAAACACTGATTCAGAGGGTTTATTGCATATAAAACTTTGATCTTTTCAGGTCAGTCAGACTTCTCCTGCATGTTATGTTTTGTTTTGTCCTATTGAGATTTACTTGATTTATATCCTGCATTGCTCTCTCTTTTTCCCTACAGTTTACCAGTTTCCAACCAGTTTGATTTTTATATTGCCTGGACTGATTTTCTTGTGTCAGTTTGGCTCAGTTGGTAGCACTCTTGCCTCAGCATCAAAAGGTTGTGGGTTTAAGCCCTACTGCAAGATTTGAGTCCATAATCCAGGTGTGACACTGTAACACTGTAATACAGCATTTTTTGGAAGTGCTGTCCTTTGGATAAGATGTTAATCGGAGGTCTCAGCTTGTTCAAGTCGATATTAAAGATCCCATGGAAGTACGTGAAGAAAAGCAGAATTCTCTCAATGCCATGCCCAATGTTCTTCACTCAACCAATACCACCAAAAATAGATTAACTAGTCCTTCATCTCATTGTTTTTTGTGGGACATTGTCGCTGTGTTTATCTATATGATAGCAGGAACGGCACTTCAAAGTAATTAAGTAGAATTTTACAGCACAGAAACAGGCCATTTGACCCAAATGGTCTGTGCCGATATTTATGCTCCACAGGAGCCTCCTCCCACCTAATTTCATCTCCCCCCTATCAACATATCCTGCAATTCCTTTCTCATGCATATGCTTATCTAACTTCCCCTTAAATAGTGCCTTTCACAACCCAAAGACGTCCCAAAACTCTTTACATTAATTGCATGTGTAGCATTTTAGGACATATTTGAGCAATGTGATATGGTGCAATATGAATGAAAACACTTTATTTTGTTTCCTGTAAAATGCAGGAATTCCTGTGAATTTGGGTGTACTGGCAATTGAGTACCAAATTATTAGACATTTTCTGCTGTGGACCTGTACCCCAATAAGGATGCATTGAGGCAGCAAAGCCCATTCTACTTAAGTCACCTACACCCAGCAGACCCAGACCTTCATCTCCTTAGTCCGAGCTGGATTGAATTAATTTGTGCTTCATTGTAAACTGAAATATAAAGATACCAATGTAAACAATTACATTTTGACACCACGTGAACAAGGTACAAATAAACACAAACAATAAGTTTAATCAAATTATAAATTATTAGTGGGAAAAAAAATCACATACCATAGAGTTAGTTTTGCAACAGCCTGAGTTTAATATTTACTACTAAGAGCTCTAGCACAATCATAACTCTGGGTAGTGAAAAGTTTAAACTCTTCATGTAAATAAACCGAACATTTGGCACCGGCCTCCTAATTAAAAAACGTTTCCCATAA
Organism: Pristiophorus japonicus; assembly: GCF_044704955.1. Classification (NCBI taxonomy): domain Eukaryota; kingdom Metazoa; phylum Chordata; class Chondrichthyes; family Pristiophoridae; genus Pristiophorus; species Pristiophorus japonicus. Next base: position 208,228,724 of record NC_091979.1, on the reverse strand, counting down.
TTAAAATAAGCATATCACTAAAAATGTAACTGCTGGAAGATAAAGTATTACAAACATTTTAACTTGTGGGCAAAGAATCACCAAGCATGTTGATATGCTAAAGGTAAAATGTAAGCGTTTTTTTCCCAAGAAATCCTGAAGTCCAACTTACTTCTTATGATCTCAGGCAATTTGTACTTTGTTCTGTGTGCTAGTGTAGAGAGTCAGCACCATTGGCATCTGCTCGCTCATTAGCAATGTGAAGAACAGTCTAATTAGGGTACAAAAGCAATATGGTCCCGTGCATCGCCAGATTGTTTGTCACTCCATCACAGAATGCAATGTGCCCTGCTGGGAGAATGCCGTCCTGATTTCATTCCCTTTCGTCAGCATTGGAAAATAACCCCAAGCGTACAGATGTTGTAGAATTAAACGCAAAAGGATTTTTCATTATTTAATTTAATGATGTTGTACATTTTAAATGTGGAAGATAATGAAAATGGATACAGTTAAATGTATTTGTAAATAGACGATAAGTAGTTGGGAGAGCAGCTGGCTCTACAACTTGGTTTAGAATAGAGGGACCCTTTGTAATTCTCTGGCACTGCTCTGAAGTTAGAGCACCTCTAAGTAGGCTGTCCTCCATCTACCAGCTTGGATAGAATGACATCATTTTTACAGCACAGAAACAGGCTATTTTGGCCCAACAGGTCCATGCCAGTGTTTATGCTCCACATGCACCACCTCCCACCTGTCTTCATCTAACCCCATCAGCATATCCTTCTATTCCTTTCTTCCTCATGTGTTAATCTAGTTTTCCTTTCAATGCATTTATACTATTCGCCTCAACTACTCCATGTGGTAGTGAGTTCCTTTAGAAAGGATTCAATTAATTTGTGTCAATGCAAATGTTGTTGGTTTTCTACTCTTTCTTCAATATTTTTATTTTGCTGGGAATATTGTGCTCATCAAATTGCATGTTATTACTGCTAGAGGTTTCAATCTTTTTTCACTCACTGTCAACATTAGGCATCCAATATCCGTGTTAAGTGTCAGGTAGAGGTCCCACTACACTGGTCCAACATTACACCTGCACCCTGATTTCAGCACAGCACAGCACCCACTATTCCACCACTATTGGACCACATCTCTTGTTGTTTCCAGGATATTACTGGCTACCACAATTGGCTACATAACAATAGTTGCTGCATTCACAAGTAATTCACAATTGTGTGAAAATCTTTGAGAAATATCAATGATATAATAATTGAGTTTTTTGAAGAAGTCACTCGGTTAGTGGATGAGGGAAATCCAGTTGACATTGTCTTCACAACACCATTGAGAAGGTACCTCACACTAGGTTACTTCACAAGATAGAATCTTGTGGTATCAGTAGAAATTAGGAATTAGTTCCAATCTCACAGCTAAAAGGTTGAAGTTAACGGATGTGGATCAGCCTGGAGGCAAGTTACTCGGGGCTAGATTTTCCACTTTTGTGCAGATCGCCCCAAAATGGGCATTATTTCCGGCGTGGGCGGTAAATATGGGTTTTCAGATCGCCAGATTATCGCCCATTTTCAAAACCCCTAGTTTCCATTTTATAAAATGGGCGTTAGCATTAAATCTCTGATCTTCTGCTGGAAAGTGTCGCCGTCCTTAGCAATGGCATGGCAACGCTCGTTTCCTGTGATTCAGGAGGTCAGGGGTCATCATTACATGCACATAAGAGACAGAGAGAGAGGGAGCAGAGAGGGAGTGAAGGTGTGGTGTGGGTGTGGTGTGGGTGCTTGTTTGGCTGCTTTGGGAGGTAGGAGGGAGAGTTTTGAGCTTAATACAAAATTGTGAGAAAAAAGTTAGCTGTTACCAGCCAGATATTTTGTCTAATTTGGTGCCTATAATGGAGGGAGTGGAGGAGGTGGCACAGCACGCTGTGGAGACTGACGCTGGCAAGAGCAGTGAGCTGAGAGAGGAATAAATGGGAGGACGAAAGAGAGTGAGGAAGTTCTTGGACGAGGCAAATGCCTCCCTCATGCAGAAGGTCGAGTCAATTGACCCAGGGAGGGCGTGGGAAGCCCATCCCAAAGGCCTACCAAATGATATGGGCTGAGATAGCCGAGGTGGTCTCGTCGGCGACCAACGAGGTGCGTGAGGGCAACCAATGCCGCAAGCGATGGAACGACCTTGTCGGATCTGCCAGAGTAAGTATAACATTTATTAACATGTACTTATATATTTATATAATTTGAATTGTAAGTGTGATGAGTGATTAAAATCAAATGTGAGGTCCTTCACTTTTACTGGGAATGTTGTACTCAAAGCCTGCGGTCACGGTGCACGTCTTTAGGTAAAGAATGACAATTTTCATTATAATCATGATTACATCATGCATCAGTCTCTGTGACAGTACCTAGCAATGATATCACACAATGATCTCATGCATGTCGTCCTGTTGTTACCTTTTACAGAGGAAGCTGTCGAAGAATAGGGCCGACCAGAGGCGAACGGGTGGGAGGGCCACCAGTCATCATCGACCGAACCGATATAGAGGAGCGGGTGCTCGCACTAGTGGGGACCCACTCCCGGTCGGCCACGCAAGCAGCTGTAGACCCTGAAGTGATGCCACGTGAGTAAAGTATACACCATTGCATGATGTAAAGTCAATAGATGCCACACCCACTCATATCCAAACAATAATATATGATAGATGATTGCTAAAAGTGTCCTCTAAATAATGTTGGCCTCATGAGAATCATTGCAATGCAGAATGTGTAGTTGGTCATGAAATGTGATGTCTATGAACATTTTGATAGCGGTGGTGCTTTTGTCGTGCATATGTTGTGTGTAGCGCCTTAATCCTACCTTGTGACCCTAGCACTCACTTCTCCTCTAATAACCTCATTTGTGTTTTGTAGCTCAGCCAGCAGCGCGACCCCAGGCAAGACCACTGTCCCAGAAGGTGGGGGCACAGGGCTGGACTCCCCGGACGATCCTACATCTGGTGCTGAGGAGCACCGATTCTCGCCCGTCAATCTGCTGGGTCCGTTTTCTACGGGTGACAGCGTGGACTTTGAGGAGCCTGAATCACCAAGCTCCAGAAGACATTAGACCCCAAGGCCATCTAGTGTTCCTGTGGCCATTCCCACCTCCACTCTGGAGGTACCAGGCCCAAGCACCTCGCCACAGGGCACCCCGGTTGTCCCCAGGACGTTACCGATCCCGCGGAGCTTTCTTAGACACAGCAGGCCTGCTCCACGAGCGGCAAATCTGAGCGGCGACATGGTAGAGTTGTCCAGGGGGACTGTTGACATAGATCAGCAGATACTCCAGACATTGGGGGGCATATCCCGACAGCTGGCCAGCATCTCCGGCACCATGACGGAATACGTTTCGCGGATGGTAGAGGCCGTGGAGGCGATAGCCAGGAACACTGGTGGCACAGGTCTGCCAATGGTCCTGGAGCATGGCACTGCACCCCAAGGTGCCGCATCTTCAGTGCCAACGACACATGCGAGGCAGGAGCAACACTTGCTTCTGGATCGGAGAATGTTCCCATCTCGGGACTCCCCCGTTCCCATATCCATAACCACCGGCTCTACCTTCATCCCCCCCAATGAGGCACCACCTGAGGAGCTCCTCGGCCAGGCGGCATGGAGCGAGGAGGGGAAGGGGTAGAGGTGGGGAGAAGAAGGAAAGTGAGGTGCATGTCTGCAGTTGATGGCTTTGTTATATCTCCATCTGGGTGTATGCAATTTGCTGTAATGTATGGGGGAGGGGGCCACCCTGCTGGTTTACATTTGTGTTCTGTGTTGCTGGAAATGTTGACCATTTGATTGATGTCAATGTTCTAAAATGTGTTGTGGGGTGGGGTGGGGGAGGGGTGTTTTTGACCGTTATACTATGATTTCAGACAAATGGTCGGATTAAATGTTTTTTTTATTTAACATAACCTTGTTGCACATTGTCTCAGATAGCTGGACCATTACACACTGGTGATTTCTTAACATGAAAGGGTATAATTAAACTTAACTTGAATTAACTTAAACTTTAACTGGCACCATGGTGAAGCCCACCATTGATGTCTGAGCTGCACACACAGCAGTGTGTCAGCTTTGTCAATAACAGCAATGTTCTTTCAGGCAAAGCGCTCATTTATGAGCTGCTGACGTAAGAGTCTTGCAGCGATGTAGCCACCATGGGCCCTTTCCTGTGGTCTGGAAGCGGGCGTGGGCATGGTTGCATAGTCAGCCTGATTGTCTGACACTAGGTCAGCATCTAGCCGCTCGTACTCCTCTTCCTCTCTCTCCTGAGGTGGACCATCAGTCCCTTCTGGCAATTCATGCCCCCTCCTGATCAGGGTTGTATTGTAACTCCCATCCTGAGTGCTCCAGGCATCTAAAGTGCTGCTTAAGAACACCAATGGTTTTCTGGACCACATTGCGTGTGGCTCTGTGGCTCTCATTGTATCGTTTCTCGCCGTTGGTTTGGGGAGGGGCGGGGTCATCAGCCAGGTGGCAAGGCCATATCGTTTGTCACCAAGCATCCAGCATTGGCCGTGTGGCTGACTGGTAACCATATCAGATACTGCGCTCTCACACAGGATGTGAGCCTCATCGATGCTACCCGGAAATTTGACATTCACTGCCATAATTATCTGGTTGTGGTCGACAACGAGTTGGACCTTCAGGGAATAAAATCCTTTTCGGTTGCAAAAAACCTCTGCGTCCTGAGAAGGTGCCCACATGGCGATGTGCGTACAGTTTATTGCTCCCTGCACCTTGGGGAAGTTAGCAATTCGATAGAATCCTAGAGCTCTATCAATCTGAGCCTCCGTGGTCATAGAGAAGCTGATGAAAGTCCATCTTATGTGCGTACAGGGCTTCAGTGACCTATCTAATGCAGCAATGTGTGGCATGCTGAGATATAGAGCAAATGTCGCCAGCGGAGGCCTGAAAGGAACCGGATGCATAGAATGACAGTGCCGCGGTGACCTTGACCTCGACGGACAGCGAGGTCCTGATGGTGCTGGCAGGCTGCAGATCTGCCCTGATGAGCTGGCATATCTCATTGATAACCACTTTGTGCAAGCGCAATCTCCGAAGGCAGGTGTTCTCAGGTACGTCGAGGTAAGACCTCTTCTCCCTGTAAGTGCAGAGGGTGTATGGTCTGGTCCTCCACATCAGTCTGGCACGTCTTAGATTGGGCCCATAATGCTGTGGATTAGATGTTGTGCCATTTGTACTCTGCAGCATCTGCATTGTCATCATGGGGAATGGCTGGCCCCATTCCAATAACTATAAGTATAATGCCGATTGTTCACAAGCAATACATTTCACCACTAAGACACGTAAAGTAAAATCCAATTGTCCACAGGAAGATAAGATGTCTGTTCAGATGGTTACATCACCTTAAAAGAACTCCAGAGTATATCCAAACTCCCCCGAAGTTGAAACAGCCTTTTCAATGAAGCGACCTGCGATTCACAAAATGGCGTCCACACCACTGTGATTAGTTCAGATCAGTTCAACTTTTTCACAGCGTTTTTTTGTGGCGTGCGAGATTGTGGGCGATGTGTGCGAGGTGCTGAAAGTCACACTGAGCAATATACTGGGCGTTAGTTTCGGCAAATGTGATGTTTACGACAAAAAAAAGTGGGCGGTCAGTATTGTTGAATTTCGGCGTTAATTACGTGCCGAAAGTAATGCTGTGCGATATTGTGGGCGTTGGGTTCGCCCATTCTTATGATTCCGCCCAAAAAAGTGGGCGGGCGGTATTATTTTTTCCTGGCGTTACGTACATGGTGAAAGTAACGCTCGCCGATAAGTGACCGAGAAATGGGTGTCAGTTTCCATTTTGTGGCTAAATGGGCGATATCTGGGCGTTACACCTCATTTCAGCATTAACATGGATGCTAAGTGGGTGGTATGCATCCAACAATAATGGAAAATCTAGCCCTAGGTGCTACACTTCACGGTCTTTATTGATGACATGATCAGTAAGTTTGCAGATGATACCAAAATCTGTGCAAGGGTTAAGATAGTAGGAGTACAATCAAATGCAAAGAGATTTACAATGCAAGATCAAGCTCCCTTATCATAGCAGCTTGATGGAAATATATTGGCCAGGCCATTAGGAAAACTCCCTGCTCTCCAAACTCAGTTTAATCTAAAAGCAGGACTTATGACAATGCAGTATTCTGTCAGTATAAACACAAGCTTTCCCATTTAAATGTTAACATTGCAAGTCATATTTGACTGCACTGAAGTCACCCTGGATGAGAAGCTGAAGTTCTACTGGGTGAGATTTGAACCCACAACCTTTTCCTCAGAGGTAAACATTCTACTAACTGAGCCACACTGATACTCAACATACAATTTTGAATTATGTTGTCTGCTTGCCATAGTATTAGGCTCAGATGTGAAATAAAACACAATTTATCTGGCTCATTCCTATTAATATTTATTGTATTACAAAATCTTCAGTTTAGCATCCTATTTGAAAATAGACAGCATTGAATTGTGAGTGAAATGAAAATAAGCAATAATGCTCATCAAGACAGACAATAGAACAAAAAATAAGCAAGCAATGCAGACATTTCTCTATCCAGATGGCTCAGGCTATTCTAAACATTCCAATGGTCTTCTGTGACGAATGAGTGAAGATTGTACGCTTAACTAATGGCATGAGTCTTAAAACAGATCACCATAGCTTGTGCAACCCGAATACCATTCTTCAATTTAGCTGAGAGTGTTTAATTTCTATTTACCTGCAGCATAAAAAGATAAGGGATGGGGGGAGAACACAAAGGGCAAGGCAAAGTAAACATTTATAGTTTGATATTTAAATTGAATTTATGTACAAGAACCCCTGTTCATCTACATAATGCAGTTTGAAGAACAAAAGAAGAAATGGGACTACTAGACCTAGTGTAAACATGAATTAGGCAAAGCTGTAGGCATCTTTCAGCCAACACACGCAGACACACATACATGCAGACACAAATATACATAGACCCACATACACATGCAGACACACATGAACACAGACACACAAGCAAACAGACACATACATACAAACAGACACACACAGGCACACACACTCAAACAGACACAGATGCATACAAACACACACAAGCATTCACATACACAGACACACACACATACACACAGACAAACACAGACATACAGGCACACACACACAAGGGAACACACACACAAACAGGCACATGCACACACAAACAGACACATGTGCACACAAACATACATGCACACAGACACACATGTACACACAGGCACACACATACATAAATGCACAAGCAGACATACACACAGGCAGACACACAGGCTTACACATATGCAAGCACATACACGCACAGGCACAAACACGCAAGCAGACACACACACACGCACAGGCACATAAGCGCAGGCACACACATAAGCACACACACGCGCACAGGCACACACACATACATGTGCACACATATACAAACACACAAGCAGACACACACATGCAGGCACACATGCTCAGGCACACGCACACGCACACGCAGACACACATACGCAGGCACACACATATCGGTGGTTAGTGGTGTGCCACAGGGATTGGATCTGGGACCACAACTGTTTACAATATACATAGATGACCTGGAAGAGGGGATAGAGTGTAGTGTAACAAAATTTGCAGATGACACAAAGATTAGTGGGAAAGCGGGTTGTGTAGAGGACACAGAGAGGCTGCAAAGAGATTTAGATAGGTTAAGCGAATGGGCTAAGGTTTGGCAGATGGAATACAATGTCGGAAAATGTGAGGTCATCCACCTTGGAAAAAAAAAAGTAAAAGGGAATATTATTTGAATGGGGAGAAATTACAACATGCTGCGGTGCATAGGGACCTGGGGGTCCTTGTGCATGAATCCCAAAAAGTTAGTTTGCAGGTGCAGCAGGTAATCAGAAAGGCGAATGGAATGTTGGCCTTCATTGCGAGAGGGATGGAGTACAAAAGCAGGGAGGTCCTGCTGCAACTGTACAGGGTATTGGTGAGGCCGCACCTGGAGTACTGCGTGCAGTTTTGGTCACCTTACTTAAGGAAGGATATACTAGCTTTGGAGGGGGTACAGAGACGATTCACTAGGCTGATTCCGGAGATGAGGGGGTTACCTTATGATGATAGATTGAGTAGACTGGGTCTTTACTCGGAGTTCAGAAGGATGAGGGGTGATCTTATAGAAACATTTAAAATAATGAAAGGGATAGACAAGATAGAGGCAGAGAGGTTGTTTCCGCTGGTCGGGGGAGACTAGAACTAAGGGGCACAGCCTCAAAATACGGGGGAGCCAATTTAAAACCGAGTTGAGAAGGAATTTCTTCTCCCAGAGGGTTGTGAATCTGTGGAATTCTCTGCCCAGGGAAGCAGTTGAGGCTAGCTCATTGAATGTATTCAAATCACAGATAGATAGATTTTTAGCCAATAAGGGTTATGGGGAGCGGGCGGGTAAGTGGAGCTGAGTCCAGATCAGCCATGATCTTGTTGAGTGGCGGAGCAGGCTCGAGGGGCTAGATGGCCGACTCCTGTTCCTAATTCTTATGTTCTTATGTTCAGGTACACACACATTCACACAGAAAGGAAAAAATTGCAGGGAACAGAACAAACAGAACAAGTAAATCTGATTGCTGTCTGGTCAATTCTATTTGAAGATGGCAATACAAAAGGGTGTGGAAATCACAATCATGTTGTGAAAACAGACCTTTGGGATTGTTCTGATAGACATTATTTTTAAGCTATCAACTATTTTGATTACCAGATATCAAACAATCTGGTGCATCGTACACTAGAATAGCAGCTGATTGAAGCACAAGCCATGGCTGAATGCTCTAATCACACCCAGGTCCTTCGCTGCAGCATCATGCACACTGGGACATTTATACCAACTATTAGCAGAGAGAGAGTGAGGTAACAACCAACTAGGTGCGTGAAATTCATTTTGGTAATGTGGGCTTTTCACTATGCCCTGACATAATGTCTCAGTCAACAACAGGTTTAGGACCACAATAAAATATTAATAGCATTACAGAAAGAAAAACAGAAAATTCTGGAAACAGACAGCAGGCCAGTCAGTATCTGTGGGCAAATACTAGAAATCAATGGCCCAGATTTAGTGTTGAGAATAGCAGTGAGACTATCAGCACTCACCGTTATTAAGGAGTAAATCGGACAGCAACTTCCAAAATCGGCACATGCGCAGTTAAACGCGGAAATCAGGAAGTTGTTGTCCGAGTTGTTCTGCTCCTTTGCAAGTTTCGCTGCACCAGTACCTCACCGAGCTACTCGGCATTCAAACACATGAAGGGCATGACGTTGCTCTACTTATCTACTACATACCCACTAAACACACCAGAAAAATTTGGGGCTTGACCTTTCAAGTGTAAGTGAATTTTTAATGATGTGTTAAGTCTTAATTACTGCCAAACAATCGCTTTGCAATGAAAATGTACTTTTACAAGTGTGGTGTCTCATTCCTTCTGATTTTAATTGTTGTTGGAGATTTAACAAAAATTAAAATATTTTTTCCTATTTCTTTCTGTTTCTTTTGTCTCTCTTAATCCCATCTTTCTTTCTCTTTCTTTATTTTGCTTTCTGTACATGATTTTACATTAAATTAATTATTCTAACTTACACTGCATGGTTTAGACTCTGCATGCCGCAGTAAGGATTCTTCAACCTGATTGGTTGAGGAGACACGCTGTTGTTTTCCCTGCTCACATATCCCTTGTAGGGGTGCCGCGCTGAAAAGAATGTCTAATTATTGTAAATTGCCATGCAAAAAGCCCACGAAAAGTCTGTAAGCATAATGAACAGCAAGCGCATTCGTTTGTCGATCAACACAAAACCCGGGCCAAAGTTTTGAGTCCGGAACCTCCTCCAAAACTGGAGCATAGAGGTGTACAGGAATATTAATATAAACAGAAAAGGGGGAGGTGGAATATATATTGGAATCAAGTCAAGTAATGGACAGAAGAATTAAGATATTGAAGAAACAAAGGGCGTGTAAATCGCCAAGGAAGGGGAAGGCCTGAGGAAATGGGAGAGTTGGAAAACCTGGGGGTCAGGAATGAAAAGTGCTGCTCTTGGGTTGGTATTTACATAAGCAACTCTAAAATCCTAGAAAAAAGTGGTAAAATATATATCAAAGCAATTCCAGGAAAAAAAAAAGGAATGAAAATACTGGCTAGATGGCAGTAAATGTCTGGAACAACATATTCACTCTTATATAATGGGGGAGAAATTCCCCAACACCCCGCCCGATCGGGGAAGGTAACCTGCTCGGGATGGGACTTCCTGCACCCTGCGAGGAAGTCCCGCCCCGGCTGCAAAATTGCCCTTACTGCCTCTCAAAGGAAGTGGAACACACTCCACGTCCTCTTAGGGCGAGTCAGGCGCCGCTACTTTGCTTAAAGGGGAGGTCTGCTGTGCACCCTGCATGGCCTCTGATGGCCTCCACTAGGCCACCAGGGTAGTGTGGTTCCGAGGCCACAGCCCAGCACCCAAAATGGAGTACTGGGCTGCACAATGGCAGCCTGGACCACGTAACAGAGGAGGTCATCGGGCCGATTCGTGAGTCGGCCAAAAAGGTAAGATGGCGGTGTGGGACGCTCACGAACTCCCCTTTCACTTCCGCCCCACGAGCAGTTTGTGACCCGTGAGCTGGCGCTGACACCACTCGCACCAGCCTCACAGGGCAGTATCCGCCGTGGGGCAGAAAGGGGTTGCCGCACATGGCGATGACGTGGCAGCGCCTCGGCTAACTCATGCACAATTTCCCAGGAGTTGGTAATGCCCCCAGGGCAAAAAGTGTTTGGCGCCACCCGGAGGTGCTAACAGGTGTCGCAAAAAGGGGCAATTTGGACCCTAATGGCTTTAAACGTTATTTCAGTCCTTTTCTGCAACTATCCCTATAATGACTTAAAATTCTGAATAAGGCCACAGGACAGATAGAACATTTGTTTGAATTATTTCAGGTTTTAGTGGCTTACAAATTCAACACGTTTTAGTAAAAGTTACCTATTTTCTGTGTTTTGCCTTATGACATATGCACGATGGAATCATAGAATGTTACAACACAGAAGCAGACCATTTGGCCCATCATGTCTGCACCTATGTTTTTTTCCATGATCCACCCAGTTTAATCCCATTCTCCTGCTCACTCTCCGTACCCTTTTTCAAGCATCCATTTCTCTTTTTTAAATATTTATGGATTCTGCTTCAACAACAGCTCATGGCGGAGAATTCCACAATCTAACTGCTCTGTGTAAGGAAAGGTTTTCTGATCTCCCCTCTTTAATTCTTTCGTGACTCAAATTTGAAAGCAGTTTGTTATTGTCAGGCCGATCATATCCCTTCCGAACCTTAAAGATGTCTATCAGGGCACACACAACCTTCTCAGCACTCATGAATAAAGCCCTAACTTATCAAGTCTCTCATCATAACAATAAATCCCCTCATCTCTGTTAACATTCTAGTGAATCTATGCCACACCCTTGTCATTACTTTTAATTACTCCAGGTATACAAAGCACAAAAGAATGCTGTGGATTTATTGACATTCCTACTTCTGTGGTTTATTATATACTAAAAGAAAGACTTGAAAGACTTGAGTTTCTGTCGCGCCTTTCACGATCTCAGGACGTCCCAAAGTGCTTCACAGCCAATGAAGTACTTTTGAAATGTAATCACTGTTATAATGTAGGAAACGTGGCAGCCAATTTTCACACAGCAAGATCCCGCAATTAACAATGTGATAATAACCAGATAATCTGTTATTAATGATGTTGATTGAGAGATAAATATTGGCTAGGACACCAGGAATAACCCCCGTGCTCTTTTTCGAAATAGTGTCATGGTATCTGCAATGTCCACCTAAGAGAGCAAACAGGGCCTCGGTTTAATACGTCACCAATAATTACTACACTTCAAAAATACTTCATTGGCTTTAATGTAATTTGGGATGTCTGGCTGTTGTGAAAAGCGCTATATAAATGCAAGTCTTTTCTTTAATCTGAAAGACAGCACCTCCGATAGTGTAGCACTTCCTTAGCACTGAAGTGTCAGCATAGATTTTTGTGCTCAAGTCTCTGGAGTGGGACTTGAACCCACAACCTTCTGTCTCAGAGGTCAGGGTGCTAGCAACTGAGCCATTGGCTGATGCTATGGAATAGTATTCACAAGGATGAATTTGTTTTCTCCTCCTCTCGAAAGCATTGACTTATGTTGGGATACAGTTTCACATGTGCCACCAGCTCCCCCTATACTTCACCAAATTGACCCATTAAGCTCAATCGTGTCCTCATATCACATTTGCATGCACACACACACACACACACACACACACACAGGCAGTCCAGTGGTTAGCAGATCGCTCGGGTTTCATTTTGAATGTTTTGGTCACTGCTCCCTAGTCCAAGCATAATGATGTCTGTTGCTGCCATCCATCACCCAACTAGAATCACCAACTAGGGATTGAGCCCAGCGTACTTTCTGGTCTACGTAAACCAATATCACATGAAGCAGTGCTTTATCCACTAAGCCATCAGCAGCTTCAAGTAATAATTTATAGAATCATAGAATCTTACACAGGAGGCCATTCAGCCCATAATGCCCATGCCAACCGACCTTTGACGCCTTCATCCTTGCAAACTACCGCCCCAACTCCAACATCCCTTTCCTCTCCAATGTCCTTGAACATGTTGTCGCCTCCGAAATCCATGCCCATCTTTCATGGAACTCCATGTTTGAATCCCTCCAATCAGGTTTCTGCCCCGTTACTGTACCTTGGGATATTTTACTGGATTTATATAAATACAAGTGGATGTTGTTACCACCGGCTCTGTGAAAGAGCTCTCCAATTAGTCCCACTCCTATGTTCATTCCCATTAGTGCTGCAATGCTTTCCTTTTTAAGTATTTATCCAATTCCTTTTTGGAAGCTACTGTTCAATCTGCTTCCAAGCAGTTCATTCCAGATCACAACTCGCTGCCTAAAAACAATTCTCTTCATGTCCTCCATGGTTCTTTAGCCAATTATCTTAAATCTGTGTCCTCTGGTTACCGATCCTCCTGGCACTGCAAACCGTTTCTCTTTATCTACTCCATCAAAACTATTCATGATTTTGAACACCTCAATTAAATCTGCCCTTAACCTTCTCTGCTCGAAGGAGAACAACCCCAGCTTCGCCAGTCTCTCCACATAACTGAAATCCCCCATCCCTGGTACCATTCCAGTAAATCTCCTCTGTACCTTCTCTAAGGCCTTTATTATTAAATTTGTCATTTCAGACACACACATTCCAAGTCCGTTTGCTTTTGCAGTCTACAGTTTTGCATGGTTATATGCTTCAAGAAAAATCACAGCTTCCCTTAAACAGCACACAATTGACATACCAGACACTTAAACAGTCTCACTTTAAAAACACCTAAAGTTAAAACTGTCTGGATACATTTTAGAAATCAGCATAAAAGGGACTTCTGTCATAACTTATTTTGTATTGCAAATAAAGGGGCATTGAAGAGGCTTAAATTAAATCTGTACATTGATCTGTACATTGATTAATTGATCACACAAATATGAAAAGATAGCTGTTAAATCAAGCTAGGGGCAAATAAAATGGGGAACATGAGTAACTCCTTGGTTATGAAATCGTACATTTGCTTACCTTAATTAAAATTGCTAACTTTAGTTCTGGGACAGTGATACTTTTATCTGTACTTTGTTTCCAAAATGTAAGATTTAATTGATCACACAAATATGAAAAGATAGCTGTTAAATCAAGCTAGGGGCTGATGTTCTCGCGGAAGCATTGTCCACAAGCCTATATCTAATAAAAACGGCAACACTAAAAAGGGACACTGTCTTCTTTTAAATCATTTCAAATGCTTTCTGAGAACAGCACAACCTGCAAGGATTTTAAAATCCATACACTTGAAACACCAATGTTCCTTGGTAATTTCAGAGGCCCAGCATAAAACGCTCCCTCTGGGAGTGCAAATTTCACGTTGGAACTTCTATACCTTCTGTACAAAAGCAATTCAGATCTAGTTTCACAGAATTACTTCAATTCTTAAACTGTACTCATTTGCTATAGTAGGCAGGCCTTTAAAGAAAAACTTCAGTGAATTACCAAAGCTTTAAGGAAGAAAATCCTTTCAATTACTACAGCTCCCAGAGGAGTCAAAATTATCCTGCAGCATTACAAGACTGAGTCCTTTCTCTTTCTCTTCAACCTTAAATCCAGGTGTTTAGCCCTGATTACACATTCTTAGCAAAAGCTAATATGATTAATTATGCAGCTTCATTCTCTGAACTACCAAAGTGGAGTTGGATCTCATATACTTCATGACATTGCATTAATATTTAGCTCCCTTTGGAGACCTAATGCCATTGGTGCCAAGTAAATTCAGTAGGGATGAGGAGCTTGAAATTTATGATTGATAGTGTTGCCTTGACAGAAGATATATTAAAATAATACACAACACATATATCCATTGTTGCATATTTAGAAGCTATGCTGATAAAATAAATTATCTTAATTATGAAAGAATTATCCCCATCCTTGAGTACCTATGAAAGATGAGTAAAACTTCATAAATCTGGTTGACGCTGTGCACTGCGTGGTCACAAAGCAGTAATGAAACCATCTGTCCATTTCCTGGATAAATGAAGAACTGACAGGCTGAAAATCCATCAACATGTAAATAAATTTATTGTCACTCGATTACAGGCCAGCAGAATAGACTGTCTTTCACACCTCCTGCATTTCTATGGTGATGCAAAGGCCTCTGCCAATTTATATCCCAAAAACATTCACTGCTGATCAACAGAGACTAACCACAGGGAAATTAGCTCACGCATTCTTGGCCCCCCTCCTTCAACCCTTATATGAGTTTGGGGTGATTGTCCTATGAGGGGAGATTGAGTAGACAAGGCCTAAATTCTCTAGAGTTTAGAGATATGAGAGGTGATCTCATTGAAACATACAACATTCTTACAGTGCTTGACAGGGTAGATGCAGGGAGGATGTTTCCACTGGCTGGGGAGTCGAGAACTAGCGGTCACAGTCTCAGAATAAGGTGTCGGCCATTTAGGACTGAGATGAGAAGAAATTTCTTCACTCAAAGTATGGTGTATCTCTGGAATTTTCTACCCCAGGAGGGTTGTGGAGGCTCAGTCTTTGAGTATATTTAAGACGGAGATCGATAGACTTTTGGATATTAAGGGAATCAAGAGGTATGGGGATAGTACAGGAAAGTGGAGTTGAGGTAGTACATCAGCCATGATCTTACTGAATGGTGGAGCAGGCTTGAGAGGCCCAATAGTCGACTCTTGCTCCTATTTCTTATGTCCCTATGAGTTCTTCTTTCTGAATGTTAGCTAACTGCAGTTACCTGGTAGCCAAGATCTCCTCTGGCCTGAAGCTACCTCATTTAATATCAGTACAGTTAAGAGTAAAATATTTGTGGTAATTACCAGGTTTCTTTATTCGATTGGGTGCAAAGTCATTTGGCTTGAAGGAAATTGTGTATTTCTGACAAAGGCCCAGAATTTGTGATGGGTAATAACAGTGAACGAGCAGCACTCACTGTTATTACCCCTTTGAATCTGACTGCAACTTCCAGATGCAGCGCATGCTCATCCTAATGCGGAAATCCTGAAGGTGAGATCAGTCATTCACTGCTCCAATACTGGCTGCACTGTACCTTTCCCTTCCACCACCAACAACGCCTCCATAGTCGGCAATCAATGTATTCAGGCAAATCAGTGAAATTGACACGTAATATCGCTGCTAAATACCCCATTAAAAGTTAGACCTTGTTGCATTAGGTCCAAATGGGTTTTTAACGGCCTAATGACTGCTAAACAAATGTTTTTGCCTTGAACAACTAAGTTGACTTTTGTGAAGAGTCAAATTTCTTCATTTTAATAAAATAATATTTTTTTAAAGTTTGTTCATCTTTATTTCTAGTTTATCTTCTGTTAGAAATTATATGGTTATGCAAATGAAAATGTGATGTGAATAATACTGTGTTTGGATGATTGTATTAGAACTTGAGACAAAAGTCTCTTCAGACGAGTATTAGAATAGTTGGATAGATGATTACAATTTGCTTATGTTTTTGGTTCCCTGCGAATGTTATAACATTCTGCACCATGGCGGTCACATATGACCTTGTTTCCAGGCTAGCTATCTGCTATTTGTAAGTTATGATTTCAACTTTGTTTTGTGTATCTTTAATTTGACCAACAAAGGCCCAATGCCTATGTTTCTTCCATTACTGCTAATAACCATATTATAATTATAAGTTAGGATTTTGGCTTTATTTAACAAAATTGCTTTACAATATGTATGCCAACCAACCTTTGTGAGAGCCCCAATCTTTATTTTGTTCCCTATATAATTTTTACAAATTAGAAATAAAGGACTTCCTGGTTCCCTGTCTGTGAGAATTCTGCAATGTGATTGGCAGCTTAGATGGCCACTTGAATTCCCACTACAATGTACTGATCTCAACTGAACATTGAAAAAGCCAAACTTTTTGCCGGGGCCAGCGGTGAACGCCTTTGCTTCGCCGCTGACCGCAAATTACAGGCCGATAATTTCGATGTATGTTCCATCATTTTTACATTTTTAAAATTTATTTGTTCATGGGATGTGGGCATCGCTGGCGAGACCGGCATTTATTGCCTATCCTAATTGCCCTTGAGAGGTGGTGGTGGTGATCTGCCTTCTTGAACCACTGCAGATTGTGGTGAAGGTACTCCCACAGGCTGACTTTGTCACAAAGGTTTGCTCGGCCATTTCAGAGGGCAGGTAAGAGTCAACCACATTGCGGTGGATCTGGCATCACATATAGGCCAGACTGGGTAAGAACAGCAGATTTTCTTCCCTAAATGAACCTATTGGGTTTTTACAATAATCTGATAGTTTCTTGGTCACCAGCTACAGCGGGAGAGAAAGCAAAAAAGAAGTAGAAAGGAATCAAAAGGTGATGTCACAGCCAATGGGGTAAGTGATTGGCTGGTGATTGGTGAGTAGCTTTTCTTTTTATTTTTATATCAGTAAGTAAACTGTAACATTGTTATTACCAATTTAGTGTATCTAAGGGTTAAGGCATGGCAGGAGAGCTCGGTCACGTGATATGCTCCTCCTGTACCATGTGGGAACTCAGGGACACTTCCGGTGTCCCTGAGGACTACGTGTGTGAGAAGAGTATCCACCTCCATCTCCTGACGGACCGCGTTGCGGAATTGGAGCTGAGGGTGGATTCACTCTGGAGCATCCACGATGCTGAAAATGACATAAGTGGCACGTGTAGTGAGTTGGTCTTACCGCATGAGAAGGATCCACAGCCAGCTAGGGAATGGAAGACCAGCAGGAAGAGTAGTACAAAGAAGGTAGTGCAGGGGTCCCATCTGGCCATCCCCCTGCAAAACAGATACACTGCTTTGAGTGCTGTTGAGGGAGATGACTCATCAGGGGAGAGCAGCAGCAGCCAAGTTCATGGCACCGTGGCTGGCTCTGTTGTACAGGAGGGCATAAAAAAGAGTGGGAGAGCGATAGTGATAGGGGATTCAATCATAAGGGGAATAGATAGGCGTTTCTGCGGCCGCAATTGAGACTCCAGGATGGTATGTTGCCTCCCTGGTGCAAGGGTCAAGGATGTCTCCGAGCGAGTGCAGGACATTCTAAAAATGGAGGGAGAACAGCCAGTTGTCGTGGTGCACATTGGTACCAACGACATAGGTAAAAAAAGGGATGAGGTCCTATGAGACGAATTTAAGGAGCTAGGTGCTAAATTAAAAAGTAGGACCTCAAAAGTAGTAATCTCGGGATTGCTACCAGTGCCACGTGCTAGTCAGAGTAGGAATTGCAGGATAGCACAGATGAATATGTGGCTTGAGCAGTGGTGCAGCAGGGAGGGATTCAAATTCGTGGGGCATTGGAACAGGTTCTGGGGGAGGTGGGACCAGTACAAACTGGACGGTCTGCACTTGGGCAGGACCGGAACCAATGTCCTAGGGGGAGTGTTTGCTAGTGCTGTTGGTGAGGAGTTAAACTAATATGGCAGGGGGATGGGAACCAATACAGGGAGACAGAGGGAAACAAAAAGGAGACAAAACAAAAGACAGAAAAGAGATGAGTAAAAGTGGAGGGCAGAGTAACCAAAGGCAAGAAACAAAAAGGGCCATTGAATATAAAAGGGCTGCAGGAGGGGTCAAAACTAAAAATCATGGTTTAAAAACTAGGATGAAAACACTCTACCTAAATGCACGCAGCATTTGAAATAAAGTAAATGATTACAAATGGGTATGATTTGGTGGCCATTACAGAAACATGGTTGCAAGGTGGCCAAGACTGGGAATTAAACATACAGGGGTATTTGACGATTCAGAAAGATAGGCAAAAAGGGAAAGGAGGTGGGGTAGCTCTGTTAATAAAAGATGATATCAGGGCAGTTGTGAGGGATGATATTGGCTCCAATGAAGAAACTGTTGAATCATTGTGGGTGGAGATTAGAGATAGTAAGGGGAAAAAATCACTGGTCGGTGTAGTTTATAGACCCCCAAATGATAACTTCACGGTGGGGCGGGCAATAATCAAGGGAATAATGGAGGCATGTAAAAAAGGAACGGCAGTAGTCATGGGGGATTTTAACCTACATATCGATTGGTCAAATCAAATCGCACGGGGTAGCCTGGAGGAGGAATTCATAGAATGCATACGGGATTGTTTCTTAAAACAGTATGTAACAGAACCTACAAGGGAGCAAGCCATCTTAGATCTGGTCCTGTGTAATGAGACAGGAAAAATAAACGATCTCCTCGTAAAAGATCCTCTCGGAATGAGTGATGGCAATATGGTTGAATTTGTAATACAGATTGAGGATGAGGAAGTTGTGTCAGAAACGAGCGTACTATGCTGAAACAAAGGGGACTACAGTGGGATGAGGGCAGAGTTGGCTAAAGTAGACTGGAAACAAGGACTAAACGGTGGCACAATTGAGGAACAGTGGAGGACTTTTAAGGAGCTCTTTCATAGTGCGCAACAAAAATATATTCCAGTGAAAAAGAAGGGCGGCAAGAGAAGGAATAACCAGCCGTGGATAACCAAGGAAATAAAGGAAAGTATCAAATCAAAGACCAATGCGTATAAGGTGGCCAAGGTTAGTGGGAAACTAGAGGATTGGGAAGATTTTAAGCAACAGCAAAGAATGACTAAAAAAGCATTAAAGAAAGGGAAGATAGATTACGAAGGTAAACTTGCGCAAAACATAAAAACAGATAGTAAAAGCTTTTACAGATATATAAAACGGAAAAGAGTGACTAAAGTAAATGTTGGTCCCTTAGAAGATGAAAAGCGGGATTTAATAATGGGAAATGTGGAAATGGCTGAGACCTTAAACAATTATTTTGCTTCTGTTTTCACAGTGGAAGACACAAAAACCATGGCAAAATTTGCAGGCCACAGGAATGTGGGAAGGGAGGACCTTGAGACAATCACTATCACTAGCGGGGTAGTGCTGGACAGGCTAATGGGACTGAAGGTAGACAAGTCCCCTGGTCCTGATGAAATGCATCCCAGGGTATTAAAAGAGATGGCGGAAGTTATAGCAGATGCATTCGTTATAATCTACCAAAATTCTCTGGACTCTGGGGAGGTACCAGCAGATTGGAAAGCAGCTAATGTAACGCCTCTGTTTAAAAAAGGGGGCAGGTAACTATAGGCCGGTTAGTTTAACATCTGTAGTGGGGAAAATGCTTGAAACTATCATTAAGGAAGAAATAGCGGGACATCTAGATAGGAATAGTGCAATCAAGCAGACGCAGCATGGATTCATGAAAGGGAAATCATGTTTAACTAACTTACTGGAATTCTTTGAGGATATAACGAGCATGGTGGATAGAGGTGTACCGATGGATGTGGTGTATTTAGATTTCCAAAAGGCATTCGATAAGGTGCCACACAAAAGATTACTGCAGAAGATAAAGGTACGCGGAGTCAGGGGAAATGTATTAGCATGGATAGAGAATTGGCTGGCGAACAGAAAACAGAGAGTCGGGATAAATGGGTCCTTTTCCGGTTGGAAATCAGTGGTTAGAGGTGTGCCACAGGGATCAGTGCTGGGACCACAACTGTTTACAATATACATAGATGACCTAGAAGAGGGGACAGAGTGTAGTGCAACAAAATTTGCAGATGACGTTAAGATTAGTGGGAAAGCGGGTTGTGTAGAGGACTCAGAGAGGTTGCAAGGAGATTTGGATAGGTTAAGCGAATGGGCTAAGGTTTGGCAGATGGAATACAATGTTGGAAAGTGTGAGGTCATCCACCTTGGGAAAAAAACCAATCAAAGGGAATATTATTTGAATGGGGAGAAATTACAACATGCTGTGGTGCAGAGGGACCTGGGGGTCCTTGTGCATGAATCCCTAAAGGTTAGTTTGCAGGTGCAGCAGGTAATCAGGAAGGCAAATGGAATGTTGGCCTTCATTGCGAGAGGGATGGAGTACAAAAGCAGGGAGGTCTTGCTGCAACTGTAAGGCCGCACCTGGAGTACTGCGTGCAGTTTTGGTCACCTTACTTAAGGAAGGATATACTAGCTTTGGAAGGGGTACAGAGACGATTCACTAGGCTGATTCCAGAAATGAGGGGGTTACCTTATGATGATAGATTGAGTAGACTGGGTCTTTACTCCTTGGAGTTCAGAAGGATGAGGGGTGATCTTATAGAAACATTTAAAATCATGAAAAGGATAGACAAGATAGAGGCAGAGAGGTTGTTTCCATTGGTAGGGGAGACTAGAACTAGGGGGCACAGCCTCAAAATACGGAGGCGCCAATTTAAAACCGAGTTGAGAAAGAATTTCTTCTCCCAGAGGGTTGTGAATCTGTGGAATTCTCTGCCAAGGAAGCAGTTGAGGCTAGCTCATTGAATGTTTTCAAGTCAAAGATAGATAGATTTTTAACCAATAAGGGAATTAAGGGTTACGGGGAGAGGGCGGGTAAGTGGAGCTGAGTCCACGACCAGATCAGCCATGATCTTATTAAATGGCGGAACAGGCTCGAGGGGCTAGATGGCCTATTCCTGTTCCTAATTCTTATGTTCTTATGTTCTTATTACTGATACTAGCTTTGAGGTAGCCTTGAGGAAGAGTTCATAGAGTGTATGCAGGATGGTTTCTTAGAATACATTGTGGAACCAACCAGGGAGCATGCTATTTTAGATCTGGTAATGTGTAATGAGACAGGATTAATTAATGATCTCATAGTAAAAGATTCTCTTGGGAAGAGTGATCATAGCATGGTAGAATTTCAAATTGAGTTTGAGGGTGAGAAAGCTATGTCTCAAACTAGTGTCCTGAACTTAAATAAAGGCAATTACAAATATATGAAGGCAGAGTTGGCTAAAGTGGACTGGGAAAATAAATTAAAGGGTGAGACGGTAGATAACCAGTGGCAAACATTTTAAGGAGATATTTCATAATTCTCAGCAAAGATATATTCCAGTGAGGAAAGAAAGACTTTAAGAGAAGGATGAACCATCCATGGCTAACTCAGGAAGTAAAGGATGGTATCAAGTTGAAAACAAAGGCATATAATGTTGCGAAGAATAGTGGAAGGCCAGAGGATTGGGAATTTTTTAGAAACCAGCAAAGGACGACTAAAAAAATGATAAAGAGAGCGAAGATAGTTTATGAGAGGAAACTGGCAAAAAATATTAAAACAGACAGTAAGCGCTTGTACAGGTATATAATAAGGAAGAGAGTAGCTAAAGCAAATGTTGGGCCCTTAGAGGATGAGACTGGGGAATTAATAATGGGAAACAGGGAAATGGCAGAGTCTTTGAACAAATATTTTGTATCGATCTTCATGGTAGAAGACACTAAAAGCATCACAAAAATTGATAATCAAGGAGCTGCTGTGGATGGGCGGTGGGTGGGGACTTAAAACAATCACTATCACTAGAGAAAAAGCATAAGGGGACTAAATGGGACTAATGGGACTAAAGGTGGTCAAGCCCCCTGGACCTTATGACCTGCAAGTTTCTAGATGACATTAAGCTGGCAATGCGAGCTGCGGGGAGGATGCTAAGAGGCTGCAGGGGGGCTTGGACAGGTTAGGTGAATGGGCAAATGCATGGCAGATGCAGTAATATGTGGATAAATGTAAGGTTATCCACTTTGGTGGCAAAAACAGGAAGGTAGATTATATCTGAATGGTGACAGATTCGTAAAAGATGAGGTGCAACAAGACCTGGGTGTCATGGTACATCAGTCATTGAAGGTAGGCATGCAGGTATAGCAGGCAGTAAAGGAGGCAAATGGCATGCTGGCCTTCATAGCAAGGGAATTTGAGTATAGGAGCAGGGAGGTCTTGCTGCAGTTGTACAGGGTCTTGGTGAGACCAAACCTTGAGTATTGTGCGCAGTTTTGGTCTCCTAATCTGAGGAAGGACATTCTTGCTATTGAGCGAGTGCAGCGAAGGTTCACCAGACTGATTCCCGGGATGGCAGGACTGACATATGAGGAAAGACTGGATCGGCTAGGCTTATACGCACTGGAATTGAGAAGAATGAGAGGTAATCTCATAGAAACATATAAAATTCTGACGGGACTGGACAGGTTAGATGCAGGAAGAATGTTCCCGATGTTGGGGAAGTCCAGAAGCAGGGGACACAGTCTAAGGATAAGGGGTAAGCCATATAGGACCGAGATGAGACAAAACTTTTTCACCCAGAGAGTTGTGAACCTGTGGAATTCTCTGGCACAGAAAGTTGTTGAGTCCAGTTAATTGGACATATTCAAAAGGGAGTTAGATGTGGCCCTTATGGCTAAAGGGATCACGGATATGGAGAGAAGGCTGGGGTGGGATACTGAGGTTGAATGATCAGCCATGATCATATTGAATGGCGGTGCAGGCTCAAAGGGCCAAATGGCCTACTCCTGCACCTATTTTCTATGTTTTCTATGTCTATGTTTGCAAACTACAGTCTGCAGTGATAGTGAATGCTTTGGTTGTAATCTACCACAATTCCTTGGATTCTGGAGAGGTCCCAGCGGGTTGGAAAACCACGAATGTAACACCCCTATTTAAGAAAGGAGGGAGACAGAAAGCAGGAAACTATAGACCAGTTAGCCTAACATCTGTCAGTGCTGGAGTCCATTATTAAGGAAGTAATATCAGGACATTTTGAAAAGCATAATGCAGTCAAGCAGAGTTAGCATGGATTTTTGAAAGAGAAATCATGTTTGACAAATTTGCTGGAATTCTTTGAGGATGTAACGAGCAGGTTAGATAAAGGGAAACCAGTAGATTTCGCGTATTTGGATTTCCAGAAGGCATTCGATAAGGTGTCACATAAGAAGTTACTCCACAAGATAAAAGCTCAAGGGATTGCAGGAAATATATTAGCATGGATAGAGGATTGGCTAACAAACAGAAAACAGAGAGTCGGGATAAATGGGTAATTTTCAGGTTGGCAAACAGTAACTAGTGGGATGCCACAGGGATCAGTGCTGGGGCCTCAACTATTTAGAATCTATATTAATGACTTGGGTGAAGAGGCTGAGTGTAACGTAGCCAAAGTTGCTGATGATACAAAGATAGGTGGGAAACCATGTTGTGAAGAGGACACAAAAAAATCTGCAAAGGGGTATAGATAGGCTAAGTGAGTGGGCAAAAATTTGGCAGATGGAGTATAATGTGGGAAATTGTGAGGTTATCCACTTTGTTCGGAAAAATAGAAATGCAAATTATTATTTAAATGGGGAGAGATTACAAAATTCTACGGTTCAGAGGGATCTGGGGGTCCTTGCACATGATATTCAGAAAGTTAGCATGCAGGTACAGCAAGTAATTAGGAAAGTAAATGGAATGTTGGCTTTATTGCAAGGAGAATGGAGTATAAAAATAAGGAAGTCCTGCTACAACTGTACAGGGTGTTGGTGAGACCAAACCTGGAGTACTGCATACAGTGCTGGTCTCTTTATTTAAGCAAGGATATACTTGAGTTGGAGGCAGTTCATAGAAGGTTCACAAGGTTGATTCCTGAGATTAAGGGGTTGTCATATGAAGAAAGGTTGAGCAGGTTGGGCCTATACTCATTGGAGTTTAGAAGACCGAGAGGTGATCTTATTGAAAAGTATAAGATTCTGAGGGGGCGTGACAGGTAGATACAGAGAGGATGTTTCCTCTCACATGGGAATCTAGAACTAGGGGGCATAGTGTCAGAATAAAGGGTCGCCCATTTAAAATGGAAATGAGGAAGAATCTCTTCACTGAGGGTTGTAAATTATGGAATTCTCTGCCTCAGAGAGCTGTGGAGGCTGGGTCATTGAATATATTTAAGGTGGAGATAGACAGATTTTTGAAGGATAAGGGAGTTGAAGGTTATGGGGAGAGGGCATGGAAGTGGAGTTGAGGCCAAGATCAGATCAGCCATGATCTTATTGAATGGCGGAGCAGGCTCGAAGGGCCAGATGGCCTACTCCTGCTCCTATTTCTTATGGAGCTTTTTATTTCCAGTTTGATTTAATTAACTGAATTTAAATTCCCCAGCTGCCGTGGTGGGATTTGAACTCACTTCTCTCCGGATTATTAGTCTAAGCCTCTGGATTATTAGTCTAGTAACATAACCACGATGTTACCGTACCCCATTTTATAAAAGGAAGGAGTAACTTGGAGGTTTTTTGCACAACAGAAGGAAAGGTGGCACTTTATAAGGGTTGTCTATGGAGAGGCCTATAAAAGGCACAGCAGGGAGTCCGGGGCCCAGCGTCGGCGGCAGTCGGGAGCAGCGTCGAGGAGGTGCGTGGAGAGGCCTATAAATGGAACAGCAGGGAGTCCGGGGCCCAGCGTCGCTGGCAGTCGGGAGCAGCGTCGAGGAGGTGCGTGGAGAGGCCTATAAAAGGCACAGCAGGGAGTCCGGGGCCCAGCGTCGGCGGCAGTCGGGAGCAGCGTCGAAGAGGTGCGTGGAGAGGCCTATAAAAGGCACAGCAGGGAGTCCGGGGCCCAGCGTCGGTGGTAGTCGGGAGCAGCGTCGAGGAGGTCCGTTGGTGAGGCCTATAAAAGGCGAGCCGGTGCAGCTACAGGGAGAAGGCAAAAAAGAAGTAGAAAGAAATCAAAAGGTGACGTCACAGCCAAGAGGGTAAGTGATTGGCTGGATTGGTGAGTAGTTTTTCTTTTTTCTCTTCTATATCAGTGAGTAACTTTTAACATTGTTGTTGCCAATTTAAGTGTATCTAAGGGTTAAGTCATGACAGGAGAGCTCGGTCGGGTGTTATGCTCCTCCTGTACCATGTGGGAACTCAGGGATGACTCCAGTGTCCCTGTCGACTATGTGTGCAGGAAGTGTATCCACCTCCAGCTCCTGACGGTCCACGTTGCGGAGTTGGAGCTGAGGGTGGATTCACTCTGGAGCATCCACGATGCTGAGAATGACGTGAGTATCACGTGTAGCGAGTTGGTCGTACCACAGGGAAAGGGTCCACAGCCAGATAGGGAATGGAAGACCAACAGGAAGAGCAGTGCAAGGAAGGTAGTGCAGGAGTCCCCTGTGGTCATTCCCCTGCAAAGCAGATACACTGCTTTGGGTACTGTTGAGGGGGATGACTCATCAGGGGAGGGCAGCAGCAGCCAAGTTCATGGCACCGTGGCTGGCTCTGTTGCACAGGAGGGCAGAAAAAAGAGTGGGAGAGCGGTAGTGATAGGGGATTCAATTGTAAAGGGAATAGATAGGCGTTTCTGCGGCCGCAACCGAGACTCTAGGATGGTATGTTGCCTCCCTGGTGCAAGGGTCAAGGATGTCTCGGAGCGGGTGCAGGACATTCTAAAAAGAGAGGGAGATCAGCCAGTTGTCGTGGTGCACATTGGTACCAACGACATAGGTAAAAAAAAGGGATGAGGTCCTACGAAACAAATTTAAGGAGCTAGGAGCTAAATTAAAAAGTAGGACCTCAAAAGTAGTAATCTCGAGATTGCTACCAGTGCCACGTGATAGTCAGAGTAGGAATCGCAGGATAGCGCAGATGAATACGTGGCTTGAGCAGTGGTGCAGCAGGGAGGGATTCAAATTCCTGGGGCATTGGGACCGGTTCTGGGGGAGGTGGGACCAGTACAAACCGGACGGTCTGCACCTGGGCAGGACCGGAAACAATGTCCTAGGGGGAGTGTTTGCTAGTGCTGTTGGGGAGGATTTAAACTAATATGGCAGGGGGATGGGAACCAATGCAGGGAGACAGAGGGAAACAAAAAGGAGGCAAAAGCAAAAGACAGAAAGGAGATGAGGAAAAGTGGAGGGCAGAGAAACCCAAGGCAAAGAACAAAAAGGGCCACTGTACAGCAAAATTCTAAAAGGACAAAGGGTGTTAAAAAAACAAGCCTGAAGGCTTTGTGTCTTAATGCAAGGAGTATCCGCAATAAGGTGGATGAATTAACTGTGCAAATAGATGTTAACAAATATGATGTGATTGGGATTACGGAGACGTGGCTCCAGGATGATCAGGGCTGGGAACTCAACATCCAGGGGTATTCAACATTCAGGAAAGATAGAATAAAAGGAAAAGGAGGTGGGGTAGCATTGCTGGTAAAGGAGGAAATTAAGGCAATAGTTCGGAAGGACATTAGCTTGGACGATGTGGAATCTATATGGGTAGAGCTGCAGAATACCAAAGGGCAAAAAACGTTAGTGGGATTTGTGTACAGACCTCCAAACAGTAGTAGTGATGTTGGGGAGGGCATCAAACATGAAATTAGGGGTGCGCGCAATAAAGGTGCAGCAGTTATAATGGGTGACTTTAATATGCACATAGATTGGGTTAACCAAACTGGAAGCAATACGGTGGAGGAGGATTTCCTGGAGTGCATAAGGGATGGTTTTTTAGACCAATATGTCGAGGAACCAACTAGGGGGGAGGCCATCTTAGACTGGGTGTTGTGTAATGAGAGAGGATTAATTAGCAATCTCGTTGTGCGAGGCCCCTTGGGGAAGAGTGACCATAATATGGTGGAATTCTACATTAGGATGGAGAATGAAACAGTTAATTCAGAGACCATGGTCCAGAACTTAAAGAAGGGTAACTTTGAAGGTATGAGGCGTGAATTGGCTAGAATAGATTGGCGAATGATACTGAAGGGATTGACTGTGGATGGGCAATGGCAGACATTTAGAGACCGCATGGATGAACTACAACAATTGTACATTCCTGTCTGGCGTAAAAATAAAAAAGGGAAGGTGCTCAACCGTGGCTATCAAGGGAAATCAGGGATATTATTAAAGCCAAGGAAGTGGCATACAAATTGACCAGAAATAGCAGCGAACCCGGGGACTGGGAGAAATTTAGAACTCAGCAGAGGAGGACAAAGGGTTTGATTAGGGCAGGGAAAATGGAGTACGAGAAGAAGCTTGCAGGGAACATTAAGACGGATTGCAAAAGTTTCTATAGATATGTAAAGAGAAAAAGGTTAGTAAAGACAAACGTAGGTCCCCTGCAGTCAGAATCAGGGGAAGTCATAACGGGGAACAAAGAAATGGCGGACCAATTGAACAAGTACTTTGGTTCGGTATTCACTGAGGAGGATACAAACAACCTTCCGGATATAAAAGGGGTCGGAGGGTCTAGTAAGGAGGAGGAACTGAGGGAAATCCTTATTAGTCGGGAAATTGTGTTGGGGAAACTGATGGGATTGAAGGCCGATAAATCCCCAGGGCCTGATGGACTGCATCCCAGAGTACCTAAGGAAGTGGCCTTGGAAATAGTGGATGCATTGACAGTCATTTTCCAACATTCCATTGACTCTGGATCAGTTCCTATCAAGTGGAGGGTAGCCAATGTAACCCCACTTTTTAAAAAAGGAGGGAGAGAGAAAACAGGGAATTATAGACCGGTCAGCCTGACATCGGTAGTGGGTAAAATGATGGAATCAATTATTAAGGATGTCATAGCAGTGCATTTGGAAAGAGGTGATATGATCGGTCCAAGTCAGCATGGATTTGTGAAAGGGAAATCATGCTTGACAAATCTTCTGGAATTTTTTGAGGATGTTTCCAGTACAGTGTACAAGGGAGAACCAGTTGATGTGGTATATTTGGACTTTCAGAAGGCTTTCGACAAGGTCCCACACAAGAGATTAATGTGCAAAGTTAAAGCACATGGGATTGGGGGTAGTGTGCTGACATGGATTGAGAACTGGTTGTCAGACAGGAAGCAAAGAGTAGGAGTAAATGGGGACTTTTCAGAATTGCAGGCAGTGACTAGTGGGGTACCGCAAGGTTCTGTGCTGGGGCCCCAGCTGTTTACACTGTACATTAATGATTTAGACGAGGGGATTAAATGTAGTATCTCCAAATTTGCGGATGACACTAAGTTGGGTGGCTGTGTGAGCTGCGAGGAGGATGCTATGAGGCTGCAGAGCGACTTGGATAGGTTAGGTGAGTGGGCAAATGCATGGCAGATGAAGTATAATGTGGATAAATGTGAGGTTATCCACTTTGGTCGTAAAAACAGAGAAACAGACTATTATCTGAATGGTGACAGATTAGGAAAAGGGGAGGTGCAAAGAGACCTGGGTGTCATGGTACATCAGTCATTGAAGGTTGGCATGCAGGTACAGCAGGCGGTTAAGAAAGCAAATGGCATGTTGGCCTTCATAGCGAGGGGATTTGAGTACAGGGGCAGGGAGGTATTGCTACAGTTGTACAGGGCCTTGGTGAGGCCACACCTGGAGTATTGTGTACAGTTTTGGTCTCCTAACCTGAGGAAGGACATTCTTGCTATTGAAGGAGTGCAGCGAAGGTTCACCAGACTGATTCCCGGGATGGCGGGACTGACCTATCAAGAAAGACTGGATCAACTGGGCTTGTATTCACTGGAGTTCAGAAGAATGAGAGGGGACCTCATAGAAACGTTTAAAATTCTGATGGGGTTAGACAGGTTAGATGCAGGAAGAATGTTCCCAATGTTGGGGAAGTCCAGAACCAGGGGACACAGTCTAAGGATTAGGGGTAAGCCATTTAAGACCGAGATGAGGAGGAATTTCTTCACCCAGAGAGTGGTGAACCTGTGGAATTCTCTACCACAGAAAGTTGTTGAGGCCAGTTCACTGAATATATTCAAAAAGGAGTTAGATGAAGTCCTTACTACTAGGGGAATCAAGGGGTATGGTGAGAAAGCAGGAATGGGGTACTGAAGTTGCATGTTCAGCCATGAACTCATTAAATGGCGGTGCAGGCTCGAAGGGCCGAATGGCCTACTCCTGCACCTATTTTCTATGTTTCTATGTTTCTATGTTTCTATTGGATATGTATTGGTGACATGTTGAATTTGAGAGCTGCAGTTGTTCAAATGTATGCCACTCTAGACAGAATACTCATCTGATGGAGATCAGTGTTTCCAAGTGTTCTGCTCAGGTTCCATGGTACAGAGAGTAGTAAAACCATCTTCATACCATCAGTAGGCACTCGTGAAGGATGACAATTTTCCAATTTATATGGCAATCTGTGTTATGAGTATACCATGAGCTTATCTCATGCAGTTGCTGACACATTAATCTGAATTTCTGATCTATGTTTTTCTTTTCCCATTATCCAGTACATTCTATTTGCATTTGGAAATTACTGGAAAGCCTGTTCTGGTGCATCCTTGAACTCTCAATTACAATTTGAACACATGCGGGATTAAAAAAGGTTACTTCTTTCGCCGCAGTATGCAGCAGTTTGGCCTTTCTCTGTAGCATTTCTCTCAGTGAATTCTGAGTTGCTGAAATTAATGCAGCTCTGATCCCTTTAGAAAAGAGACCCACCATCAAATGATGCTACTCCTGTGGTAAAAATTGCAATGTTCCAGTCTGCAATTCTCCATAGCATGAACACTTGAGCTAAGAAGAAGACAATGAGGAAATGCAATAAAAATGACCAATTCTCTGGGGCTGGTAGGGATGTTATGGTTGGCCTTGGTGCTCTTGTGACTCTCAAGAGTACACCTGTGGACTTTGGGTGAGGTCAGGGAAATGCTCGCTGGCGATGCCCTCTACTCTTGACACTCACCAGTGAATAATGGCCACTTGACATAGTGCAGCTGGCACCTGTGGAGCCCGTAGTCCAGTGAGAGTTAGTGCTTTCAGGAGAGGGGAGGAGAAAACTGGGCAGCCTTTTTTTTTCAATTACCAACTTTAAATAATGTTACGATCTCCTTTCAGAACAGATGGCTCATCAGTAACAATCACAACTGTGATAGCTGTCTGCTCTGGGCATTTCTATAATGGAGCCAAATGTAGATAATAGATGGAAATGTTTATCAGCTGCATAACCTCTTCTCTTCTCTTCATTTTTCATCCGCTAGTGATTAGAGAACTCTGCCAAACCAAATGGAATGCAGCCATTGCCTTAGCAATTGCTGCAGAACAGACGAGACCTTCCTAAAAGCTTCAGAAATGTCCAGAACGACAACTACTTTTTTTCTAAAATGGCCGGTGGCTGAACTATAATGTTTTTCTTTAGCGAATCTTTTCCCCTCCTTCCTGAAGACTTGAATCCTACTGGCTACGACTTCACACAACTGTGCTACAGCCACAGGTTGAGTAAGCCTGCAATAGATGACAAACATTCAACAAATCCAGAAGTACATAGTAAGTAGTCTTGTATTTAGCACATGCCCACCACACACCAGACCACAACAACAACAACAACTTGTATTTATATAGCACCTTTAACGTAGTGAAACATCCCAAGATACTTCACAGGAGTATTATGAGACAAAAAGAAAATTTGACACCGAGCCACATAAGGAGAAATTAGGGCAGGTGACCAAACGCTGGGCCAAAGAGGTTGTTTTTAAGTTGCGTCTTAAAGGAGGAAAGAGAGGTAGAGAGGCGGAGAGTTTCAGGCAGGGAGTTCCAGAGCTTAGTGTCGAGGCAACAGAAGGCTCAGCCACCAGTGGTTAAGCGATTATAATCAGGATGCTCAAAAGGGCAGAATTAAAGAAGTGCAGACATCGCAGGGGGTAGTGGGGCTGCAAGTGATTACAGAGATAGGGAGGGGCAAGGCCATGGAGGGATTTAAAAACAAGGATGAGATTTTTGAAATCGTGGCGTTGCTTGACTGGGAGCCAATGTAGGTCAGTGAGTACTGGGGTGATGGGTGAGTGGGACTTGGTGCGAGTTAGGACATGGGCAGCCGAGTTTTGGATCACCTCTAGTTTACGTAGGGTAGAATGTGAGATGCCAGCCAGGTGTGCATGAGAATAGTCAAGTTTATAGATAACAAAGGCATGGATGAGGGCTTCAGCAGCAAATGAGCTGAGGCAGGGGCAGAGACGGGCGATGTTACGGAGGTGGAAATAGGTGGTCTTAGTTATGCTTTGGACTTTACAGATGTAAAACAGTCATTAAAAAAAAGCCACTCAGTGGCGTAAAAGCTGAACCCTCAAATTTACAAGCCGTTACAACTGCCCCTCTGATTGGCTGCAGCAGATTGTAAGTAGCTTATTTGTTTATTTAAAGCAACGACTTTAAAGTGACCTAATCATCCCAACCGCGTTCCAGTCCGAGAGTACCTGTGAAAATGCCACAAGAGGTTTACCAGTATACTTAAAAATAGCATATACAAGTAAAAGGTATTCAACTTTTGAGGATAAGACAGCCCACAATCACCCACCACCTCCATCCAATTTTCTAGATTTAGCTTATCACACAGATGCTCATTATAGGCCCTTCAAGCCAACCATTTTCTGCTGCTAGAATGATAACCTGTTATTTCAGTAATGATTGAAAACAGTCTACCATAACCTTAAAGCCAACAAAAGGAAAGTGCATTGTGTGTCATGCTTTTTCTATTCCAGCTGACTCTAAAATCAAATATGGGGTGTTTCTTCACAGCTTTTAACAACATTCAGTTGTAAAATTGGCAGCAATACACAGTTTGATCTTTTCTCTCTCCTCCCACACCCCCTCCCATTTTCATTCTTAAAAAGGCCACCTAAACTATTGACCACACTGCAGCCTACAAACAAAAGAGTTACCGACTGCACTCGTCACAGTACACAGGATTCAAACGTCTGTCTGCAACAGTCTGTGTATCATTTTTGATAGACATAGAAACATAGAAAATAGGTGCAGGAGTAGGCCATTCGGCCCTTCTAGCCTGCACCGCCATTCAATGAGTTCATGGCTGAACATTCAACTTCAATACCCCATTCCTGCTTTCTCGCCATACCCCTTGATCCCCCTAGCAGTAAGGACCTCATCTAACTCCTTTTTGAATATATTTAGTGAATTGGCCTCAACAACTTTCTGTGGTAGAGAATTCCACAGGTTCACCACTCTCTGGGTGAAGAAGTTCCTCCGCATCTCGGTCCTAAATGGCTTACCCCTTATCCTTAGACTGTGACCCCTGGTTCTGGACTTCCCCAACATTGGGAACATTCTTCCTGCATCTAACCTGTCTAACCCCGTCAGAATTTTATATGTTTCTATGAGGTCCCCTCTCATTCTTCTGAACTCCAGTGAATACAAGCCCTGGTGAAATTAAGCTGGTAAGCTCACTGTGATAACCACTTGATTCAAATACACAATGTCTGTCTCCAAAATCCTGGAAGAATTCTATGGCTAGAACAACAACTACTTGCATTTGTATAGTGACTTTAATGTAGTAAAACATCACAAGGTGCTTCACAGGAGCATTATCAAAGAGTTGACACCGAGCCACATAAGAAGACACTAGGACAGGTGAAAGCAGGTTTTAAGGAGCATCTTAAAGGAGGTGAGACAGAGGTTCAGAGAAGGAATTCCAGAGCTTAGGGCCTAGGCAGCTGAAGGCATGGACACCAATGGCGGAGATTGAAAATCAGGGATGAACAAGAGGTCGAATTGGAGGAATGCAGAGATCTCATAGAAAATAGTGCAGGAGTAAGCCATTCGGCCCTTCGTGCCTACACCACCATTCAATATGATTATGGCTGATCATGCAACTTCAGTACCCCATTCCTGCTTTCTCTCCATACCCCTTGATCCCTTTAGCCGTAAGGGCCACATCTGACTCACTTTTGAATATATCTAACAAACTGGCCTAAACAACTTTCAGTGGTAGAGAATTCCACAATTCTCTGAGTGAAGAAGTTTCTCCTCATCTCGGTCCTAAATGGCTTACCCGTTATCCTCAGAATGTGACCCCTTGTTCTGGACTTCCTCAACATCGGGAATATTTTCCTGCATCTAACCTGTCCAATCCGTCAGAATTTTATATGTTTCTAATGAGATCCCCTCTCATTCTTCTAAATTTCTTTGAATATAAGCCTAGTTCATCCAGTCTTTCTTCACATGTCAGTCCTGCCATCCCGGGAATCAGTCTGGTGAACCTTCGCTGCACTCCCTCAATAGCAAGAATGTCCTTCCTCAGATTAGGATACCAAAACTGTACACAATATTCAAGATGTGGCCTCACCAAGGCCCTGTACAACTGCATTAAGACTTCCCTGCTCCTGTACTCAAATTCTCTAGCTATGAAGGCCAACATGCCATTTGCCTTCTTCACCACCTGCTGTACCTGCATGCCAACTTTCAATGACTGATGTACCATGACACCCAGGTCTCGTTGCACCTCTCCTTTTCCTAATCTGTATTCAGATAATATTCTGCCTTCCTGTTTTTGCCACAAAGTAGATAACCTCACATTTATCTACATTATACTGCATCTTCCATGCAGTTGTCCACTCATCTAACCTGTCCAAGTCACCCTGCAGCCTCTTAGCATCCTCCTCACAGCTCACACTGCCACCCAGCTTAGTGTCATCTGCAAACTTGGAGATATTACATTCAATTCCTTCATCTAAATCATTAATGTATATTGTAAATAGCTGGGGTACCAGCACTGAGCCCTGCGGCACCCCACTAGTCACTGCTTGCCATTCTGAAAAGGACCCGTTTATTCCTAATCTTTGCTTCCTGTCTGCCAACCAGTTCTCTATCCATATCATTACATTACCCCCAATACCATGTGCTTTAATTTTGCACAATAATCTCTTGTGTGGGACCTTGTCAAAAGCCTTTTGAAAGTCCAAATACACCACATCCACTGGTTCTCCCTTGTCCATTCTACTAGTTACATCCTCCAAAAATTCTAGAAGATTTGTCAAGCATGATTTCCCTTTCATAAATCCATGCTGACTTGGACCGATCCTGTCACTGCTTTCCAAATGCGCTGCTCGGAGGGTTATGGGGTTGGAGGAGGTTACAGAGATAGGGAGGGACGAGGCCATGGAGAGATCTGATCGTGTTATTTATGCTTACTGTATAGCAGGAGCCCATGTTTCTTCTGTCCCTTTTACTTGAGGTACCCTCTTACAAGTACACACTCCCATGGGATCAGTTTGCTACTGAGCAATGGATTGTTATTTGACAACAAGTGTTACCCACAGTACTGCAAGGCAATCCCCTTCCAAAAAAGCCCACATCCACCGAAGCATATTATCATTTGCTTGTCCCATTTGTTAGAAGTTCACCTTGCCATCGGGGATGCTTCAGCAGGTGGAAGTAAAAATAAACGCCTCGCACTAAATTAAGCGCAGTTACACACTTTAGTGAAGCCTGATGCTAAAGGATACTTACAGTGTATCTCCTTCAGCTAGATTCCTACTGTATACATGGTGCATCAAATGCAGGCTATTAAAAGTCACTGCTAGTGGTATGTACTGGATTGTAAAAGTGCCCGGTGAACATAATATACTGTGGTATAGACAGAGTAGTCCAGTGGAGTGAAGCTGGAAGTAATGCTAACCTTCAATAAATAAATTGTGACAGAGCCTAAGTGTAAAGTTGCTCTGTCCATTTTGTTCAAACACGGAGTTTATGAATATCTGGTGATCCT
This sequence comes from Pristiophorus japonicus, assembly GCF_044704955.1. NCBI lineage: Eukaryota > Metazoa > Chordata > Chondrichthyes > Pristiophoridae > Pristiophorus > Pristiophorus japonicus. The sequence continues at coordinate 208,193,843 of NC_091979.1, read as the reverse complement.
CTCCAGTTAATGAAGTACAGTAACTACTGGGGTATTGAGGCAACAGATTCTTGCACACACCTTCCAACATTCACTGTATAAAAATGAACCGAAAAACAAAATTGTTTCCACACAATAAGAACTGTAGCACGTTCGACGGCCAAATACTGTTGTGATCAAAAAGCAGAATAATGCGATTAAGACGACAATATTTGCGTTTCGACACGGTTAGTGCCAGAGCAGGGGGCGGGGGGAATATGGTGGGTCCACATTAAAAAAATGTCAGCAGCTCTTCCGAAGATTGTTTCAAAAAATCGATCGCTTCCCTGTGTTCTGTGTAAAGATAGACGATTTCACAAGGGGTCCACTCACCCTACATCTCAGCAACTATATCAATGATTTCTGTGGCATCAGTTACCTTTACACGCTGCTCCGGATGAAGATAGCTTAAGCATGTTTCAAAGACCTGACAACTTTCATTTCGTAAGCAATGATCACATTTAGAAACACAGTTTTCCTATGTCTGCACCGACAGAAATGTTCAGCACGTCTTCCAGGTATTTTATGCACCGTGACCGCTCGGTATCTCGAAGACTCTCTATTACATCACAAACTCAATAGTTTATGCTGATAGATCATTCGCTGTAAATCAGTCTCCGCAAGACTCTTCAGTGTTATAGAAAGGGTTTAATTAATTATAATTTTCTACATTTGCAAAAAAAGAGTAGCGGTGTTTTTTTAACTAAGCTCTTTAACATTTATTTCAAATAATATAAAAGACGGTAATGTTCGCAGATGGCAATTGTAATGTGAGGCAGCTGTAAATACAAGACCATTATACTCCTTGGAACAGAGCAATGTTGTTTCATTCTACACATTTGAAGTCTGCATCTCAGTCAAAATCACTGCATGCTGATAAGAAGCAATCTGAATATGCACTTTGTTCCACATCAGGCTAAACAAAATGACTACTGTGTGTTCTGTTTTCCACCCTTGTTTTAAGGCTTGCCTTTGTAGATTGAAGCCCATTTCTGGTACCAAAATCTAAAATCTAAAATATTCAATTCAGATAATTTGTGAATCTTCACCTTGATTGATGCAATTCCCAGATTCTGGTACCTTATATAGCAGAAATAAAGAGTTCCCATATGCAATGTCTAACACATAGACATCAAATCATATCCTGAAGCGAATATATTTTATCAACCGATTGACAGAACACAACTTAAGAATTCTCAAGGTTCTGGCCTTAGTTAAACTGAATTATTTGTTTTCATGAGCTATGTAATTTAGTTCAGTAAAATGACAACATGGCCAACTGTGCACGCTTTTAAAAAAATGGAATTGCGATTCCATTATTACAAGGTACAACCAGTCCCAATAGAATGCTGCTTTTGGGGACCACACATGTGCTATTAAGGAGGGTTTTGTAAGTGAGTCACAAACAATACATTATATCATAGATTTGATACATCAGATTATTTTAAAGGGTGGGAGGGAGGGTCTCTTTTAATTTTCTCCCATTGACTCTGGAATCACGATGCTTATTGTTTAAAGCTGTGGTATATTATAGAAGGTTAAAATGGTTTTGATTGTCCCTGTGTGAATCATTACTGGTGGCCCACGATCAGCATTTCCCATTGATACGGAATTGTCACTCGGTCTAGTCATTTGGAATCTGTAAAATGCCCGTGGTTTTAACAGGATCCCTCCTCGCTGTGCGGTTAGATGTTGCCCAGACTGCAAAACTTTCAGGACTGCCTTTCTTCTCGTCTAACTGCTGCAAATCAAACAGGGGTTGATTGTACTAATAGAGAGATTATACATTTACCCCTTACCTATATCGCTATTTTTCCTGGGGAGAAAACTGCAAATAAAACAAGTCGAAGAGTTGTACATTTGGTGAAGTCACTCCGAAGGATGAACATCATTATTGAATGAGAATGCTGCTCTGGGTGTAGGTTTTGTTACGCTACCGTGGGAAAGTACTCCAAGTGCCTCAAGCCCACAACACAAGCACTCAGGCAGTATTTTCCTTTCAACAGCATTAATTTAGAGGGAACTTTTGAACAAAATGATAACAGATTACCACAGATAATCTATCCTGAAACTATACGCAGTGATACCTTCACCCTCCCTCAATAAATGAGCTTTAAAAGGGCCGAATTATGCAATCCTTCCATCAGAACTGATCAGGCGAAGGCTGTGCTATTGAAAAACTGTGTTAAATTAGAACTCAACATTATGCCATTAAAGTACCGAAGATATGCACAAATATGTTTCCACAAAGAGCACACTGGTCTCAAATAATTGAACCTATCCGGTCGGTGCTTCTTTTGTTTAAACTGTTAACAGAATTAAAAACGACAGGATGAACCTTGCTCAGTATGTGGCATTTGAGAAGCTTGCATCTCTGGTAACGTTTTATTTCACAAATGGCAGGGTCAGCTGAGAACTCTGAGTACCAACCCCTTAAACTCCAACTTTCCGTCTTCGCGTCACGGTCTAAAACCGGCAATTGCACTGGTGGTGGTAACTCGTTCTCTGTCTCTCTGTGAAAATGAGTGTTAACCAAGGTCAGCTCCTCTTTTCAGGCTGTGGAAAGGCGGCGCCGTTATTTCTGCATGAATGCAAGGTGAATGAGCCCCCACAGCTGCCATTTCTCATTGGCGGGCTATTTATTACAGGTCACTGCTACACGCAGCCATTTAAGAAACAATTCGACATAATATCTCACTCTCTGTCGGATGCAGAGCAATTTCTAGGCTATCGCATTAAGCTCGCAAGTGGCTGGGGAAAGGGAGAGGGGGGAATAAAATCAAAAGGTGACACAGCATCACTTATGATCACAGCAAAGATGACCAAAGTGAGAGGGAAAGCAACATTTTTTTTCAAACAAATCATTATATCTACGAGATGTTAAAGTGTGCATATGTATAAATGGTTCCAGGGATGAGGGATATCAATTATATGGAGAGATTAGAGAAGCTGGGGGTGCTTTCCTCGCAGCAGAAAAGATTAAGTGGCGATTTAATAGAGGTGTTCAAAATTACGGAAGGGAGGAAGGGGGAAGGGTAGGAGGTTGATGGAGTAGATCGGGGGAGACTGTTTGCACTGGGAGGAAGGTCGGTTACCTGAGGGTTTAAGAGATTGAAGATAATTGACAAAAAAAGAAAGGGGGTGATGAGAAGATTTTTTTACGCAGCCAGTTGTTACGATCTGGAATGCTCTGCCTGAAATGATGGTGGAAGCAGATACAATAGCAACTTTCAAATGGAATTGGATAAATACATGAAAAGGAGCCAAAATGACTATGGGGAAAGAGTGGGACTAATTCGACAGATCGTTCAAAGAGCCAGCACATGCATGCTGGGCCGAAAGGCCCACTTCTGTGCTGTATCATTCTAGATATTGCTCATTTTCATTAAAAAGGAGATAACTTTTTTCCCCCCAAAACAATTCCCCCTCAATGCAATTACGCTTTAAAGCATAAAATCACGTTTTGATCAACTTGTAATCCAAGATATTATATTCCACCAAAAAAATCTTGTTTTTTTAATCTTAAAATAATAGAGGAAAGATTAGCTGATCTTTGAGCCTCACTGACGCTCTCGTTTCACTGCAGAGACACTTCGATTACAAATAATTACTTTAAAAGGCGATCAAAGGTCCCTAGAATTTACAACGTGTTGTGGCAGAGGGCACACAGTCTGCTGCTGGGAGCTGGGGAGGGTATTAATACAGTCCTGTGCTTCAACTCTGATCTTTGTAATTAGCTCTGAGAATGATTCTGGCACACACGACCAGACTATTGAACTTTAAATGACCGATTGATCCGAGTGAAATCAACCCCTTGTAACACTTTCTCTCTCCCTCGTTGTCAGATTTCGCGGGAAAAGCTGTCAGGGGTTTATGTGGATCGTTATTCAAGCTTCGTCAATTTCACACCCAGTGCCTGGCGGGTAATAAAAAAAATCAATTAAACTTTTATCGGCGTCAAAAGGAGAGCCGTACAATGATATCACGATCATTGCCCTTTCAGAATTATGGAAATGTTTAAAAAACATTTTTTGCTGCACCCTCGGCTGGAGAAAGTCAATTCCTACTCTGCCTTTTCTGGACACTCTCTCCTTACTCGAGATTTATTGAAAGTACAGAACCATTTGGAAAAGGGCAATTTATAGCTTGCTTATTTTGCAATGTTTAAACTCCTGATTTGAAATATTTATCAAGATTTGTTTAGTTACGTACATGTAGGCACACTTCCGTAAAAAGATGTGTAGATTTCTCTAAACTGCACTGTGTGCACTTATTTGTACACACACATTATACAGAAAGAGAGTGTATAATCTATAGCAACAATAATACACAAAAAAGCAGCAATGGTCTGATGTCCATGCAGTGTATTATCAGATGCTGATAGCCGTTGACACCATGTCAGTGCAGTCCCTGCTGGTGTTATTGACTGCAATCCAAACTTTGAATAGTTAGGGTCATTTAACCTCCACCGTTCGTACACCAGCTCAGTCTGGAAGCTGAGCAAGGAATATCCGCGGTCTGTTTACCTGGGGGTGTAGAATTGCAGCGTGCTTCCCGATGCAACGCGATGTGTTACTCGTTTTAAAATGATCCCGGTTCTGCTGTTGCATTGGCAGCGGACTGCTTTGGTCCATTCTCTCTCTCTCTCTCTCCCACCCCCCCCCCCCCCCCCACCCCACCAAAAAAGCCACAGGCGTGTTGAAAAGGACAATCTCCCCTTCATTCTGTAGCCAGCCAGGGGTGGCGTGGGCTTTGGGGCTTCAGGGGGATTTCATCGGGCGCTATTGCAAATGGACGCCCAACCACCGCGCTGACCATTCCCCAGCCAGCGGCGAATCCCACATTTAAACACTGCACGTCTGTCTCTTGGCGCTGCATTGGGTACTTTCGGACAATATCTTCCCAAACCGCCTCGACTCAGGCGCGTCACGTGGCGTAGAGCCGGCGTCCCTGGTTACCTGGAGACAGGCGGCGACATCAAAGGCGTCATCCGCAGGTCCACATTCCAACCAGGGTAACCAGTGCAAGGCTGTGGGATAGATGCAGCAGCACAGTGGAACTACATGCACAGCATATTTTGCATATTATGTACTCGTGGAACCACGGGCTTCTTAAATATTGAGTGCAGTATAATATTTGCTAGTATATTTCGTTTGAGAAGTGTACAGGACTCCAACCAGTATATTTAAACATAAATGGAGCATGCCAGTGCTCGGTGATATGCATGTCCTGCTCAGCAGCTGGTGCATTTGTCCCGTGTGTTTATTTCCCCAAGATTCAGCAAGAAAACCATTTGGACACTGTGACCAGTCCCTTCCTGTGGATGCTAAGCTAGGGATTGTCCTCCTGATCTTAACTCTTCATTTTAAAATCGAATTATGATTTCTGCTAGTTTATTAACCCTTGCAACGGCAACAGCACTGAACCACTTCAAAAACGTTAATTCTAAACATCAGTAATACAGTTCCCAATCGCCCGTTTCCCAAATGATTGCACAAGGAATACCATCCAATGGCTTCTGTTTATCCTGTCAATCGTGGCGTTGGTCTGCTTGGCCGTTTCACAGTTCTTAGAGAAAAAAAGTAGTTTGCAATTGACAAGAATTGTAACAGTTCGGGATCCTCAGCACGGGCCCGGTGGTCGAGCTAACAGCTAAATGCCAGCACCGGGCAGCTCCACCTTAATCCACCCAGCCGAAACTATTCGAAATCTTCTCGCAGATTTGCTCATCACATCTTTGCCGTACATTAACTGCGTCTCTGCATCTCCCGGACCGAGCAAATAGGTAGTCGGAGTCAAATAAAACTAACTATGGATACATTTACAGAAGTCATGATGGATCATACAATAAACAGGCTTTTGTTTTTAGTGTGTAGTGTCTGGTAGCGGGGTTAATGTAGCACCATGTGTCCATCTGAAGGCGGCGTATTCTGTATTTTAATAATTGTGCAGACTTATCATCCGTGACTATCAGATGCTACAGCGAGCAGTGAGGCTGAGAAAAGCTAATTTCTCTGCTTGAACCCATCCATCAATTTCCCATGCGCCAAGGGTCAGCGGGGCCGCTCCCCGGGCACTGCTTGTACACCAGGAAGTGTTGACAAGTACCAATCGATCCCGAAACAATTTTTTTCCATATAAATCGTTGCTGGCCTTGAATCGCTTGTACTTGCGGGGGTAGGAGGGGGGGGGCAATTGTAAGGCATATTGATTAGGGTCTGTCCATGCGGAATAAATCTAGCCTGGGTTCCCGCCGCTGGGAAGAAATTCATCATGTGGATTTCTGAATCATATACTGTGTGTGGCGCGGGGTGGGGAGGATTAGACTAAAAGCAGCGACAGAATGAGAGAAGAGCGATAACAGGCGTTAAACACAGTGAGGTGCGGGAAACAAGGAAAAGCTGGCATCCGGGGTGAGCAGTATTACACCAAGCCGGTGAAGGGAGAAAAAAACAAAGGAGGGAGGATGAAACGGTACCGGGAAATATGAGGGATGTGTGAAGGGGATCCGGTGTTGGATAGGAGACGGAGCTACAGCATATCCCTGCAAATTCACAGCGAGGCGACCAAAGCGTCTCTTCAATGGACTGCCAATAGTGGACAGCGCTGCGGAATTCTTGATCGGTATCAGTCACAGGACCTAGACTGATACAGGTAGGCGTGCAACTCTACATCTTTCCCGGGTCACATTGTGAACGCATCTGGGTGGCCGAGGCGTCATCTCAAATACTCCGCAACTCTGCGATATAGTGTGGAGTGGCAAAAGGACATGGCGAAATGTGGTTTGACACTGTGCGTTTGGATGGTTAATGTATCCAGTCCCATATTACAAAAGAACAGCGACTGTCCGGCAGGAGGCTTTCAAGGTTTGCTACTATAGGTCTTTCCTTTTGATAGCAAGAGGCGAAGATTAAAACCGGCCGCGTCTCTCCCGTTTTCAGGCTCTTTTCAAAACAAAGAGCCGTCTGATTTAACAGATCCCCAAACCTGCTAGACGAACCGATGCTGTTTGTGAAGACGCTTCATTTTCCTATTTTTTGTTGATATCTCCATGCTAATATGTGCTAACCTTTGTTTAATGGGCTTGCTGGTCGAATTAAATACATTAAAACGACAGCTGCAAGCTGCATACCGTTACACTGTCAGTACCAGACATATAATTGTCACACAATTTACCCAAGTCAGAAACAGAGCAATGGTACACAAATGTGTTTCGAATACTGAATTATGCAATCCCCCTTATAATTCGTTATTTTTTAATTAAATGTGTTGTTAGATAAATAACCCATAAGAAACTTTTCAAAGCGAGATCAAGGAAATAAAGCTCGACCTTTGGTAACCCTTAAATAATTCGTCTTGTGCTCTTGCCCGCGAAAGCATAGGCGACCCATCACATCACCTCTGGAGAATTAACATCTTTAAAATATTCCACTCTCATCTAACTTCAAGCGTGTCTAATAATGTGACGAGCAGATTGTCTCCCTTCGTTTCCTTAATTTGCTTCATCTAAAAGCAATTCACTCAACATCTTGTCGCCCTCTGGCAGTTCGGTTCAAGTTGTCCCGGGTTTATATTGAAAATATTTATGTCAAAAACAAACTCCTCCAGACTGCTGCTGGAGTACTAGGCACAAAGTCTGGCAGCGGATTACAACCAATGTTCAAACCTTATTCGAAATGTGATGAAGTATAAATAATAAATGAGTATACTGATTGATAGATGAAGAAGCATGTTGCACTCATCGCAGTTTCCTCCGTATAATACTAATTGTCGGTTACTTTCACCTCTTGCACCTGCATCAGATGTACATTTTGCAACTATTTTTAATGCCGTGTACATTAGACTAAAGTTGTTCAACCTCGGTCACCTACAAACCATGTTAAGGTCCCAGCGCTAGAAAAAAGAAATCCCAGACAGACAAACATCGGTTCATTGCCACATAAGAAATCCACACAAGCTAAAAACTACATGTCAAGCTCAACTGCTTCTGAAAGGCGCAAACACGCATAATTATGGGAGTCACACAAAAGATTTCAGAAAGGAACAACAGCGGGGAGCTTTTGGGACAATTCAAATTGTTACCACACTTCTGCGGCTCTTAGTAACCGTGGGGTTTGTGTGGCACAAATACTTCTACACTGACAACCATTTCAATGAGAGTTTGGGGGGCGGGGGGTTATATATAGTCAAAAACAAACTCTGGCTGAAACAAAACTTTCCCTCATCCAAGTTTACAAACAGGGTAAATATTATGCCAAACAGAAAAGAACAACGCGCCAGAGCAAGGGGGAATAACAAGCCTAAACAAGAAAGTAAATCTGTCACCTACCTGACTGCGAAATTATTTCCTGCACCTTCAGCGTTGCACAGGACAAGCTCACAAAGAGAAGCGTCGCCAACTTCATTTTCTCTCAGATTTGTTTCTATTTTTTGTTGCGGGGGGGGGGGGGGGGATTGTGTCAGTCAGTTCTGTATAAAATTACATGACTACCAAATGTATCGTTAGAAAGTGAGTGTGTCAACTTTGTTTGCTTTAGTTGCCTCTCTCTCGGTGATCTGTTTTAAAGTCTCTCACAAGTTGCAGAGTGCTGTCTGTGCGCTGGGTTTTGAGCCCGGACTCTCTTATCAGTCCTCTGCCCACTCTCACTCTCTCTCCAGTGCAGCGCTCTCCCGAACTGCTGGATCGCCTGCTCCCGACATGCACACAGCCATTAACAAATTCAACCCCAGACCCCCTCCCCGCCCCCCTCGCACGCTCATTGGCTGCTTTCCCTCCCAGGCACCTGCCGCGCCTCCACTGATTGGCTCCGCCGCCACGACAATCAGAGAATTCTGTCCCCTGAGACACTGGCATGGCATTCCGGGAATTGTAGTTTGCTTTGTTTTCCACTTTGTTTTTTTGGCTTACTTTATTGATCTGGGTTATATTTTGCTACTGCTGTTTGTTACATTGTTGCAATGATCGCTATCTGATACATAGTCGCTGATTGAACCTAAGACATGGCGAAGCAACGTCTGGACTACATGCTTAGCAAGTGTGCGAAAGTTGGCAAATAAAGAATTGACTGTCCCCATAGTGTAACAAGTGTACCTTATAAACCAGGCGGCAGATGTAGATGCATAAACCGCAAGTGTACGTTTAAATGTGATATACACTGGAAGGTGTCTGATAATGTACCACATTTATCTCCAACTAGTTTATAATTTGAAACTGTCCATTGAATTCTTATTGGCGTTATGCTGTGCATTTAATAAAAGTACAGTGATATTTTCTTTCTGTGTAAAATGGCGCAAGATAATTGGTTCACGCATGTAATAATTATTATGGTAATTAATGTACTGTATGCATAACCGTAATGCAGCCTTTACACTTGGGTATAGTTCCATTGACAATAAAGCCGAGTATTATTTAAATTGTATTACATTTCCTTTAGATAAACTGCGGGCTCCACGATTTCCTTTCGCGGCTTATGCAGGCACACATGAGAAGGATCCTATCGACAGTCAGTTACCCGTCTGAAGCAAGGTGTGACAAGCGTGCGCATAGCATAGCAAGTGCTCGCACACTTTGTACACACAAGTCTACGCACAGTTACCTTGCAAATCCCGGCGCGAACAACTATCACAACACATGGATAAGATAGTTTGTAAACAGACGAACCGTGCTTTTGATAGGGAATGAGTTTGCAACTGACAAACGCTACAACCTATCTGAACAGTGGGGCACTCAATTCCAATTGCTAACTATTTTTAATTTTGCACGTGCAGATGTTTAGCTCTATGTGAATTTGCAACACACACGCTGCCTGAGATTTTATATATTGCTTTCAGCATTAGGTAAATCACAAGATAAACAGATTCAAGCAAAGAGAACATTACTCCCCCAAATCGCTACACATTATTAGGTGACAACAGACGTTTATAACCAAACTGAAAGTGCTGTCAATATTAAATTCTCAAATGGTTCAAAAAATATGTGCAATAGGAGTTCGCGTTCCTGACGAACGATTTTATTGTACAGTTTCATGCACTTTTTGGAATTAAGTATATTAGAATTCTACCGAATCCCAAGTTTCCCACCGCTGGAGTGACACCTCAGAGAAAAAGGGTTTCGCTCTTTTTGATTCAATTCTTTATCAGTCCTACATTTAATGATCAGTTTCCTGCACAGAAGTGGACCATAGATTTTGGTTTCGCTTCCTTTTGTCCAATGGTTAATGTGACAGCGCTCTCTAGTGGTCTGAGTCAGTCTGAAACAAATCAAATCCTTCAAATGGAAGGATTGTAAAACATCGGTTGAGAGCCGTTAATTTTCAATCTAAAAATTACTTTGGTGATTTTAATTTCGCTGAATGTTTTGATATTTTATTTTAATTTCTGACATTTTTATTGTTTCTGAAAATAATTTGGATTTTAATTTCCCAAGATGTTTTTGTTTCAATTTCTCACGAATTTTTCGTGATATTTAAAACATTTTCAGAAATACTTGCAATGTTTTACATTTTTTTTTGCGAATCTCTCAACATTTTCTGTGATCTTGATTTAAGCAAAATAACTGTAGCTGGCATTCCCAGGTGTTAAAAGTAGGACAAATTAAAATTTAAAAAACTATTCTGGAAGATAATGCATTTTAAGCAGGAATGTGCTCAGTTCTTCAGTCACATCTATGGTTTACATTGTTAAAACACAGGGAATGTTTCCAGAATTCATTTTATCAAATAGTAGCAAAGTTAAATGGCAAGAATTCAAAAATATGCCTGTTTTAGGATGCTTCACTCTCATCTTTAAAAGTATTTTTTTAATGTGTTAATTTTTAAAAATTAAACATATTTTGGGCCATGACTCCGTGCTTATATATAACAGCCTTTCGATTTACCTAATTTCTTTTTTAGTTTTAGAATTTTTCAATTTATTTTATTTCTTAGTTTGTTATGTTTTGACTTCAGGACAGTAAATTCGGGAACAATTTCCCATTTTTATACCGCTAGTAATGTGAGTAAATATGGTTTCTACAAATTTAAAATGTCCACTTGAACGATTTGAGTCAGAGAAACAGAGGGATTTAAATGTATTTGTGTGTTTATTCTTTATTTTTGACTTCCATATTTCTCAATTCCAATTTTCTTAGCATGTTTAATTATTTCTGCGATTGAGTTCGTGTTTTGCTTAATTTTAATTCATTTTTTGACATATTTTTCATTTTCCAGGATTTTTGTTTTTGTTTCTGTTGAGTTTCTGGCATTTCCCATTATTTGTCATTTCTATTTTAATTTTGTGTATTTGGGGTTCAGATTGCCCGCTCTCCCCGGGGGCGCCGTTTTGACCTTCAATCATAAATCACTAGTTTTTGCTCCGATTTACCCGTATACTTCAAACTGATCATCTCCAGGGGATCCTTTTAGCATTGTTCTCCCATACATTTCCCTTATTTTACTTTTCCATTTGCCGCGTTTTCAAAACAATTTCCAAGTCTGTAGGGATGTGCATATATTGATACTGACTCAAGTCGATTTGAAATGACAGTTTATTTAAAACAAAGCTATTTTTTTCAAGAAGTAAGTTTATAATTTTGGCAATTTTTCAGATTGTTACTTTCTTCAATTTTTACAATTAATTTCCGATTTTTCGAAGATTTTGTGTTTTCTTGTTGCAGGCATTGGGTTACGTCGATTTCCTGAATGAATAGCGCTGGGACTGAGCGGGAAATCAATGGGAAAACTGTTCATTCATCTCAAGTGCAAAATACTACGGGAACAATGCGTCAAGCATTCCAGAATGATGTGCTCGGGTCGTGTTGACGAGGAAGAAACCAACTCTCTGCTTCTCATGCATTAAGTGTACAATACTGATCCCAGACTGACTGCCCAACACCGACATACTTCATTTTGAAGCTGCACTAAAAGCTGATTTTAGTAGATATTGGGGCCTACTTTACATCTTGTCGGATTGTAAGTCGAAGAGGCTGTCGCCCAGGTTGTAGACCCCATGCGCTCAGGCCTGCTTCCCCCTCCCTTGGCCATCAGTTAATCTCTTCGAAACGTTTGGCTGAAGGAAGAGGTACTCGCGTTAAAATCAATGATTTTGAGGGGTGGGGGAGCAAAGCAAGTGTTAATGGCGGAGGTGGTGAACGTAGTCACTTTTGTACAGCTTCATCTCAGCACAACTGCTTGGCCTAGAATTTCATTTTGGCTGGGGACGCAAAACAGGCACTATCGGATCAGCCGCCCGTTACACGCAGCGCCTGATATTCAGCCCCATTGCAGTCACAGGAACTGAGTATCAGACGCTGTGTATAACGGGCGGCTGATTCGATACCGCCCTTTTTGCGCCCCCGACCGAAACAAAGTTCTATTAATGAGTCACTTCGTCAATTCGTTAATATCACCTGTAAGCAAAGTGCAGTTTGTTTCTCACTGAAACAAATTGTAGAATGTGCTTCCCACATAAATCCTGCCTCAATTTCAGTTTCTTAAGCTCATCAAGATAAGTATAGACAAGGGAAGCCATCAGATCATCAAACCATCCTTTCAGAGAAACCCATGGCCTCCATCACAACATGCACAGCGTTAGCATTTCAAGAAATGGTTTGCAATTTTTAGCCACACTAAAACGACAGTATAATTAACTGTGGAGGGCAGTTGTGGTTGAAACCTCCTGAGGCGACATCCCACACAGCTTGGGATGGGTAACTCATGGGGCCCGAAATTCATTGACATACCACCCACTACTGCCTGCTTACCACTGAAAAGTACAAGTTTCGTCAAAAAACAGGTACATACCGCTGACATACCGCTTGGCGGAAGATTCATGATTGACATAACGCTGGGTGGTCTGCACACCGCCCATTTAGAACCGCCCACATACAGCCCAAAAGTGCAAGTTTCATGACATGCCGCTGACATATTACCAGAACGGCTTACCGTCCTGGAGAAGGTGTTTTAAGTGAATCTTAAGTGGGCGGTATGAGCACAGAGCTGACAGGTATAATTGTTTTACACAAGTGTGGCATATTTGATATTAGACAGATCTTTATAGTTCTCCACAGTTTGATGTATTTTAAAATGAATTGGTGTTCTAGTATTTTCTAGAGTTAACCAATAATGCAGTTTGAATAGCAATATAACCACTCAGTCTGGAAATTGGCTGTGTGTTCACTAGAGTGATCTTATTTTATAAATGATTTAATAAAGCCTTATGTACACATTTATTAATGAACTAGAATAAAACATTTCTTAGTCTCTCTCACCCTCACAGTCCCCCCCCCCAACAGCGCTCTCTCACCCCTGCCTCCCCCCCCGCCCCACAGCAATCTCTTTCCCCACCCACCACACAGTGAACTCTCTCCCCCCACTCCCCACATAGCAATCTCTCCCCACCCCACAGCAATCTCTCTCCTCCCCTCCCCTCCACATAACGATCTCTCTCCCCCTCCCCCGCACAGCGACCTCTCCCCACACAGCAATCTCCCTCCCCCCTACCACACAGCGATCTCTCGCGCCCCTCCCACAGCGATCTTACTCCAACTCCCCCTCCCCCCGCTCAGCAATATCTCTCTCACCCCCTCACCCCCCCACAGTGATCTCTCCCCCCTCCCACAGCGATCTCTCTCCCCCTCCCCCCCTACAGCGATCTCTCTCCCCCCAACCACAGCAATCTCTCTCCCTCACCCACACAGCGATCTCTCTCTCTCCCCTCCTCCCCCCACATAGTGATCTCTCCCTTCCCACAGCGATCTCTCCCCCTCCCTACAGCAATCTCTCTACCACTCCCCCCACACAGTGATCTCTTTCCCCCCTCCACCTCCCCCCACACACAGCGATCTCTCTACCCCCTTCCCCCCACACAGCAATCTCTCCTCCTCCCCCCACAGCAATCTCTCTCCCCCCCCCTCCAACCCCCCACACAGCAATCTCTCCCCCCTCCCCGCCAATTCCAACCCCCTCCACACACAGTGATCTCTCTCCCCCTCCCCCTCCAACAGCGATTTCTCTCCCCCCCCACAAAGCGATCTCTCCACCCCCTCCCCCCCCACACACAGTGATCTCTCTGCCCCCCACACAGCGATCTCTCTCCCCCCCCACACAGCAATCTCTTTTCCCCCCCAACACAGCGATCTCTCTCCTCCCCCCCACACAGCTATCTCTCACCCTCCATCCCTCACAGCGATCTCTTTCTTCCCGCCCCCCTGCCCCCCCCACCCACACAGCGATCCCTCTCCCCCCCCCCCCTCCCCTGCAGCACACAGCGATCTCAGGTCAGCAGTCTCTGGACTCTTGTTGGTGCTTCTTGCCGAGCAGAGCTTGACAGCCGCGGCGCGTGTGCACAACTCGGGAGCCGATGATTCCCGAGTAAGAAGGCCTCCTCTGCCCGCCACCGTCCGCTGCACTCCACCACCACCCGCTGCACTCCACTCTCGCTCCCACCGAGAAAAGCGGGATGAATCTCCTGCCCACTTGGCCCCAGCGGTACCGGGCGGTAAAAAAGCAAGTACCACCCGGGTATCGCCGAAAAACAGGCGGAACTTAGCTTTCATCAATTTCGGCCCAATGGAGTATAACAACAACAACTTGCATTTATATAGCACCTTTAATGTAGTAAAACGTCCCAAGGTACTTCACATGAGCTTAACCATACAAAAAGTTACATCAAGCCACATAAGGAGCCATTAAGACAGCTTGGTCTAAGAGGTAGGTTTTAATCAGTCATAAAAGAGGAAAGACAGGTAGAGAGGTGGAGATGTTTTCAGATGGAATTCCAAAACTTGGGCCTGTACAGCTGAAAGCACGGCTGGCAATGGTGGGGTGATGGAAATTGGGGTGGCATAAGAGGCCAGAATTAGACGATTGCAGAGATCTCGAATTATTGTGGGTCTGGAGGAGGTTACAGAGATAAGGATCGTGGGTAATTTAGGATTTTGGAGAGGAAAAGGAGATTGTAGCTGGGGCAGTAGTTTGCAAGGACAGAGGGGTCAAGGGTGGATTTATTGAGGAGCTGTATGATGACGTCAGATTTGAAAATATTTGGGAGTGGGTTGGTTCCCTGCCTCCTGTCCCACCTCTGTTAAAGCTGGAAGTGGGCAGGTTTGAGTCAGGTTTGTTCAGGTTTGAGATTTTTTACATTTTCACTTCCCACACTGTCCAAACCTTCTCGTTTTTGAGGGTTAAATTTCTCTCAGTGTTTTACGTCAATGACCTTTCATTAAAACAGGAAGAAATTAGTGATATAAGTTTTTAAACAAGTACAAAGGCGGGAAAATCTACTATAAGTCCACCAACTCCCACAGCTACCTTGATTACACTTCCTTCCACCCCACTTCTTGTAAGGACTCTATTCTCCCAGGTTCTCCTGTAAGGTTACTAATCTTCAGAAAAAACACAGACCATGAACTAAAAATTGATTGATACAAGCTTTGGAATTAAACTGGACATTTGGAGTTAAACAGGAACCAAAAAAACTTAAGTTCATGCATAACAACAGTGGAATGTTACATGAAGCCCCAAACTCGATTGAGCAGGGTGGGGAAACAGCCATTTGGAGACATTAAATCTGTAACAACAAAGGACCCCACCCACAACAAGTTGCAAATTTTTGGGCTAACAGCATTTCAGTATGTGGAAATATCTTTTGCATTGTCAAACTCCGCATACAAATCAGGAGCAATTCAACCTCATCACTGTTGTGTTTCTAACACAGATGAGACTGCACACAGGGAGGTTAAAGTAACAGTGACTGCAGTCTTTATTAAGACACTCCAGAGTGAGTAACAGGCCTTAGGGGCCGGCTTATATACAGTGCTCCCAAGGGATGCTGAGATACCTTGGGACTTCAGGGGATGTGCTCCTGGTGGCGGAACATGGGAGTGCATGCTTTACAGAAACACAACATCACTCCCCCCGAAGTCAAAGTGAAAACTATTTACAAGGTGAGGCGGTCGGGAGCCTTTCTTTCCCTGGTGGACCGCCTCGGGACAAACGCCTGTCCTGATGTGTTGGCTGTGCCCTCGCTGGGCTGGCGTGTTGTTGGCCCTGCAGGGCTGCTGGGTGAGCCTGGCCTTGCTGGGCTGTTGGATGTGATGGGTTCGATTTCCTGATCCGGTGTGGTGACGTTGATCCTTTGGGTGTGTGTTGTGGGCTCGAAAAAGGTGGTGTCTTTCTGTGGGTTGTTCAGGGCAGTCTGTGAACCGCAGCCTTGTTTGGTCCAGGTGCTTTCTACAAATTTGTCCAATGTCGAGTTTGTCTACAAAACACCCTACTCCCTTCTTTAGCTATCACCGTGCCCGCAATCCACTTGGGACCATGTTCATAGTTTAGCACATACACAGGGTCATTCAGATCAATTTCGGTGACACAGTGGCGCGACCATCGTTTACATTTTGTTGCTGCCGCCTGCTCTCTACTTGATCATGCAGGTTGGGGTGAACCAGCGAGAGTCTGGTTTTAAGTGTTCTTTTCATGAGTAGCTCAGCCGGGGGCATCCCTGTGAGCGAGTGGGGTCTCGTGCAGTAGCTCGGGACAGACGGGTTTGGAGTGAGCCTTCTGTGACTCGTTTGAGGCTCTGTTTGATTGTTTGTACTGCTGGCTCTGCCTGCTCATTGAAGGCTGGTTGAAACGGGGCCGAGGTGACATTTTGATCCCATTGCGGGTCATGAATTCTTTAAATTCGGCACTGGTGAAACATGGCCCGTTGTCACTGACCAGTATGTCAGGCAGGCCATGGGTGGCAAACATGGCCCTCAGGCTTTCAATGGTGGTGGTGGCGGTGCTTCCCGACATTATTTCACATTCAATCCATTTTGAAAAAGCATCCACCACCATCAGGAACATTTTACCGAGAAACGGGCCCGCATAGTCGACATGGATCCTCGACAATGGTCTGGAGGGCCAGGACCACAAACTTAGTGGTGCCTCTCTGGGCGCGTTGCTCAACTGAGCACACACGCTGCATTGCCGTTCACAGGACTCGAAGTCAGAGTCGATACCGGGCCACCACATGTGGGATCTGGCTATTGCTTTCATCATTACTAAACCCGCGTGTGTGCTGTGGAGATCTGAAATGAACGTCTCCCTGCCCTTTCTGGGTAGCACTACGCAGTTACCCCACAACAGGCAGTCTGCCTGAATGGACAGCTCATTATTTTGCCGCTGGAACAGCTTGATTAGCTTTTGCATTTCAATGGGGTTGCTGGCCCAGCTCCCATGCAGTACCCAGTTTTTTACTAAGGAGAGCAGAGGATCTTGGCTGGTCCAAGTCCTAATCTGGTGGGCCATGACAGGTAATTTATCATTTTCAAACGCTTCCATGACCATCAATAAGTCTGCGGGCTGCGCCACCATCAACAAGTTTGTAGGCTGCGCCATTTCCACCCCCGTGATGGGCAATGATAGCCGACTGAGAGCATCTGCACAGTTCTCGGTGCCTGTCCTGTGGCGGATGGTATAGTTATATGCTGATAGTGCGAGTGCCCACCTTTGTATGCGGGCTGAGGCATGAGTATTTATCCCCTTGTTTTCAGCGAACAGGGATATGAGGGGCTTGTGATCGTTTTCCAGCTCAAATTTGAGGCCAAACAGGTACTGATGTATTTTCTTTACCCCGAACACACACGCTAATGCCTCTTTCTCAATCATGCTGTCGGCCCTCTTGGCCTTAGACAAGCTCCTGGGAGCATAGGCAACAGGTTGCAACTTCCCCGCAACGTTAGCTTGTTGTAATACACACCCGACTCCATACGACGACACATCACATGCTAGCACGAGTCTTTTACATGGGTTATACAATACAAGCAGCTTGTTGGAGCATAAAATGTTTCTGGCTTTCTCAAAAACAATTAATTGTTTTTTTTCCATACCCAGTTCTCATCTTTATGCAATAACACATGTAGGGGCTCTAAGAGGGTGCTTAACCCCGGTAGGAAGTTATCAAAATAGTTGAGGAGTCCCAGGAACGACTGCAGCTCCGTGACGTTCTGTGGCCTGGGCGCGTTCCTGATAGCCTCTGTCTTGGCGTCTGTGGGCCGAATGCCGTCCGCTGCGATCTTTCTCCCCAAAAACTCTACTTCTGTTGCCATGAAGATGCATTTCGACTTCTTCAGCCGCAGTCCTAAGCGATCCAGTCGCTGGAGGACCTCCTCCAGATTTTGTAGGTGCTCGACGGTGTCCCGACCCGTGACCAATATATCGTCCTGAAAAACCATCGTGCGTGGTACTGACTTGAGTAGGCTCTCCATGTTTCTCTGGAAGATTGCTGCAGCCGACTGAATTCCAAACGGGCATCTGTTGTAGATGAACAGTCCCCTGTGTGTGTTGATGCAGGTGAGGCCCTTCAAAGACTCCTCCAGCTCCTGCATCATGTAGGCCGAAGTCAGGTTGAGCTTGGTGAACGTCTTGCCTCCTGCCAGCGTCGCAAATAGGTCGTCTGCTTTAGGTAGCGGGTATTGGTCCAGTAGTGAGAAACAATTAATAGTTACTTTATAATTGCCGCGAATCCTGACCGTGCCATCACGGGCTGGCCCACTTGCTGAATTCCACTGGGGAGATGATGCCCTCGCGTTGCAGCCTGTCCAGCTCGATTTCCATTCTCTCCCTCATCATTGAGGTACTGCTCGTACCTTGTGGTGAATAGGTCGTGTCTCTGGGACCAAGTGGATCCTCACCTTCGCCCCGGAAAAGTTTCCAATGCCTGGCTCAAAAAGGAAAAGAAATTTGTTGAGAACCTGGTTACATGAAGCCTCATCGACATGTGATAGCGCTTGGATGTCATCCCAGTTCCAGCGGATTTTGCCCAGCCAGCTCCTTCCAAGCAGTGTGGGGCCATCGCCCGGGACAATCCAGAGTGGCAGTTCATGCACCGTGCCCTCGTAGGTGACCTTGACCATGGCGCTGCCCAGGACAGTGATAAGCTCTTTGGTGTGGATGGGGCTCAGGGCTGGTCTGAGTGCCTTGTTGCGCCACAGTCTCTCAAACATCTTTTTACTCATGATGGTTTGGCTAGCACCAATGTCCAGTTCCATGGCTACGGGTAAGCCATTCAATTTTACGTTTAGCATTATAAGTGGACATTTCGTTGAAAATGTGTTCATCCCGTGTACTTCAGCATCTGCCTCCTCTCTCTGAGGCTCGAAATTGCTTTGGTCCACCATGGACCGATCTTCCTCTGCCATGTGGTGGTTAGCAGGCTTTGCAGAGCTTGCAGCTTGTCGGCAAGCTCGTTGGAGGTGCCCCATTGTTCCACAGCTCTTGCAAACATACCCTTTGAAGCGGCATGAATAGGCTGAATGGAAGCCTCCACAACGCCAACAAGGTGTGAATTGCCTTGCATTCATCCTTTGTTGTGGACTCTGAGTCACCTGAGGCCTGCTGGCAATTGCAGACTCATGGTTTCTGCCCTGTACATTTCTGCTCGCAAACACAGTTCCAGTTAATTTATGAAGATTGCTAGCACTTGTGTGCTGAGAGATTTGTTTGGTGTTATCACTGGTGGACATAAACACCTGTGCTATCGCAATGGCCATACTGAGGGTCGGCGTCTCTACAGTCAAAAGTTTTCGTAGGATGGTCTCGTGGCTAATGCCCAGTGCAAAAAAGTCTCTGAGCATTTGCTCCAGGTAGCAATCAAACTCACACTGTCCTGCAAGTCGCCTTAGCTCGGCGACGTGGCTCGCCATTTCCTGACCCTCAGATCGCTGGTACGTATAGAACCGATACCTCGCCATCAGCACGCTCTCCCTCGGGTTAAGATGCTCCCGAACCAGTGTACACAGCTCCTCATACGATTTAGCTGTGGGTTTCACCGGAGCCAGAAGATTCTTCATGAGGCTGTAGGTCGGTGCCCCGCAAACCGTGAGGAGGACCGCTCTCCTTTTTGCAGCGCTTCCTTCTCCGTTCAGCTTGTTGGCTACAAAGTACTGGTCTAACCATTCGACAGAGGCTTCACAGTCCCCACTTTCCGAGAACTTCTCCAGGATGCCCACAGCTTGCTGCATTTTTGCTTTGGATTCGTGTACTCGTCGCCAGTTGTTGTGTTCCTAACACAGATGAGACTGCACACAGGGAGGTTAAAGTAACCGTGACCTCAGTCTTTATTAAGACATTCCAGAACGAGCAACAGGCCTTAGGGGCCAGCTTATATACAGTGCTCCTAAGGGATGCTGGGATCCCTTGGGACTTCAGGGGATGAGCTCCCTGGTGGCGGAACATGGAGTGCATGCTTTACAGCTACACAACAATCACTAAACAGTTAAATGGATCAAGAATCAAATTTTGTCCCAGTGGGAAACTTATTCAAAACCTGGATATATACGGACACAGACAAGCAATCAAAAACAGGCAACAAGAAGCAGAGAACACAGTTAAACAGATGCAGGAGGAAGAGCAAAAGAAACAACAGCTGAAAGAGGAAGAAAGCAGCAAGAAGCTGCAGTTAACTGCCAGAAGAAGAACCATGAACCTACAATAGCTACAGCCAGGAATGGTGATTGTATGTCTAAAGTCAATTTCGCTCGGCAGTCTAGTCCTGTAGTTTTTAGTTGGTATTTGTTGCATAATAAAACGAACACTGAATTAAGCCTAAAATTTTGTGTCACGTGTTGTCCTTTCCCACTATAAGTTCGGAGGTCTAAGAATCAGAGTAGAGTGTAAAACAAACACCCTACAGAAGTCTCCATCACATCTATTCTGATGATGGCACCTTCCACACCAGTGCTTCCGATATGTCTTCCTTTTTCCTGAACCGAGGATTCTCTCGACCGTGGTTGACAGGAGCCACGACTGTGTCCGTCCCATTTCCCGCACTTCTATCCTCACCCCTTCTCCTCCCTCCCAGAACCATGATAGAGTTCCCCTTGTCCTCATCTTCCACCTGACCAGCCTTCACATTCAATGGATCATCCTCTGCCATTTCCGCCACCTCCAGCGCAATGCAACCACCAAACATATCTTCCATCCCCTCCCCTCCCCTTTCAAAGGGAGCCTTCACTCCGTGCCACCCTGGTCCACTCCTCAATCACCCCCAGCACCCCGTCTCCTTCCCATGTATCTTCCCGTGCAAGCACAGGAGATGCAACACCTGCCCTTTCACCTCCTCCCTTCCCACCATCCGATGGCCCAAATGCTCCTTCCAGGTGAAACAGCGATTTATTTGTACTTTTTTCAATTTACTTTACTGTATTCACTGCTCTCCTCTACACTGGGAAGACCAAACGCAGATTGGGTGACCACTTTGATTCAGTCCATTCAGTCCGTAAGAGTGACCCTGAGCTTCCGGTCGCTTGCCATTTTAATTCTTTGCTCCACTCTGACCTCTCTTTCCTTGGCTTCCTACACTGGCTTGAGGAACAGACACTAATCTTTCGATTAGGCACTTTACAGCCTTCCGGACTCAACAATGTCAGATCATAACCACTACTTCTACTTTTTCGGACAGCTAGTGCTGGTAATGGTTCTGCTATTGCCATTCACAGCTCTTTTACACCCATCTTTTGTTTCTTTACTTGTCCCATTATTACCCCCTTTTGCCTTGCACCATCGTCCCTTTTGTCATTTAACCACACCTGCCCTCCATCCTATCACAGACCTTTACTTTTGTTCTTTCTTCCCCTTCCCCCCTTTCCTTGCCTCCGTACCTGCTTAAAACCTGTTACATCTCTAACTTCTTCCAGTTCTGAAATATTGGGCTGAATTTTAACCCGGAAGAGCGTGTGGGTTTGGGTATGGGTGGGGAGTGTTAAAACTGGAAAAAGTATCAGGAAGCCGGCTCCAACCCGTCAATTTCCGCATTTAGCCTGTCAATCATTGACATAGGAGATGCAAAGAAAGATCGGCTTCATAATAAAAGAAAATTGAAGCATCTGTGGATCGACTTAATTGTACATTCAGACATTTTATTGGAAGAGGTGGGTTGCAATTACCATATGTTAATTGCTCAATTAGAGCTATATTAGCACATACTTTTGACTTTACTGTTGGGTCCGCGAGTTTCTGGGACTTCCTGAAACATGTCAGTGACAGCAAGGTGAGTACACAGCGATAATTGAGGGGACTGAATCAAGGGATCTCAGAGTAGAAATACACAATTCACTAAAAGTAGTGATGCAGGCTAATAAGGCCATTAAAAAAGCAAACAAAGCAAAGGGATTTATTTCTAGAGGGATAGAATTGAAAAGTAGGGAAGTTATGCTAAACTTGTATCGAACCTTGTTTACACCTCACTTGGAATACTGGGTACAGTTTATTACAAGTGAGGTGTAACCAATTGTCACCATATTACAAAACGTATATAAAGATATATGGAGGGGGTGCAAAGTTTTTTTACAAGAATTTTACCAGAAATGAAGGTTACACTTATCAAGAAAGTATGAACAAGGTTAGTATACAGATACAGCAAGCGATCAGGAAGGCCACTGGAATCTTGGCCTTTATTGCAAAGAGGATGGAGTGTAAAAGTAGGGAAGTCTTGCTATAGTTATATAGGGTATTGGTGAGACCACACATGGAATATTGCGTGCAGTTTTTGTTTATATGTAAACCTGTAAATCCTTGTTTAACCACCAGAGGGCTCATCCCAGGAGTCCCAAGGGATCCCACAATCCCTTGGGAGCACCTGTACATAAGGAGGCCTTACAGGCTGGAGAGGCACTCTGGAGACTTGTAATAAAGGACTGCGGTCACAACTTATTTTGAGCTCACAGTATCTGGTCAGATTCTTCATTCAATACATAACAACTGGCGACGAGATACAGATGACGAACCCCACCGCAACGATGCAGAGAACAGTGGGCATCCTGGAGAACTTTTTGGAGGGAGGTGATTGGGGAACCTTCGTGGAGCGGCTCGACCAATACTTTGTGGCCAACGAGCTGGAAGGAGAAGCGAACACTGCCAAACAAAGGACGATCGTCCTCAAAGTTTGCGGGGCACCAACGTATGGCCTCAGGAAAAATCTGCTTGCTTCAGCGAAACCCACAGAGAAGTCATATGATGATTTGTGCACACTGGTCCGGGAGCATCTAAACCCGAAGGAAAGCATTCTGATGGCGAGGTAGCGGTTCTACACATACAAGAGGTCTGAAGGCTGGGAAGTGGCGAGCTATGTCACCGAGCCAAGACACCTTGCAGGACATTGTGAATTTGAAGGACACTTGGAGCACATGCTTAGGGACTTCTTTGTACTTGGCATTGGCCATAGAAACATAGAAACATAGAAAATAGGTGCAGGAGTAGGCCATTCGGTGCTTCGAGCCTGCACCACCATTCAATAAGATCATGGCTGATCATTCACCTCAGTACCCCTTTCCTGCATGAAACCATGAAGTAATACTTTGCAAACTTTTGACGGTAGAGATCCCAACCTTGAGTAAAGCCATAGCGATAGCCCAGGCGTTCATCGCTACCAGTGACAATACCAAACAAATCTCTCAGCACACGAGTGCTGCTGCAAGCACTGTGAACAAAGTAATGTTGTTTTTGAATCATAATGTACAGGGCAGGACTCACATGCCTGCAGCTGCACGTCCGCAGATGTCTGAGTTCACCATCAAGGGTGGTGAATACAAGGCCATTAACACCTTGTTGGCGCTGCGGGGGTGATCATCATTTCCATTCATGCCGCTTCAAAAGATAGGTTTTCAAGGGCTGTGGAACAATGGGACACCTCCAACGTATGTGCAGGTGAGTTGCAAACCCTGCTAATCCTGCAAACCACCATGTTGCAGAGGAGGACAGATCCACGGTGGATCATGACGAACCAGAGCCTCAGACCGAGGAGGCAGAGGCATATGGGGTGCACACATTTACCACAAAGTGTTCCCCAATAATGCTGAAGGTTGAATTAAATGGACTCCCGGTGTCAATGGAGCTGGACAAGTGCGCGAGCCAGTCCATAATGGGCAAAAAGACTTTCGACAAATTGTGGTGCAGCAAGGCCTCAAGGTCAGTCCTGACTCCTATTCGTACTAAACACAAAGGAACTGATTCCTGTAATCGGCAGTGCTACTATAAAGGTCTCCTACGATGGAGTGGTGCACAAGTTACCACTCTGGGCGATGGCCCCAGGCTGCTCGACAGGAGCTGGCTGGGGAAGATACGCTGGAACTGGGACAACGTCCGAGCGCTCTCGTCCGTCGATGACACTTCATGTGCCCAGGTCCTAAACAAGTTCCCTTCACTGTTCGAACCATGCATCGGGAAGTTCCAAGGAGCAAAAGTGCAGATCTACCTGATTCCGGGGGCGCGACCCATCTATCACAAGGCGAGAGCGGTACCGTACATGATGAGAGAGAGGGAGATTGAGCTGGACAGGCTGCAATGAGAGGGCATCATTTCGCCGATCGAATTCAACGAGTGGGCCAGTCCGATTGTTCCAGTCCTCAAGGAAGATGGCACTGTCAGAATCTGTGGTGATTACAAAGTAACTATCAATCGTTTCTCCCTGCAGGATCAATACCCACTACCAAAGGCAGATGATCTATTTGCGACACTGGCGGGAGGATAAACGTTCATGAAGCTGGATTTGGCCTCGGCCTACATAACGCAGGAGCTGGAGGAATCATCGAAGGGCCTCACCTGCATCAACACCCACAAAGGTCTCTTCATTTACAACAGCCACGGCGATATTCCAGAGGAACATGGAAAGCTTACTGAAGTCGGTCCCGCGCACCGTGGTCTTCCAGGATGACATCTTGGTTACAGGTCAGGACACTGTCGAGCATCTGCAGAACCTGGAGGAGGTGCTTAGTCGGCTTAATTGTGTGGGGCTCAGGTTAAAACACTCAAAGTGCATTTTCCTGCCGCCTGAAGTGGAGTTCCTGGGGAGAAGAATCACAGCTGACGGCATCAGGCCCACCGATTCAAAGACGGAGGCAATCGAGAACGCACCGAGACCACAGAACGTGACGGAGCTGCAGTCGTTTCTAAGACTCCTGAACTACTTTGGTAACTTCTTACTGGGTCTTAGCATACTGTTAGAACCACTGCACTCTTTACTGCATAAAGGAGATGAATGGGTATGGGGTAAAAGCCAAGAGAATGCCTTTGTAAAAGCTAAAAAACTGTTATGCTCAAACAAATTGCTTGTGTTGTATGATCCATGTAAGCGTTTGGTACTAGCATGTGATGTGTTGTCATATGGTGTCGGGTGTATATTGCAACAAGCTAATTAATCTGGGAAATTGCAACTGGTTGTTTATGCATCTAAGGCTGAAAGAGCCTGATCGAAAAAGAAGCGTTAGTGTGTGTTTATGGAGTAAAGAAAATGCATCAATATCTGTTTGGGCTCAAATTTGAATTGGAAACCAACCATAAGCCACTGATATCCCTCTTTTCTGAAAATAAGGGGATAAATACGACTGCATCGGCCTGCATCCAGAGATGGGCGCTCACGTTGTCCGCATACAACTACGCCATCCGCCACAGGCCAGGTACAGAAAACTGTGCCGATGCTCTCAGTAGGCTGCCATTGCCCACCACTGGTGTGGAAATGGCACAGCCCGCAGATTTAGTTATGGTAAGGAAGCATTTGAGCGTGAGCAATCACCTGTTACCACCCGACAAATTAGAACCTGGACGAGCCAGGACCCCTTACTGTCCTTAGTAAAAAAACTGTGTGCTCTACGGGAGTTGATCCAGTGTCCCGTTAGAAATGCAAGAAGAAGTAAAGCCGTATCAGTGGCGCAAAGCTGAAGTGTCTGTACAGGCAGATTGCTTTCTGTGGGGTAATCGGGTAGTGGTACCAAAAAAGGGCAGAGACACTTTCATTAGTGATCTCCGCAGGACCCACCCAGGCATTGTAATGATGAAAGTGATAGCCAGATCCCAAGTGTGGTGGCCCGGTATCGATGCAGACTTAGAGTTCTGCGTGCACAAATGTAACACATGTTCACAGTTAAGCAATGCACCCAGGGAGGCGCCACTAAGTTTATGGTCCTGTCCCTCCAGACCGTGGTCCAGGGTCCAGGGTCGACTATACAGGCCCAGTCTTGGGTAAAATGTTCCTATTGGTTGTAGATGCGTACTCCAAATGGATTGAATGTGAGATAATGTCGGCAAGCACGTGCGCTGCCACCATTGAAAGCCTGCGGGCCATGTTTGCCACGCATGGCCTGCCTGACGTTCTTTTGCGTGACAATGGGCTGTGCTTCACCAGTGCCGAGTTCAAAGAGTTCATGACCCATAATGGGATCAAAAATGTCACATCTGCCCCGTTTAAACCAGCGTCCAATGGTCAAGCAGAGAGAGCAGTGCAAACAATCAAGTAGAACTTGAAGAGGGTAACTGAAGGCTCACTGCAGACTCGCCTATCCCGAGTCCTGCTTAGTTACCGCACAAGACCCCACTCGCTCACTGGGGCTCCACTCGCTGAACTGCTCATGAAAAGGGCACTTAAGACAAGGCTCTTGTTAGTCCACACTGATCTACAAGGCGGCTTCAACAGAATACATATCATGATCGCGCAAATGTGTCACGCGAAATCGAGGTTAATGACCCTGTATTTATGTTGAACTATGGACAAGGTCCCAAATGGCTTCCCGACACTGCCATGGCCAAAGAGGGGAGTAGGGTGTTTCTAGTCAAACTTTCAAATGGACTCACCTACAGGAAGCACTTGGACCAAACCAAACTCAGATTCACGGACTATCCAGAGCAACCCACAATAGACTCTACCTTTTTTGACCCTCCAACACATACACCAGTGGCAACCGACCCAGCGGTTGACCACGAAGCAGAACCCATCACCCGCAGCAGCCCAGAAGGACTCACCATGCCAGGCAGCCCAGCAAGGCCAGCTGCATAGCAGCCCAGCAAGGGCCCAACAAACGACTCACCAAAACCAGCATTTGCACCGAGACGATCAACCAGGGAAAGGAAGGCCCCAGATTGACTCACATTGTAAATAGTTACACTATCGATTTTGAGGGGGGAGTGTTGTTATATATATAAACCTGTAAATACCTTTTTTAACCACCAGAGGGCTCATCCCCTGGAGTCCCAAGGAATCCCACAATCCCTTTGGAGCACCTGTACATAAGGAGGCCTCACAGACTGGAGAGGCACTCTGGAGACCTGTAATAAAGGACTGCGGTCACATCTTACTTTGAGCTCACAGTATCTGGTCAGACTCTTTATTCAATACATAACAGTTTTGGTTTCCATATTTACGAAATAATATACTTGCTTTGGAAGCAGTTCAGAGAAGGTTCACAAGGTTGATTCCGGAGATGAGAGGGTTGACTTATGAGAAAAGGTTGAGTAGGTTGGGCCTCTATTCATTGGAATTCAGAAGAATGAGAGGTGATCTTATCGAAACGTATAAGATTATGAGGGGGCTTGACAAGGTGGATGCAGAGAGGATGTTTCCACTGATAGGGGAGACTAGAACTAGAGGGCATAATTTTAGAATAAGGGGCTGCCCATTTAAAACTGAGATGAGGAGAAATTTCTTCTCTCAGAGGGTTGTAGATCTGTGGAATTCGCTGCCTCAGAGAGCTGTGGAAGCTGGGACACTGAACAAATTTAAGACAGAAATAGACAGTTTCTTAAACGATAAGGGCATAAGGGGTTATGGAGAGCGGGCAGGGAAGTGGAGCTGAGTCCATGATCAGATCAGCCATGATCGTGTTGAATGGTGGAACAGGCTCGAGGGGCCGTATGGCCTACTCCTGTTCCATTTCTTATTTTCTTATGTAAGCCGGGGCTCATTTTGCTCGAAAAGAAAAGGCTGAGGGGTGAACTGATAGAGGTCTTTAAAATTATGAAAGGTTTTGATAGGCTTGACACAGAGAGAATGTTTTCACTTGTGGGGAAGAGCATAACTAGAGGCCACCAATATAAGATAATCATCAACAAATCAAATAGGGAATTCAGAAGAAACTTTTTTACCCAGAGAGTGGTGAAAATGTGGAACTCACTACCACAGAATTGGTTGAGGCAAATAGTATAGATGCATTTAACGGGAGGCTAGATAAGCTTCTGAGGGAGACAGGAATAGATGATGATTATGCTGATAGTTAAATGAAGAAAGATGGGAGAAGGCTCGAGTAGAGCCTCAACGCTGCATGGACTGGTTGGGCCAAATGGCCTGTTTCTGTGCTGCATATCCCATGTAGTCCTAGGGAAATATGATAATAAATACTCAGTACTCACAGCTGCTTTCTTCCCTGCTAGTGAAAGAGTTTCTTCACAGTACTTTTGCTGAGAGGTTACTTTCTACACTTTGGAGGTTTGATCTATCAGATCAGGGTAGGTGCTGCATGTGCTACCTTAGATTGAATCTCAGATGAGAACCAAGATGAACAGCAGCAGTACCGTCACCAGACTGAGAAGCAGCCTATTGCTCACAGACCTGTAGCTACACAGGAGAGGGGTCAGCAGCAGAGAGGGGAGCAACAGAAAAGTGCAGCTCACAGGAGGCGCTACCCATGAAACAGACTCAACAGGCACTGGCTCAGTTTCCTTGACATGTCTGAACACCAGTGTCTGAGGACTCTCAAGTTGTCACTCATGGTGGCAGACATCTGCAGCTTCCTAGAAAAAGACCTGCTCCCTACTGGACTTGGTGGCCACACATTACCAGTGGCTCTCAAAGACACCACCACCCTCAACTTTTTTGCCTCCGGATCCTTCCAGGGCTCTGTGGCAGACATATCCAGGATCTCCCAGCTGGCTGCCCTCAAATGTATGACAGGTGACTGATGGCTTATTTAGCACAGCTGGCAATTATGACAACTTTGCCTGTCATGATGCAAGTAAGAATGAGTGGGCGCATGACTTTGCGTATCTGGCTGGCTTCCTTTTGCTGCAGGGTGCTATCGACTGCACATATTTGGCAATCCGGGCACCCACAGAACAAACAGGAATATTCATCGACCGAAAGGGCTTCGACTCCATCGATGTGCAGCTGGTGTGCAACCAGAAAAAGATTCCCAGGCAGCTGCCAGAATGCTTTCCCCCTGTGGCAGCCCAAGCTCCCTGATCTCTTCGGACCTGGAAGTAGACTTAAGAGGTGGCTGCTAGGTGACGAGGGATACCCGCTGTAAACCAGGCTCATGACACCCAATGCTGCATCACAACAGCGCAACAATGAAAGCCTTATCACCACCAGATGTGTGATTGAACGCAGCCTTCGGCCGCCTGAGGAAGACCCCTGCTTGACCCCAGTCCGGACGTGGATTGGGTCTATGGTGGGTCCATTGGTCAGGATCATGGGTTGCATGTCGTCGTGGAGCAGGCGGAGCATGGCAACAAACATTTGGGGGCAACCAAAATAGAGGAGGATGCCAGCGCAGCCTTCAGTCGCCTGAGGAAGAGAGTTCCTGTTCGAAGATCAGGCCCTCAAATCTGGCACCAAGCTTATGGTCTCCACGGCTGTATTGATACTCGCCCGCTTGTATGGCTGAGAGACCTGGACCATAGACAGGAGACACCTCAAATCGCTAGAGAAATACCACAAAAGCTGCCTCCGCAAGATCTTGCCAATCCCCTGGGAGGACAGACGCACCAACGTCAGTGTTCTCGATCAGGCCAACATACCCAACATTGAAGCACTGACCACACTCGACCAGCTCCGTTGGGCTGGCCACATTGTCCACATGCCGGACACAAGACTCCCAAAGCAAACTCTCTACTCGGAGCTCCTACATGGCAAGCAAGCCCTAGGTGGGCAGAGGAAACATTTCAAGGACACCCTCAAAGCCTCATTGATAAAGTGCAACATCCCCACTGACACCTGAGAGCCCCTGGCCAAAGACCGCCCTAAATGGAGGAAGAGCATCCGGGAGAGCGCTGAGCACGTTGAGTCTCGTCATCGAGAGCATGCAGAAAACAAGCGCAGGCAGCGGAAGGAGTGTGTGACAAACCAGATTCCACATCCCCCTTTCCTCCAATGACTATCCCACCTGCGACAGAGACTGCAGTTCCCAAATTGGACAGTTCATGCACCTGAGAACTCACTTTTGAAATGGAAGCAAGTCTTCCTTGATTTTGAGGGACTGCCTATGATGATGATGATGATTGAACAGGCCATTGACATGCTGAAACATAGAAACATAGAAAATAGGTGCAGGGGTAGGCCATTCGATCCTTCTAGCCTGCACCGCCATTCAATGAGCTCATGGCTGAACATGCAACTTCAATACCCCATTCCTGCTTTCTCGCCATACCCCTTGATCCCCCTAGTAGTAAGGACTACATCTAACTCCTTTTTGAATATATTTAGTGAATTGGCCTCAACAACTTTCTGTGATAGAGAATTCCACATGTTCACCACTCTCTGGTTGAAGAAGTTTCTCTTCATCTCGGTCCTAAATGGCTTACCCCTTATTCTTAGACTGTGACCCCTGGTTCTGGACTTCCCCAACATTGGGAACATTCTTCCTGCATCTAACCTGTCTAAACCCATCAGAATTTTAAACGTTTCTATGAGATCCCCTCTCATTCTTCTGAACTCCAGTGAATACAAGCCCAATTGATCCAGTGTTTCTTGATATGTCTGCCCCGCCATCCTGGGACTCAGTCTGGTGAACCTTCGCTGCACTCCCTCAATAGCAAGAATGCCCTTCCTCAAGTTAGGAGGCCAAAACTGTACATAATACTCCAGGTATGGCCTCACCAAGGCCCTGTACAACTGTAGTAACACCTCCCTGCCCCTGTACTCAAATCCCCTCGCTATGAAGGCCAACATGCCATTTGCTTTCTTAACCGCCTGCTGTACCTGCATGCCAACCTTCAATGACTGATGTACCATGACACCCAGGTCTCGTTGCACCTCCCCTTTTCCTAATCTGTCACCATTCAGATAATAGTCTGTCTCTCTGTTTTTACCACCAAAGTGGATAACCTCACATTTATCCACATTATGCTTCATCTGCCATGCATTTGCCCAGTCACCTAACCTATCCAAGCCACTCTGCAGCCTCATAGCATCCTCCTCGCAGCTCACACTGCCACCCAACTTAGTGTCATCTGCAAATTTGGAGATACTACATTTAATCCCCTCGACTAAATCATTAATGTATAATGTAAACAACTGGGGTCCCAGCACAGAACCTTGCGGTACCCCACTAGTCACTGCCTGCCATTCTGAAAAGTACCCATTTACTCCTACTCTTTGCTTCCTGTCTGCCAAACAATTCTCAATCCACATCAGTACACTACCCCCAATCCCATGTGCTTTAACTTTGCACGTTAATCTCTTGTGTGGGACCTTGTCGAAAGCGTTCTCAAAGTCCAAATACACCACATCAACTGGTTCGCCCTTGTCCACTCTACTGGAAACATCCTCAAAAAATTCCAGAAGATTTGTCAAGCATGATTTCCCTTTCATAAATCCATGCTGACTTGGACCTATCATGTCACCTCTTTCCAAATGCGCTGCTATGACATCCTTAATAATTGAGTCCATCATTTTACCCACTACCAATGTCAGGCTGACCGGTCTATAATTCCCTGTTTTCTCTCTCCCTCCTTTTTTAAAAGGTGGGGTTACATTGGCTACCGTCCACTCCATAGGAACTGATCCAGAGTCTATGGACTGTTGGAAAATCACTGTCAATGTATCCGCTATTTCCAAGGCCACCTCCTTAAGTACTCTGGGATGCAGACCATCAGGCCCTGGGCATTTATCGGCCTTCAATCCCATCAATTTCCCCAACACAATTTCCCGACTAATAAGGATTTCCCTCAGTTCCTCCTTCTTACTAGACCCGCTGACCCCTTTTGTATCCGGAAGGTTGTTTGTGTCCTCCTTAGTGAATACCGAACAAAAGTACTTGTTCAATTGGTCTGCCATTTCTTTGTTCCCTATTATGAAGATGTGCTTCAGGTGCCTTGACAGATCTGGAAGCCCTGCAGTACACACCAGCCAAGGTCTCCAGAATGGTTGTGGTTTGCTGTGCTCTGCATAACATTGCGGAACAGCAAGGCTTGGACCTGAAGGAGGAACAAGGCCAAGAGCTCAGATCTTCTTCGGACAGTTCGTGGGTGAGGAGGAAGAAGAGGAGGATGAAAAAGATGATGAGCGCAATGGACCCCCAGTTGCTTACATAACTGCCTAGGATGCCCTTATTAAGGCAAAGTTCACTCAGGTTCCACTAGTGGTCCCATGTCACAAGGAAATACAAACTCCATTTATCCTGCACCCCCTGCCTCCACCAATGCCACTAACACAACGCAGTTCTGAAACCACCCCTTGAACATCCCCCCGATCGATCCCCTCAATTCATGTCCTCACCTCATCAAACAAGCTAGAAGGTCACTTACCCTCCAGCACCCAAGTATGGACCAGAAGGGGAAGTGGTTGAAAAATATCAACATTTATTTAATGTAAATAAAGAACAGAAACTAATCAAAGTAACATTTTCTCAGTCTTGTGCAAGTACAATGCCTTATTCTTCTATTTCTGCTACTCCCAGATGGTACAACCTAAGTGGCTTCAGGAGAGGTAGGCAGACTTATCAGATCCTTGCTCTGACTACTGAGATGTTCTTGGCCAAAAACCTCTTGGTTTTGGAGCCCCTGATGGCCCCACCAAAGTCTGCTCCACCTGCACCTGTGCAGGGGCAGACTCGGCCATCGGGAGCCTCAGCAGCATGTGGGCTACTGGCTGAGAGGTGGGTTGTGGGTGAAAAGTGAAAGCGCCTTGAGTGTAGTCCCCAATTCCATGTCTCCTTTTGTCACCATTGCTCTAATGGCCCAGCCGCACTTCATTACTAGCACTGTGCTGGAAAACACTTTGGTGCAGATCAGTGCAGCCCTCTAAGGCCAAGGCTAAGGTATCTGTCAATCTATTCAAGGTGGCAGACATGTTGACATCCAGAGTCTGCATGGTGATGTTCCAGCCATGCATGGATTTGTGTGATTGGAACGTTTGACAGTCTGTTTCACTGGCCAATCTATTCATGTAAAAAGTCATGAACTCAGTGGCTTGTGACAGCACCCCCCTCATGCTTGAGGTGGACTCCTCCAATTTCTCTGCCACTTTGAAGGCCTGTTAATGTATCGCTCATTGTCTGTTGCCGCTCAATGATTCTCCTCCTCATCAATGGTCTTCGAGATATAGTATCTATGCCGAGCTAAGCAGAGATTGGAAAAGGCTGTGTCCACCGACGCGGACTCTCCACTGCTGTCCCTGTCTCCATCATCTGCTCTTGCTCACTTGTGAAGTGTGAACTGGTCCCACCGAAGTGTGAGTATCTGAACTGGTGCATGGTCTGCGTGAGTCCTGTAATGGTGCAAGCTGAGAAAGACTCAGCTCCACTGAGGACACATCATCCACCATTTCCAGCGGCTCCTGCTGCATGTGAGAAAGCCCTGTCAGAGAGAAAAGACATTAATTAGTCCTGGCAAGGCAAGAATATGTTGCAAGTTCTCATTATGAAGATGATCATATTTCACTCGCTGTTGAAACCAAGTCAACATGATCGAGTGACGTATGACATGTAGGATGTTTTTTAAATTAAATTATGTCACCAGGTAGTTGGGAGCTCCCGGTCTCCCTATCTCCGACAGCCAGGGATGCCATAACTCCACTGATCTCTGGTGCCTCCTCATCTACAGTTGTGAGCGGCATGATCTTTGGAGGACCCCCTCCAGTTCTCTCCATCTCTTTGGTGTTCTGTGCTCTCTTCTTCGGCAAGAAGGGAAATAAGAGACATATGAGTGAGCGTAATGGCATGTGTTCATCCGATGAAGTGTATTTGGTGAGGGTAACTGTAAGGGAGAGGCATGTCATTGCATAAAGATGAGGGTGTGTGGGTGTGGTGGCTGGATAGATGGGGATGTGAGGAAGTGGATACAAAGAGAAGGATGGATGCACCTGCAAGTTAAGTGGGTGTGAGGAGTGATGTGATGCAGTACACTTGAGAAGGCAGAATGATGGGGTGGGGTGATGCGCGAAGCATGATGTAGGTGAATGTGGCACTGTACTCACCTTTACTTTCCTGCTTAGGTCATTAAATCACTTCCTACACTGAATCCAGGAGCATGTCACTATGCTCCTGCTGCTGACCTCCCCCGCAACATCCAACCATAACATCTCTGTCTCAGCAGCAGGCTTCTTCCTCCTGTTGCTAGGAAAGAGTCTCTCCCTCCAGCTCCTCACAGCCCCCAGCAGCACATAAAGGGAGTTGCTGTGAAGCGGGGCACAGCCTTTGTCCGTCTCGACTCCTTTGTAACACTTCCAGTTCTCTGGCAGTCAACTTGCATGTTTGGGGGTTGTCCCTTCAAATACTTGAGTTGAGATAACGTCATGTGGGTCCAGATCATGGCCCACTGCTGCTGATTGAATGGGAAACCTGGAAGGAAAATGATAATGCAGTGGCTGCGTTAAAAAGCCACTGACATATGCGCTTGACATAGTTCTGGGTTTCCATGTGCTATCGGACCTCCCTCACCACCAGCCCCCTCCACCCCCGCCCCCCATTCTCAGTGTGTCTGCACATTAAAATCCAGCCCGTTAATTCTCTCGCCACCGATGCTACCTGACCTGCTGAGTATTTCCAGCATTTTCTGTTATTTCACTACTCGCATCTGTAGTATTTTGGTGTTATTTTAGTATTAATAAGTTACTGCCAGTTGCAAATGGATGCTGTATCTACCAAACTAAGATTGAGAACTGCAACCTAACTGTAATCTCTTGAAGGATTGCACTTTTAGCCCCAATACCCTACCTAGAAGAATACAGGTATTAATCATTCTTTGCCTGAAGAAGTGCTTCCTGACACAATTCCCAGTCTTGCTTTTCACCAGTTTATATCTTTGCCTCCTTGTTCTGCAATCATGGTTTAACTTATAAGAATGCTCTGGGTTCACCTTTTCTATTCCTCTTAGTTGCAACTACAGTACTGACTAACTCCCGTGTGACTCAAATACCAATTTGTCTCTTTTCTACCAATAATTTTGGAGCTCATTTGAATTTAGCTAACAAAAATTCACTAAAGCAAGGCTTTTGAAATGTGGCAATTTCTCAAGCAGCACAAGGAGGCAGTTTCATTAATACTGGCCGGAACTTTCTGGGGACCATGCAAGCGGAAATGGAGACAGGTCGGATGGGAAATTTGAAAAAAGTAGGAGTGGGTCAGGAACCCACCGTCATTCCGCCCCCATGCGCCTTTTCCTCAGACGGGTTTGCCAGTGTGGCAGCGGCGGGCGACCTAATTCAAATCATTTAGCCTTGTTTTAAGACCGTTAAGAGCATTTTCCTCCCTACATTTCAAAGTTCCCTGCATGGCCACGGGATTTATTCAGCTCGGGAACCACATCTGTCAACCTGAGGCAGGATTGAGTGGTCATTGCTCCAGCTAATTGCCTGACAGCATCAAATGTACAATAAAAGCTCCCACCTGAGAGCTGATCACTTTCCTCAGGCAGAAGCTGCTGCTGACTGCATTCCCAGCAGAGATTGAGCTTTCTGCAGGTCGCAGGTCTTTCCAGCAAAGTCTCCATCCAATCTCACCTCATTGGAAAAACCTCTCTCACCATTGATAGGGGGTGGCAAACATGGCCCTCAGGCTTTCAATGGTGGTGGTGGCGGTGCTTTCCGATATTATTTCACATTCAATCCATTTTGAAAAAGCATCCACCACCACCAGGAACATTTTACCGAGAAACGGGCCCGCATAGTCGACATGGATCCACGATCATGGTCTGGAGGGCCAGGACCACAAACTTAGTGGTGCCTCTCTGGGTGCGTTGCTCAACTGAGCACACATGCTGCATTGCCGTACACAGGACTCTAAGTCAGTCAATACCGGGCCACCACACGTGGGATCTAGCTATCGCTTTCATCATTACTATACATAGAAACATAGAAACATAGAAAATAGGTGCAGGAGCAGGCCATTCAGCCCTTCTAGCCTGCACCGCCATTCAACGAGTTCATGGCTGAACATGAAACTTCAGTACCCACTTCCTGCTTTCACGCCATACCCCTTGATCCCCCGAGTAGTAAGGACTTCATCTAACTCCCTTTTGAATATATTTAGTGAATTGGCCTCAACTACTTCCTGTGGTAGAGAATTCCACAGGTTCACCACTCTCTGGGTGAAGAAGTTTCTCCTTATCTCGGTCCTAAATGGCTTACCCCTTATCCTTAGACTGTGACCCCTGGTTCTGGACTTCCCCAACATTGGGAACATTCTTCCTGCATCCAACCTGTCCAAACCCGTCAGAATTCTAAACGTTTCTATGAGGTCCCCTCTCACTCTTCTGAACTCCAGTGAATACAAGCCCAGTTGATTCAGTCTTTCTTGATAGGTCAGTCCCACCATCCCGGGAATCAGTCTGGTGAATCTTCGCTGCACTCCCTCAACAGCAAGTATGTCCTTCCTCAAGTTAGGAGACCAAAACTGTACACAATACTCCAGGTGTGGCCTCACCAAGGCCCTGTACAACTGTAGCAACACCTCCCTGCCCCTGTACTCAAATCCCCTCGCTATGAAGGCCAACATGCCATTTGCTTTCTTAACCGCCTGCTGTACCTGCATGCCAACCTTCAATGACTGATGTACCATGACACCCAGGTCTCGTTGCACCTTCCCTTTTCCTAATCTGTCACCCGGGTGTGTGCTGTGGAGATTCAAGATGAACATCTCCCTGCCCTTTTTGGGTAGCACTACGCGGTTACCCCACAACAGGCAGTCTGCCTGAATGGACAACTCGTCCTTTCGCCGCTGGAACAGCTTGATTGGCTCTTGCATTTCAATGGGGATGCTGGCCCAGCTCCCATGCAGTACATAGTTTTTTACGAGGGACAGCAGAGGGTCTTGGCTGGTCCAAGTCCTAATCTGGCGGGCCGTAATAGGTGATTTATCATTTTCAAATGCTTCTATGACCATCAACAGGTCTGTGGGCTGCGCCACCATCAACAAGTTTGCAGGCTGCGCCATTTCCACCCTGTGGTGGCCAATGGTAGCCGACTGAGAGCATCCGCACAGTTTTTGCTGCCTGGCCTGTGGCGGATGGTATAGTTATACGCTGATAGCGCGAGTTCCCACCTTTGTATGCGGGTTGAGGCATTACTAATTATCCCCTTGTTTTCAGCGAACAGGGATATGAGGGGCTTGTGATCGTTTTCCAGCTCACATTTGAGGCCTAACAGGTACTGATGCATTTTCTTTACCCCAAACACACACGCTAATGCCTCTTTCTCAATCATGCTGTAGGCCCTCTCAGCCTTAGACAAGCTCCTGGAGGCATAGGCGACAGGTTGCAACTTCCCCGCAACGTTAGCTTGTTGTAATACACACCCGACTCCATACGACGATGCATCACATGCTAGCACAAGTCTTATACATGGGTTATACAATACAAGCAACTTGTTGGAGCATAAAATGTTTCTGGCTTTCTCAAAAGCAATTACTTGGTTTTTTCCCCATACCCAGTTCTCACCTTTACGCAATAACACGTGCAGGGGCTCTAAGAGAGTGCTTAACCCCGGTAGGAAGTTACCAAAATAGTTGAGGAGTCCCAGGAACGACTGCAGCTCCATGACGTTCTGTGGCCTGGGCGCGTTCCTGATAGCCTCTGTCTTGGCGTCTGTGGGCCGAATGCCGTCTGCCGCGATCTTTCTCCCCAAAAACTCCACTTCTGTTGCCATGAAGACGCATTTCGACCTCTTCAGCCGCACCCCTACGCGATCCAGTCGCTGGAGGACCTCCTCCAGGTTTTCTAGGTGCTCGATGATGTCCCGACCCATGACAAATATGTCGTCCTGAAAAACCACCATGCGTGGTACCGACTTGAGTAGGCTCTCCATGTTTCTCTGGAAGATCGCTGCAGCCAACTGAATTCCAAACGGGCATCTGTTGTAGATGAACAGTCCCTTGTGCGTGTTGATGCAGTGAGGCCTTCGAAGACTCCTCCAGCTCCTGCATCATGTAGGCCAAGTAGATGTCTTGCCTCCTGCCAGCGTCGCAAATAGGTCGTCTGCCTTAGGTAGCGGGTATTGGTCCTGTAGCGAGAAACGATTAATAGTTACTTTATAATCGTCGCAAATCCTGACCGTGCCATCACTTTTGAGTACTGGAACAATCGGGCTGGCCCACTCGCTGAATTCCACTGGGGAGATGATGCCCTCGCATTGCAGCCTGTCAAGCTCGATTTCCACTTTCTCCCTCACCATGTGAGGTACCGCTCGCGCCTTGTGGTGAGTGGGCCATGCCTCTGGGACCAAGTGGATCCGCACCTTTGCCCCAGAAAAGTTTCCAATGCCTGGAAGGAAATTTGTTAAGAACCTGGTTACATGAGGCCTCATCGACATGTGATAGCGCTCGGATGTCATCACAGTTCCAGCGGATTTTGCCCAGCCAGCTCCTTCCAGGTAGTGTGGGGCCATCATCCGGGACAACCCAGAGTGGCTGTTCGTGCACCGTGCCCTCATAGGTGACCTTGACCATGGCGCTGCCTTCTCAGTTTCATATGGATGGGGCTCAGGGCTGGTCTGAATGCCTTGTTGCGCCACAGTCTCTCAAACATCTTTTTACTCATGATGGATTAGCTCGTGCCAGTGTCCAGTTCCATGGGTAAGCCAATCAATTTTACGTTTAGCATTATAGGTGGACATTTCATCGAAAATGTATGCACCCCGTGTACTTCAGCATCTGCCTCCTCTCTCTGAGGCTCAAAATTGTTTTGATCCACCATGGACCGATCTTCCTCTGCCACGTGGTGGTTAGCAGGTTTTGCAGAGCTTGCAGTTTGTTCGTTGGAGGTGTCCCATTCTTCCACAGCTCTTGCAAACATACCCTTTGAAGCGGCATGAATAGGCTGAATGAACGCCAACAAGGCGTGAATTGCCTTGCATTCATCCTTTGTTGCGGACTCTGAGTCATCTGGGTCACCTGAGACCTGCTGGCAGTTGCAGACTCATAGTTTCTGCCCTGTACATTTCTGCTCTCAAACACAGTTCCAGTTAATTTATGAACATTGCTAGCACTTGTGTGCTGAGAGATTTGTTTGGTGCTATCACTGGTGGACATAAACGCCTGTGCTATCGCAATGGCCTTACTGAGGGTTAGTGTCTCTACAGTCAAAAGTTTTCGTAGGATGGTCTCGTGGGCTAATGCCCAGTACAAAAAAGTCTCTGAGCATTTGCTCCAGGTAACCATCAAACTCACATTGTCCTGCAAGTCGCCTTAGCTCGGTGACGTAGCTCGCCACTTCCTGACCTTCAGATCGCTGGCACGTGTAGAACCGATACCTCGCCATCAGAACGCTCTCCCTCGGGTTAAGATGCTCCCGAACCAGTGTACACAGCTCCTCATACGACTTATCTGTGGGTTTCACCGGAGCCAGAAGAATCTTCATGAGGCTGTAGGTCGATGCCCCGCAGACCGTGAGGAGGACCGCTCTCCTTTTTGCAGTGCTTCCTTCTCCACCCAGCTCGTTGGCTACAAAGTACTGGTCTAGTCATTTGACATAGGCGTCCGTGTCCTCACCCTCCGAGAACTTCTCCAGGATGCCACAATTTGCTGCATCTTTGCGTTGGATTCGTATACTCATCGGCAGTTGTTGTGTTCTGAGCACAGATGAGGCTGCACACAGGGAGGTTAAAGTAACAATGACCTCAGTCTTTATTAAGACACTCCAGAGTGAGGAACAGGCCTTAGGGGTCGGCTTATATACAGTGCTCCCAAGGGATGTTTGGATCCCTTGGGACTTCAAGGGATGCACTCCCTGGTGGCGGAACATGGGAGCGCATGCTTTACAGATACACATCAAAAACCATCCCTTCCTTTACCGTAATGCCTGCCACTCCGTATGGACCCTCTATCTTATCTCCCTTAGCCAGCAGTTATCCAGAACAGTCTTTATGACGGGATCCTGTGTCTGGACCATCTTTCGGTCCAGGGCCAATGCTACCCCTGCACTCCTTTGTGTTCCACCTCTGTCCCTGATTGCGGCTACTGGACTCGACTCATAAGGATCCCAAAATGTGCCCGTTCGAGCACCTTCTTTGGCCAGTACGTCGGCGTGTTGATTGCCCTCCGTACGGGATTCTGTCTTAGAATGGGCCTTGACTTTGTGGATATAGAAATCCCCCTGGGTTCCTATCGATGTTATGATCTGTTGCAACAATGGCTTGGTTGCTAGGGGTTTCCCGTCTGCAGATGTGAATCAGCGACGAGACCAAATGGCCAAATATTCAGTCCACGAATTGCAAGTGAACATGCTGCCCGAGCAAATCGTGTAGGGTGTAACGAACTCTTCGGGGTGGGTAACCACATACACCACTGCCGACAGTTCAGTGTGCTGGCGCTCATGGTGCTCGGGAATTTAATGGCCTTGGCAATGCCCGCCTTTGGGTCAAAAATCCCGCATCCAATGAGTCGCTCCCCTGCCACCACTATACTGGCTGGATCCCAGTCCGAAACCCTATGTCTACATCCCATACTCCTTCAACAGAACATTTGTGAGCCACCCCTGGGTAGATCAAATTTGCGGCGAGCTTGGACTCATAGAGGCCTTTCACGCTTAAATTCATCTGAGAGAGCAATAAAGTCCACTGCTCATCGTGCCATCCTTTATCCTCCCATCCAGAAGCATCTGAGTGGGCGTATGATGGGTTAGGAGAGTTATCGGGGACACCCCTGTGAATATTTGTGATCGCTTCACGGCCCAATGTGTGACGAGCAGGTGCCACTCACAATTGGAGTACCCCCTCTCTACATCTGTGAGGATTCTTGATGAGTATACCACA
This sequence comes from Pristiophorus japonicus, assembly GCF_044704955.1. Classification (NCBI taxonomy): domain Eukaryota; kingdom Metazoa; phylum Chordata; class Chondrichthyes; family Pristiophoridae; genus Pristiophorus; species Pristiophorus japonicus. The sequence continues at coordinate 208,153,142 of NC_091979.1, read as the reverse complement.
GGCCTCAGCTTGCCATGCCACTCCTGGAGCAGCACTGTGCTTAAACTGTCCCCTGTGGCAGCTGCCTCCAAAAATAACTTTCCTCCCCCTTCAATCGCTCCTAAAGCCGGTGCGGTCTGCAGATCTCTCTTCAGACAACTAAAAGCTGCCATGTTGTCCTCATCCCACTCCCAGCCCACTCCCTTGTGGAGGAGCCGGAGTAGAGGGGCTGCTGTAGTGGCATAGTCCTCTATGAAATCCCTGCAGTACCCTGTGAGTCCCAGGAAGGGTCTTACCCCCGTTACCGTGGTCGGGACAGGTAGCTCCTCTACCACCTTCCTCCTCGCCTCATCGATGGCCCTTTCCCCAGCACGCATTGTCAGCCCGAGGAATTTTACTTCTGGCTGGCCGATCTATGCTTGCCTGGGATTAACCTTGAACCCAGCTTCCTTTAACAGACTCAGCAGCTCAGCCAGCAGTGGGCCATGCTCCTCCCCCTTGTCGAAGAACAAAAGCAGGTTGTCCACATACTGCACAAGCTGCTGTGGTCTGCTGAACCCTTTTAAACAGTTGGCCATACATTGGTGGAAAATAGAAGGACTGTTATGAAACCCTTGGGGAAAGCAGGTCCAAGTGTATTGCTGAGCCTTGAAAGTGAATGTGAACTTATACTGGTCCTCCCTTTTGAGAGGGATAGACCAGAATCTGTTCGAAATGTCCAGCACCGTGAATGTTTTCGCGGATGTTGGGATACTCCCGATCAGGTCGGCTATGGCTACGACGGTGGGGACACAGGCTGGGATGTTCTTGTTAAGAACCCGATAGTCCATAGTGGCTCTCCACGAATTGTTCGGTTTCCTAACCGGCCAAATCGGAGAGTTCACATGGGTCTCTACACACCCTGCTCAACCAGTGATACCAATACCGTCTCTAAATCCGCCTCTACCTCTCTGGGGAAGTTGTACTGTTTCTGTGGTTGGGCCATGGGGTCTCCTTCTACTCTCGCACATCCGCTCTGTACTCTGCGGGGTCGAAGTGACCAAAAGTTCGAGGTCATAACCAGCCTTGGGCTTCATCGTACACACGGTTCCCTTGCCTTGCTTACCACCTCCTTCTCCTTTCCCATGTATACTGCCCCCCATAGACAGTGATTCCGGAAATCCACCAGTATCTTGTGGGCCAGTACGAAGTCTGCCCCCAAAATGCCTATTCCCTCCCACTCCCACCACATCAGGACACATTTCCACTCTGTATGAAGAGTCCTCAGATCGATGGCTAGCGGGATGGAGAAAGACCCCGTTCGTTTGTTCCCGGTGAACCCTACTAAGTTATATGAGAACCCGTTCGATAGAGGTGATGTGGCCGGGTTATCCGCATAGAAGCTCCAGTGTCCAGCAGATAGGTCCCTTGTACCTTCTTCACCCCCATCTTCATGCACGGTCTTTCCAAGCATCATAACTTCGTGGGCACAAGGAAACAGGCTGAGAAGCCCCTAGTCATGGGTCGGGATTGTTCAGAGCAGATGGGAATACACTGCCTGCTGCCATGTCTACCCTACCCGGCCCTGCCGGAAAGACTGCGCGGAGAACAACCACTAATACCGTGAATGGATCAGTGCTGCTTCCTGCCACAGCTGCGGCTTTCCCCGCTGGTGCTGGAGGATCCCCTTTCCCGCTCCTTTTGTCAGGGACTGGGCAGTCTTTCCTCCAGTGCCCTTTACTCCCGCACCCATAACAACCCTGCTTCTTCTCTGAGCTACCGCCTTCCTGGCGCCACTCTTTTCTAATGTTGCCTCCACTAGGCTTTAACTCGTGCACTCTGCCCTTTGGTTTGTCATCCTCACCCCTACCATTCTTAAAAGAGAGAGTTAACTGCCGGATCACCCCCTCTTCTGTGGTCTGGGGATCCCTGGAATCGAACCACCCCTCTGCTTTGGCCTTGATCCTGGGCAGGCTGCTCGCCACCAGGGTCCTCAGCCAATGAGCCCTAGGCTCCACCTGCAGCTGCGCCTGGTTGGGCAACCCCGCGCAGGCACTCCGATAGACGGGCCAAAGCCTGTCCGCGAAAGCCTGCGGTGCCTCCCCAGCTAACTGCAGTGTCCTTTCCACTCGGGAGAAGGGACTTCCATCATTGAGACCCATAGTCTCGAGGATGTCATCCTTTATCCCTTCTAATGTACCTTGCCTCCTCTTGCTACCTGCTGAGAGCAACTGGTACAACCTAATATCCAGGGAAAACAAAAGTAATTTGGCTGCCTCAGTTTCATTACAATTATTGATCCCCCCCACTTGCTCCAGATCTGTAAAATGGACAGATAGGTCACTTTTTCTGGTCAGTTTGGTCAGGTTAGAGACCATTGCCTGTAGCTGGGAGGTCGTATACGGGACCACGACGTCACTCTGCAGTGGTCCTTGCTCTTGACCGCCTACGGGCGCACAGTATTTACCATTGCCGGACAGGGCACATGGGTCCTGGTCCTGGCACTTCGGGCGGTGGTCGAGCGTCCTCCTCTGCCTCACAGTCCTCCTTATCTTCCTCATCTACCCGGGCCATTCCTGAAGCTACCAAGCAGACCATCCCTTTGGCCTTAGATAGAGCATCGGTTAAATTCCGGATCTACTCCTGGCAAGGACCTGTATCAAACCCTCTCGTGCTGGGGACTCTGTATGCCACCTGAATATCCTTCAACTCCTCTTCCAGCACCTTTACCTCACTCGACAAACGAGTGTTCTCCTCCCTAACCACCCTCTCGTTCCCCTTTGCCTCAGTTACCCGATATTGCAGGAACTCCTTATGGTTACAGAAGTTTGCTCCTGGCTTATTCTTCCCCTCTTCTCATCCCTTAGCTGCATGCATAACCTGCTCCCTACTACAGCCCTTGTGTCTGACTGTGCCTCGGACTCCCTGAGCTCAGCCTCTAACTTACCAACCTGCTCTTCTAGCAGTTGGATTTGTCTTTGTCGACAGATGAGCCATATCGCCTTTTCAATACTGCGCCTATGCTCCTTGCCTCCATCCATGCTGCCGCTGTGTTTGCTGGACGCTCAGCATGCAACAAGCCTAGCACTCACTTCTTAGTGATGTTAACCTTCTTAAATACATATGAAGAAATCCCTTCCTCCATTTGGGATCTTTCGCCAGAAGCGCTGCCCATGACTGATTTACACTCCTTTAACCCGCGTCCTGCCGTGGTCACCAAAGATGTGAGCGGTTTTGATCCGAGCCCAATTGTTAGGCAGACGGATCGAATCACCCCCGCCTTACGAAAGTTCTAGACCCGGGAATTATTATTCAGAGTGTAAATGAAATGAGTCATGGACAGGAATGTTTCAGTGAAAAATCGTACTTACATTTATTTGGTCTAACATACACTGGCTAAAACATGCACTACTAAACGCAATCACTGTCTCTGTGGAGAGTAAAATCCAGGTGACAAACAACATACATACAGTACAGAAATGAGACCTAGTAACATGCAGTAATTCCCTGGTGGATTCTAATCCTATCCCTAACAACGAATTACCCTCCCCAGAATAGCCCTGAAAAGCTTCACTTCTGAGAAAACCCTGAGCCCTTACCTAGCTTGCCTGGGATATCTGGTTACTTGCTTGGGACACTCTCGACCATGCTCACCACCACACCAGCCGGTTTCCTTTCTCAGCTCAGCTGTGGGAAGTCACTGCCTGGTCTTCAGTCTCGGTGGCTTCTTCTACAGTACTGCAGCCCCTTCCTCTGGTACATCGATCTTGATGTAGCGAGAGGGAGAGAGAGAGAGGGCTCTCGCTGGATACAAGCTGCAAGCTGCAAGCTCCAAGCTTGACTCCAAGCTCCAAGCTTCAAGCTAAAAGTAAAATGGAAAAGACCCTGTCTTTATGGGAGTTTTGCTACCCCTATCTTTCCCGCCAATCTTTAAAATCTTTGTTTCTAAGCATGGGTACTTAGTCAATGATGGGCCATCCAACCCATGTGGATTGGGCTGATGGCCCTTAATCTGGGCATCTCGCTGAGTCTTTGTGTTGGGAAAGACCTGGCTCCTATATAGCTGGCCAAGCTAGTGGGTTCATTGTCCTGTTTTTCCTTCTGAGATGAAGGTGAGAAGTGCTTTTGCATATTAGAGTGGCTTTGTCAATGCCCCCCCCACTTCCTGGCCGACAGCTCTTTTGTCAATATTGGTGGCCCCCTTCCTTTAGCTGTGACTGGTGGGCAAACCCGTTCTGGATGACTGACAGTTCTTTTGTCACAGCTAACTGCCATGCGGTCTCTGGAGTTTTAACAAAACCAGCTTTTTCACTTATCTGCACAGGGTGATCCCATAAAATCCTCAAAATATTCGACTGAATTCATGCTTTAAACAGCAACTTTTCAATCTCTTCCGTCTCTCTCTCTCTCCTCCCTCTCTCTCTCTCCTCTCTTCTCTTCTCTCTTCTCTCCTCTCCTCTCTCTCTCCTCTCTTCTCTGTATCCTCTGCTCTCTTCTGTATCCCATCTTCTGTCTCCTCTCTCTCCTCTCCCCTCGCAGATGCAATTGACTGGTGTCTTTTTATGGCCCTGAGCCCTTCCTCAATTAGCGTGCAAGAGCCACAAAAGGACTACAACAGCCAACCCCAAAACAACAAAAAAACCCGCATAAATCCCGCGCATGCGCAGTGGAGGCTCTCCGAAAAAACCCGTGTGTGGAGGCCTCCACCTGACGCATTCTGATGATGCTTCCCACTGAGTCCCGCTCCCGCCCGCTCCCACTCGCCGACTGACGTCTGCTGTCGCTTCACCGCTCCCACTGCCACCCACACAGCGGTCACCAAAGCGGCTCCCAACGGAATCCGGTGGCAGTGGGTGCCAAAAAGGGACCTCCCGCCCTGTGGCCGCTGAGAAATGGGTGGCCATCAATTTTGGACCCTATGAACATAAGAGAACAGAAGAAGTAGGAGCAGGAGTAAGCCATTTGGCCCCTCGAGCCCGCTCCGCCATTCAATAAGATCATGGCTGATCTGATCATGGACTCAGCTCCACTTCCCTGCCCACTCCCCATAACTCTTTACTCCCTTATCGCTCAAAAATCTGTCTATATCCACATTAAATATGCTCCATGACCCAGCCTCCACAGCTCTCTGGAGCAGAGAATTCCATAGATTTACAACCCTCTGAGAGTAGAAATTTCTCATCTCAGTTTTAAGTGGGTGGCCCCTTATTCTAGGATTATGTCCCCTAGTTTTAATTTCCCTATGAGTGGAAATATCCTTTCTGCATCCACCTTGTCGAACTCCCTCATTATCTTATAAGTTTCAATAAGATCACCTCTCAATCTTCTGAACTTCAATGTGTACAGGCATAACCTGCTCAACCTATCTTCATAAGTCAACCCCCTCATCTCCAGAATCAACCTAGTGAACCTTCTCTGAACAGCCTCCAATGCAAGTATATCCTTCCTTAAATACGGAGACCAAAACTGTACACAGTACTCTAGGTGTGGCCTCACCAATACCCTGTACAGTTGTAGCAGGACTTCTCTGCTTTAATACTCTATCCCCTTTGCAATAAAGGCCAACATTCCATTTGCCTTCCTGATTACTTGCTGTACCTGCAAACTAACTTTTTGTGTTTCATGCACAAGGATCCCCAGGTCTCTCTGTACTGCAGCACTTTGCAATTTTTCTCCATTTAAATTATAATTTGCTTTTCTATTATTTCTGCCAAAGTGGAAACCTTACATTTCCCTACATTAAAATCCATCTGCCAAATTTTTGTCCACTCACTGAGCCTGTCTATATCCCTTTGCAAATTTTTTGTGTCCTCCTCACAATTTGCTTACACACCCATCTTTGTATCACCAACAAACTTGGCTACATCACACTCAGTTCCTTCATCCAAGCCATTAATATAGGTTGTAAATAGTTGAGGACCCAGCACCGATCCCTGCGGCGCCCCACGAGTTACGGTTTGCCAATTGGAAAATGACCCATTTATCCCGACTCTCTATTTTCTGTTAGTTAGCCAATCCTCTATCCATGCTAATATATTACCCCAACCCCGTGAGCTTTTATCTTGTGCAATAACCTTTTATGTGGCACCTTATTGAATGACTTCTGGAAATCCAAATGCACCACATCCATTGGTTCCCCCTTAGCCACCCTGCTCGTTACATCCTCAATGCTTTGGCTAATAAAAGCAAGTATTCCGTATGTTTTCTTAACCACCTTATCAATCTGACCTGCTACCTTCAGGGATCCGTGGACATGCACTCCAAGGTCCCTATGTTCCTCTACATTTCTCAGGGTCCTACCATTTAATGTGTATTTCCTTGTTTTGTTAGGCCTCCCCAAATGCATTACCTCACACTTTTCCAGGTTGAATTCCATTTGCCACTATTCTGGCCACACTACCAGTTAATTGATATCTTCCTGCAGTCTACAGCTTTCTTCTTCATTATTAACCACGCAGTCAATTTTTGTATCGTCTTCAAACTTCTTAATCATAACCCCGACATTCAAGTCTAAATCATTCATATATGCCACAAAAAGCAAGGGACCTAGTACTGAGCCTAGTGTAACCCCACTGGAAACAGCCTTCCAATCACAAAAACACCTTTTCTTCCTGCCTCTGAGCCAATTTTGGATCCGACTTGCCACCTTGCCCTAGATCCCATGGGCATTTGTGACCAGTCTGCCCTGTAGGACCTTATCAAAGCCTTGCTAAAATCCATATACACTGCATCAAATGCACTAACCTCATCGAATCTTCTTGTTACCTCCTCAGAAAATTCAATCTATTTAGTGAGACATGACCTTCCCTTAACAAATCCATGCTGACGGTCCTTGATTAATCCATGTCTCTCTAAATGAAGATTTATCCTGTCACTCAGAATGTTCTCCAATAATTTTCCCACCACTGAGGTTAGGCTGACTGGCTTGTAATTACTCGGTATATCCTTTTCTCTCTTTTTAAACAAAGGTACAACATTAGCAGTCTTCCAGTCTTCCGGCACCACACATGTAGCCAGAGGGGATTGGAAAATGATGGTCAGAGCCTCTGCTATTTCCTCTTTTGCTTCTCTTAACAGCCTGGGACACATTTCTTCCAGGCCTGGGGATTTATCCATTTTCAAAGCTGCTAAACCCCTTAATACTTCCTCTCTCACTATGATTATTTCAATTAATATTTCACACTCCTCCTCCCTGATTGCAATGTCTGCATCGCCCCTCTCTTTTGTGAAAACAGATGCAAAGTATACATTAAGAACCATACCCACTTCTTCCAATATCCCAAAAGCGGATAGTCAAGGGGCTATAGCGGGGGCAGGAACTTAACACAATCACAATCACTAAGGAGGCGGTACTCAGTAAGATAATGGGACTAAAGGTAGATAAATCCCCTGGACCTGATGGCTTGCATCCTAGGGTCTTAAGAGAAGTAACGGCAGGGATAGTGGATGCATTGGTTGTAATTTACTAAAATTCCCTGGATTCTGGGGAGGTCCCAGCAGATTGATAAACTGCAAATGTAACACCCCTATTTAAAAAAGGAGGCAGACAAAAAGCAGGAAACTATAGACCAGTTAGCCAAACATCTGTGGTTGGGCAAATGTTGGATTCAATTATTAAGGAAGCAGTAGCAGGACATATTTGGAAAAGCAAAATTCGGTCAGGCAGTCAGCATGGATTTATGAAGGGGAAGTCATGTTTGACATGTTTGCTGGAATTCTTTGAGGACATAACGAACAGGGTGGATAAAAGGGAACCAGTGGATGTGGTGTATTTGGACTTCCAGAAGGCATTGACAAGGTGCCACATAAAAGGTTACTGCACAAGATAAAAGTTCACGGGGTTGGGGGTAATATATTAGCATGGATAGAGGATTGGCTAATTAACAGAAAATAGAGAGTTGGAATAAATGGTTAATTCTCGGGTTGGCAATCAGTAACTAGTGGGGTGCTACAGGGATCAGTGCTGGGACCCCAACTATTTACAATCTATATTAACGACTTGGAAGAAAGGACCAAGTTTAATGTAGCCAAGTTTGCTGATGGTACAAAGATGGGAGGAAAAGCAATGTGTGAGGAGGACACAAAAAATCTGCAAAAGGACATAGACAGGCTAAGTGAGTGGGCAAAAATTTGGCGGATGGAGTATAATGTTGGAAAGTCTGAGGTCATGCACATTGGCAGAAAAAAATAAAAGAGCAAGTTATTATTTAAATGGGGAAAAATTGCAAAGTGCTGCAGTACAACAGGACCTGGGGGTACTTGTGCATGAAACACAAAAGGTTAGTATGCAGGTACAGCAAGTGATCAGGAAGGCCAAAAGAATCTTGGCCTTTATTGCAAAGGGAATGTAATATAAAAGCAGGGAAGTCTTGCTACAGTTATACAGGGTATTGGTGAGGCCTCACCTGAAATACTTCATGCAGTTTTAGGTGTGGTATATGCAAGCACTCTAATAATGACAGTGGGCCCACAACTGCTGAGCAGGATAGCTCTGCGTTTATCAGCCAGCGAGGTCGGGTCGTTTCCTGCCAGGTCATTTGCAATGAAAAATGTTCGAGCCTTTCCACAAAGGCATCCCAATCTTCCCCATCAGCGAATTGTTGAAAGTTGCTTAGGTTAGACATGTTGCCCGTGGAAATTCATAAGCTCGTCGCCAGTTGTGGTATATGCAAGCACTCTAATAATGACTGCACGAGGTAAGGTATTGTACTTGAACTGTAGTGACCTTAGTCCATTTATTGCAGCTCCTTGAGTGAGGACACAATGAGGTGAGCTCCTTTTTATACTTGGTTACCTGCAGTGTGCAGGCGACCCCTAGGTCTCCACCAGTAGCACCCTCTGGTGGTACAGTTATGGTGTATACAGTGTGAAGATACATTCAGTGGTCTAGTGTTACAGTACATATATTATACATACACAACAACACTCCACCCCTACGTCTTGTGCCACAGGCTTTTGCACTGTGTGCTCTGGCCCTCGACTTGAGTGCCCAAAGCCCTTGCACTTTGTCTTTGCTTGGGAATGGCTCTCTCCCTGTGGATCCCTAAGTCCTTATTGCCACCACATTGGGAAGTGGTCGGCAGTGGACGGTTAGAGGTTGTAGTGAGGGTTCCATGGCTACATACATACATTTTCCACCCCCCCATACGTGTGTGTGGCTCAACACCTGCATTGGCATACATGTACAGAGAATAAAGAATCGGATTGGTTATGTCACTCTTTTAGAGTTCAGCTGTGGTGGAGCAAGTACATATTACAAGTAAGATACATACGTGGTATTGCGGTCTGGCCCCTGGGGTGTGGGTGCAGGTGGGTGAGGACGTTTAGTAGTGGGCAGAGCTACAGGAATGTGTGGCCTCCCTGTTCTCCTTTGAGGGCTGCAGGGTTTCCCTGCTGCCCATCAGTGGTGGTGGAAGTCTGGTCATGCCAGGTCCCGCCGGGAGGGCTGGAGGGTGCTGGCCTCTTGCTCCTGGTGCTGGCCCTGGTGGCCAGGGCCGATCTGGAGCAGGGTGCCAGTGGTGGTGCCTGGGCCGTCCATTGATCGCTGGCCCTACAGTGGGTATGCTCCCACTGTGTGTGTGTGGCCACCCTCGCTGGGGCATCACATTGATCCCTGAGGCGCAGGCTACATGACTGGGTAGCCCACTGGACCTGGGTGCTTCCCACGGGAGGTTACCTTTGGCTTTGTCGGCGTGCATGTAGAAGCCGGCATCATATCTCATTTCATCATTAGCATTCATGATACAATGGCTCCAACCGCAATCAGCCGACTCGACATTGTTTTTTGCGCTTTTGCATTTGTCAATTACATCACTTTCCTGTGTACTATCAGCATCTCTGTGCAAGGTTACATTTAGATAGCTGCATTTGTTAGTTACATTTTTTTAATTAGTATTACCAGCATCACTGTTCAACAGTACATTTATATATTGCATCTTTTACATTAATTTCACCGGCATCGCTGTACAAAGAGTGGAATTGTCCTGTTAATTGTTCTGGGTTGCCGGTCTCCTTTTAGAGGGCCTTGCAATCTTTACCCCAATCCGGTTCGCTGCTTGGCATCAGGTGTTGCTCCCTCAATGCTGTCCCTCATGGTCTGGTCGTGGCCATCTTGATTTCAGGTGCTTCACCTCGTGGTGCGGGCGCCATCTTCTTTCTCTCCACGAGGTAGGCTGCGGTGATCCTTTTTTCCCTAGGTTCTGCCACGGAAGCCGGGAATCTACTTTCTCCACCGATCTTCTTCCCTCGGAGTCCTGCCACTGGAACCCGGAAGGTGAGGTCTGTTGTTCAGGTTGGAACATCTCGCCGTTGAGTTGTGCAGTCTGTGTCGTCGCCACGCAGTCGCGTTGGATGGTAGGATTTCCGGTGCTGTGATGGATCCAGGTTTGGGGCCGCATAGGACGTCGAACGCCAGGTCTGGAGGCTTTCCCAGCTCCAACAGATTTGGATTTGCTTTATTCATATTCTTCCCAGCAGCATTGGGCCATCACCAGCAAAGATGCACAAAGGCAGCTTGTGCATCGCGCCGCCATGGGACACCTGAACATCCACGCTGCCAACGACTGGGTTGGTGTCTTTTATGTAAGTGCAGCTTCGCCTGGATTGGGAGCATTTTGGGTCGTTTGATGAGTTTCTCGAAGGCAGTCTGATTCATCAGCGATTGGCTCGCCCCTGTGTCGACCTCCATCGAGACTGGAACACCGTTGATTTCTACTTCCATTTTCCATGGGGAACTCTAGGTGGAGCAGATATATACTCCGTACACCTCGTCCAGGGGCTGAGCCGCTTCATAGTCTCTCTCTTCATCTTCATCAGCGTTGGAGCCCAGGTGATCGGCCAACTCTTCAGCGAGTCGGTGAGTAAAATTTCTTCAACATATTTGCTGGAGGTGACCTTTAGTGTTACAGCCTTTGCAAGTATAGTCTTTGCATCAGTATTGGTGGGCCCTGTGATTTCCTCCACAGCGCCAGCACGGGGCTAGCCGGTTGGCCCCATGTGGCGGATTCAGGGTTGCGGGACTCGGGGTAGCAGCTTTGCCTCTGAAAGGCGCCATTCGGTTCACGGTACTCGTCGGGTTAGAATCCTGGGGGTAAGTTATCATCTTTCTGGAATCACAGGCCGACGCCATGAACGCCTGGCTCACTTTAATTGCCTTCTGCAGGGTGACTGTAGTGTCCGCAGAGAGCAGCTTGTGGAGGAGGACTTCGTGGCCGATTCCAAGAAAAAAGATGTCCCTCAGTGCTTCGGTGAGGTGGTCGCCAAAATCACACGGTGCAGCCAATCGTCTCAGGTCTGCAGCATATTTTGCAATTTCTTGGCCTTCGGGCCGCCGGTGGGTGTAGAACCGGTGTCTGGTTGTGAGGATACTCTCTTTACGTTTTAGCTGTTCCTGTATTATTGTTACGAGCTCCGTGTAATTTTTGGTTGCCGTCTTCGCTGGGGCTGACGAGGCCATGGACAGTGAGCCCACATCTGCTGAGCAGGATAGCTCTGCGTTTATCAGTGCGAAGGTTGGGTCGTCTTCTGCTAGGTCATTTGCAATGAAAAATGTTCGAGCCTTTCCACAAAGGCATCCCAATCTTCCCCATCAGCGAATTGTTGAAAGTTGCTTAGGTTAGACATGTTGCGCGTGGAAATTTGTAATCTCGTCACCAGTTGTGGTATTTGCAAGCACTCTAATAATGACTCCACGAGGTAAGGGTATTGTACTTGAACTGAAGTACAATTAGTCCATTATTTGAAGCTCCTTTAATGAGGACATAATGAGGTGAGCTCCCTTTTATACTTGGTTACCTGCAGTGTGCAGGTGACCCTTAGGTCTCTACCAGTAGCACCCTCTGGTGGTACAGGTATGGGGTATACAGTGTGAAGATACACTCAGTGGTCTAGTTTTACAGCACAATACATTATACATACGCAACAATTTTGGCTTCCATATTTACGAAAGGATATATTTGCTTTGAAGGCAGTTCAGAGAAGGTTCACTAGGTTGATTCCGGGGATGAGGGGATTGACTTATGAGGAAAGGTTGAGGAGGTTGGGCCTCTACTCATTGGAATTCAGAAGAATGAGGGGTGATCTTATTGAAACGTATAAGATTATGAGGGGGCTTGTCAAGGTGGATGCAGAGAAGATGTTTCCACTGATAGGGGAGACTAGAACTAAGGGGCATAATCTCAGAATATGGGACCGGCCATTTAAAACTGAGATGAGGAAGAATTTCTTCTCTCAGAGGGTTGTAAATCTGTATACTTCACTGCCTCAGAAAGCTGTGGAATTTGGTACGTTGAATAAATTTAAGACAGAAATAGACAGTTTCTTAACCGATAAGGGAATAAGGGGTTATGGGGAGTGGGCAGGGAAGTGGACCTAAGTCCATGATCGGATCAGCCATAGTCGTATTAAATGACGGAGCAGGCTCGAGGGGCCATATGGCCTACTCCTGCTCCTATTTCTTATGTTCTTATGTTCTTATGTTCTTCCTCCGTACATAGATTAACTTTAAGGTCTCTAATAGACCTCACTCTTTCTTTCGTTATCCTCTTGCTCCGAATGTATTTATAAAACATCTTTGGCTTTACCTTGATTTTACTTGCCAAAATCTTTTCATGCTCTATCTTTGCTTTCCTAATTTCTTTTTTAATTTCACCTGTGCACTTTCTATACTCCTCTAAATTTTCTGCAGTATTGAGCCCTCAGTATCTGTCATAAGTCTCATTTTGTTCCTTTATCCTGCCCTGTATGTCCCTTGACATCCAGGGGGCTCTAGATTTGTTAGTTGCATCCTTTTTCTTTAAGGGAACATATATAGATGTTTTCTGGCTGCTACATGCTTTGCCAGGTTGGCAACACCTCACAGCCACAACATAAAGCAACCTTACAATGACCAAGCTATTCCTTTCATAGAAACATAGAAACATAGAAAATAGGTGCAGGAGTAGGCCATTCGGCCCTTCGAACCTGCACCGCCATTCAATGAGCTCATGGCTGAACATGCAACTTCAGTACCCCATTGCTGCTTTCTCGCCATACTCCTTGATCCCCCCAGTAGTAAGGACTACATCTAACTCCTTTTTGAATATATTTAGTGAATTGGCCTCAACAACTTTCTGTGGTAGAGAATTCCACAGGTTCACCACTCTCTAGGTGAAGAAGTTTCTCCTCATCTCGGTCCTAAATGGCTTCCCCCTTATCCTTAGACTGTGACCCCTGGTTCTGGACTTCCCCAACATTGGGAACATTCTTCCTGCATCTAACCTGTCTAAACACGTCAGAATTTTAAACGTTTCTATGAGATCCGCTCTCATTCTTCTGAACTCCAGTGAATACAAGCCCAGTCTTTCTTGATATGTCAGTCCTGCCATCCCGGGAATCAGTCTGGTGAACCTTCGCTGCACTCCCTCAATAGCAAGAATGCCCTTCCTCAAGTTAAGAGACCAAAACTATACACAATGCTCCAGGTATGGCCTCACCAAGGCTCTGTACAACTGTAGTAACACCTCCATGCCCCTGTACTCAAATCCCCTCGCTATGAAGGCCAACATGCCATTTGTTTTATTAACCGCCTGCTGTACCTGCATGCCAACCTTCAATGACTGATGTACCATGACACCCAGGTCTCGTTGCATCTCCCCTTTTCCTAATCTGTCACCATTCAGATAATAGTCTGTCTCTCTGTTTTTACAACCAAAGTGGATAACCTCACATTTATCCACATTATACTTCATCTGCCATGCATTTGCCCACTCACCTAACCTATCCAAGTCACTCTGCAGCCTCATAGCATCCTCCTCGCAGCTCACACTGCCACCCAACTTAGTGTCATCCGCAAATTTGGAGATACTACATTTAATCCCCTGGTCTAAATCATTAATGTACAATGTAAACAGCTGGGGGCCCAGCACAGAACCTTGCGGTACCCCACTAGTCACTGCCTGCCATTCTGAAAAGTCCCCATTTACTCCTACTCTTTGCTTCCTGTCTGCCAACCAGTTCTCAATCCACATCAGCAACACTATCTCCAATCCCATGTGTTTTAACTTTGCACATTAATCTCTTGTGTGGGACCTTGTCGAAAGCCTTCTGAATGTCCAAATACACCACATCAACTGGTTCCCCCTTGTCCACTCTACTGGAAACATCCTCAAAAAATTCCAGAAGATTTGTCAAGTATGATTTCCCTTTCACAAATCCATGCTGACTTGGACCTATCATGTCACCTCTTTTCAAATGCGCTGCTATGACATCCTTAATAATTGATTCCATCATTTTACCCACTCACGATGTCAGGCTGACCGGTCTATAATTCCCTGTTTTCTCTCTCCCTCCTTTTTTTTAAAAGTGGGGTTACATTGGCTACTCTCCACTCCATAGGAACTGATCCAGAGTCTATAGAATGTTGGAAAATGACTGTCAATGCATCCGCTATTTCCAAGGCCACCTCCTTAAGTACTCTGAGATGCAGACCATCAGGCTCTGGGGATTTATCGGCCTTCAATCCCATCAATTTCCCCAACACAATTTCCCGACTAATACGGATTTCCCTCAGTTCCTCCTTCTTACTAGACCCTCTGACCCCTTTTATATCCGAAAGGTTGTTTGTGTCATTCTTAGTGAATACCAAACTAAAGTACTTTTTCAATTGGTCTGCCATTTCTTTGTTCCCCATTATGACTTCCCCTGATTCTGACTGCAGGGGACTTACGTTTGTCTTTACTAACCTTTTTTTCTTTACATATCTATAGAAGCTTTTGCAGTCCGTTTTAATGTTCCCTGCAAGCTTCCTCTCATACTCTATTTCCCCTGCCCTAATCCCTTTGTCCTCCTCTGCTGAGTTCTAAATTTCTTCCAGTCCCCGGGTTCGATGCTATTTCTGGCCAATTTGTATGCCACTTCCTTGGCTTTAATACTATCCCTGATTTCCCTTGATAGCCACGGTTGAGCCACCGTCCCTTTTTTATTTTTACGCCAGACAGGGATGTACAATTGTTGTAGTTCATCCATGCGGTCTCTAAATGTCTGCCATTGCCCATTCACTGTCAACCCCTTAAGTATCATTCGCCAATCTATCCTAGCCAATTCACACCTCATACCTTCAAAATTACCCTTCTTTAAGTTCTGGAACATGGTCTCTGAATTAACTGTTTCATTCTCCCTCCTAATGTAGAATTCCACCATATTATGGTCACTCTTCCCCAAGGGGCCTCGCACAACAAATTGTGTTGGGGAAATTGATGGGATTGAAGGCCGATAAATCCCCAGGGCCTGATGGACTGCATCCCAGTGTACTTAAGGAGGTGGCTTTGGAAATAGTGGATGCATTGACAGTCATTTTCCAACATTCCATTGACTCTGGATCAGTTCCTATGGAGTGGAGGGTAGCCAATGTAACCCCACTTTTTAAAAAAGGAGGGAGAGAGAAAACAGGGAATTATAGACCGGTCAGCCTGACATCGGTAGTGGGTAAAATGATGGAATCAATTATTAAGGATGTCATAGCAGTGCATTTGGAAAGAGGTAATATGATAGGTCCAAGTCAGCATGGATTTGTGAAAGGGAAATCATGCTTGACAAATCTTCTGGAATTTTTTGAAGATGTTTCCAGTCGAGTGGACAAGGGAGAACCAGTTGATGTGGTATATTTGGACTTTCAGAAGGCTTTCGACAAGGTCCCACACAAGAGATTAATGTGCAAAGTTAAAGCACATGGGATTGGGGGTAGTGTGCTGACATGGATTGAGAACTGGTTGTCAGACAGGAAGCAAAGAGTAGGAGTAAATGGGGACTTTTCAGAATGGCAGGCAGTGACTAGTGGGGTACCGCAAGGTTCTGTGCTGGGGCCCCAGCTGTTTACAATGTACATTAATGATTTAGACGAGGGGATTAAATGTAGTATCTCCAAATTTGCGGATGACACTAAGTTGGGTGGCAGTGTGAGCTGCAAGGAGGATGCTATGAGGCTGCAGAGCGACTTGGATAGGTTAGGTGAGTGGGCAAATGCATGGCAGATGAAGTATAATGTGGATAAATGTGAGGTTATCCACTTTGGTGGTAAAAACAGAGAGACAGACTATTATCTGAATGGTGACAGATTAGGAAAAGGGGAGGTGCAAAGAGACCTGGGTGTCATGGTACATCAGTCACTGAAGGTTGGCATGCAGGTACAGCAGGCGGTTAAGAAAGCAAATGGCATGTTGGCCTTCATAGCGAGGGGATTTGAGTACAGGGGCAGGGAGGTGTTGCTATAATTGTACAGGGCCTTGGTGAGGCCACACCTGGAGTATTGTGTACAGTTTTGGTCTCCTAACCTGAGGAAGGACATTCTTGCTATTGAGGGAGTGCAGCGAAGGTTCACCAGACTGATTCCCGGGATGGCGGGACTGACCTATCAAGAAAGACTGGATCAACTGGGCTTGTATTCACTGGAGTTCAGAAGAATGAGAGGGGACCTCATAGAAACGTTTAAAATTCTGACGGGGTTAGACAGGTTAGATGCAGGAAGAATGTTCCCAATGTTGGGGAAGTCCAGAACCAGGGGACACAGTCTAAGGATAAGGGGGAAGCCATTTAGGACCGAGATGAGGAGGAATTTCTTCACCCAGAGAGTGGTGAACCTGTGGAATTCTCTACCACAGAAAGTTGTTGAGGCCAATTCACTAAATATATTCAAAAAGGAGTTAGATGAAGTCCTTACTACTAGGGGAATCAAGGGGTATGGTGAGAAAGCAGCAATGGGGTACTGAAGTTGCATGTTCAACCATGAACTCATTGAATGGCGGTGCAGGCTAGAAGGGCCGAATGGCCTACTCCTGCACCTATTTTCTATGTTTCTATGTTTCTACAACGAGATTGCTAAGTAATCCTCTCTCATTACACAACACCCAGTCTAAGATGGCCTCCCCCCTAGTTGGTTCCTCAACATATTGGTCTAGAAAACCATCCCTTATGCACTCCAGGAAATCCTCCTCCACTGTATTGCTTCCAGTGTGGTTAGCCCAATCTGTATGCATATTAAGTCAGACTGACCTTCATTGCTGGAGGGAAAGTTATGTCTGACCCTTCATTTCAACTCACTAAGCACACAAATTTGTCCAAGACCAGAACGTTTTGAAAAAAAAAAATTGCTGGTTCACATTAAATTAACTGAAACTTCACATTTAACATTGAATAAAACACCCAAGTGGCTATCCTTGTGAATCTACTTGTATGGCATTATTCTCTTACGCGTGCTTCTATGTGGTGCTACCCCTGTGCCTTCAGCAGAGGTTGACGCAGCCTGCTCACTTCCCTGCTGCGACTGCACAGACTCTTTTGGCGGATGTCTTCTGGGTTTTCAAGTCTGTGATGGCCCCGCCAAAATCTGCTCCTCCTGCAGGGGCAGCCTCGGCCATCGCAATCTGAGGTGGCATCTGGCGCTCTGACTAAGGTGGTGTTAACGGGGAGCGAGTGTGAGTGCTTTGAGAGGAGCCCCCACTTCCATGTACCCTGTCACCATCATCCCTCTCATAGGCCAACTGCACTTCCCTGCTAACAAGGAGTTGGAGAGCACCTTGTTCACATCAGTGGGGGCATGAGGACCCATGTCTACACTGACATCTCTCCTTGAGAGGAGGTTGATGAGCCTCTGCTATGTATTCTCCATAGATAGCCATTTATTGTTCATAGATACCCATCTATTCTATGTAGAGAACATGTGCTCCTCTGAGTGGCACATTAGCTGCTCCATGTACATGGCTATCATGTCCATGGAGGAGCCTACAGTCGCCATCGCCTGAAACACAGTGATTCTCATGTTGGAGATGGACTCCTCCATTCTCTGAACACTGGCAGTCATTGCGCTCACAAAACCTGTCGGAGCCTCCATCACTTGTTCCTGCAGCTTTAGGATCATCCTCTTTCTGGCTGGCTTCCAAGTCTCAGTAACTGCATGCAGCTGAGCAGAGCTTGGAGTGTCCTGTGTCCTCTGGCTGTCGAAAGTGAGTGGAACAGTCCGATACGAGAGCCACAGACCCTGTTACAGGACAGACATTTGTCGAGGGAAGGGGTCGGTGGGGCTGGTTTGCCGCACGTTCCTTCCGCTGCCTGTGCTTGGCCTCTTCGTGACTGCTGTATGCCATGTAGCTGTATGAGATATGCTTCTGTCACCAGGTTGCTGAGATGTCCCCCTTGCTCCATCTCTCACTCCAGCTGCTCGGTGTCTCCTGCCAGCTGAAAGGCAGTCTCCACTGCTGTGGTCAGGGAGGCCATTGATGCCAGTTCTCTCCCTCTCCCTCTTAATGTGGGCTCACTTTACCTGCAAAGAGGGAAAGAAGAGAAGATTGAGTAGAGTGATGGAATGAGTGTAAGGAATGGATGGATTACATCTGTAGAAGGTGACTATGATGGAGTGGGGTAGTAATTCCAAGTGGCCTCCTTGTTCATTGGGATGATTGCACTAGAATGAGGGTGAATGTGAGGGGTGGCTAGTGAGATGGGGATGTGTTAACGTAGATAAAGAGGGATGGGTGGAGGTGCAACATATGTTGGTGTGAGTAAGGATGTACAGGAGTAGGGTACTGAAGGCAGAATGATGGGTATGTGATGAGAGGCACTGCAGGATGAAGGTGAGTGTGGCTTTGTACTCACCTTTCCTGATCTAACAAGATCATTGCAACGTTGTGGCACCCCCTCCCAGGTCCTCCTAACGACATCCCTGCTGTTGACCTCCTCTGCTATTTGGAGCCAGGCTCCTTTGCTTGGCTGGGGAGGTATCTTCTGCTCATCAGGAGGGAAATGGACCTCCTTGTGTGCTCTGACTCCCTCCACAAGCATATAAAGGGAGTCATCGGAGAACCTGGGTGCAGCCCTCTGCCTCTATGTTGTCATCTCTGGTGGTGGAATTGAGAAATGCACTGCTTGCACATTCTGAGATTAATCTTCAAATGTAATGTGGCCATGGCTCCTTTAAATATCCCGGCTGAAAACGATGTCAAAACAGACACGGCCCTTTTAATTGGGCCAGGTAACGTGCAGGGCGGGCTTAATAGGCCCCATTAACGTACAATTATTTTGTGGAGTGGGATGGAGCCAGCAAAGGGCTTGAGACCCGGCATGGTGATCGCCCGCACTGGACGTGCCCAGGTAAAGAAAATCCTGTCCACTGTGTTTGTCCCTGTCAGAAGGAAAGGGAGCTATTGGGATAAAATCACCAAATAATCACCCTGGCCAAGCGTTTCTGCTTTGGACAGAATCGGCGATCCGGACATGAATTGTGTTCAAAATTGCGCTAGTTTAAAGCAGTGATTTTTTTTGCTCAAGTTTCTGCTCAAACTTATTTGCATATTGCTGAACATAAAAGCTCCATGAACCAGTGTTTTAGGATGTAAATTTTAAAAAGCATTAAAAACCATTCCTTGATGTATTTAAGAGTGGTAACCTGGTGCAGTTTAATTAATCCAGATGAAAATCGGTTTATCACAAAAAATAAGCATTTTCAATCAGAGTGTCTAGTCCACCACCTGTGAGTAACCTACTTTAAAATAATTGATAACAACTTAAAAAAAAATATACAGAACCATTTACTAGTTACATTGGTCAGTTTCTCAGTAAATTAAAAAAAATATATATTTGAAAGCTTTTAAAAGGTGCCTATTCGTGACCTTGCGCCTAAAAAAAACCTTAATTTTAACAGTCTCCTCGAAGGGTCTCAAACGGACGCAATTAGCAGTAACTCGACAAAATGATTAATTTGATCCGGGGCATGGCCAGTATTGTGGGTGAGTCCGGCTTCCAGCATGATGTTTTTTAAACCAACAACATTTATATAGCACCTTTAATGTAGTGAAACATCCCAAAGCGCTTCACAGGAGTATTATGAGATTCAAAAATTGACACCAAACCACATAAGTAGAAATTAGCGCAGGTGACTAAAAGCTTGGTCAAACAGGTATGTTTTAAGGAGCACCTTGAAGGAGGAAAGAGAGGTAAAGAGGTGGACAGGTTTAGGCAGAGACATCCAGAGCTTGGGGCTTAGGCAACAAAATGGTTGAACGTTTATAATCAGGGATGCTCAAGAGGCAGAATTAGAGGAGCGCAGACATCTCGGGGGGTTGTGGGCCTGGAGGAGATTAGAGATAGGGAGGGGTGAGGCCGCGGAGGGATTTGAAAATAAGGATGAGAATTTTGAAATCGAGGCGTTGCTTAACCGGAAGCCAATGTAGGTCAGTGAGCACAGGGGTGATGGGTGAGCAGGACTTGGTGCGAGTTAGGACATGGGTAGCCGAGTTTTGGATCACCTCTAGTTTACATAGGGTAAAATGTGGGAGGCCATCTTAGAGTGCATTGGAATAGTCAAGTCGAGAGGTAACAAAGGCATGGATGAGGGTTTCAGCAGCGGATGAGCTGAGGCAAAGGCGGAGATGGGCGATGTTACGGAGCTAGAAATAAACTGTCTTATTTATGCTGTGGATATGTGGTCAAAAGCTCATTTCAGGATCAAACATGACATCAAGGTTGCGAACAGTTTGGTTCAGCCTCAGACAGAAGTTGGGGAGAGGGATGGAATCACTGGCTAGGGAACAGCGTTTTTGGCGGGAACTGAAAACAATGGCTTTGTTCTTCCCAATATTCAAATGGAGAAAATTTCTGCTCATCCAGAACTTCTGCTCAAACCACGTAAAAGATCGCTGAAACTTGATTTGCACTGGACATAACTTGTGCTTGAAATTCCTTGATCTTTTGTGCTTGTTTGTCCGATTTTGGGCAAATTTTCTGAAAAATCAGTGCAAACTAGTGGAAACTCCGGCTGCTTATGTTCTGGATCACAAGAAGGAAGGTTATTGGCAAATGGTGATTATATAATGCAAATTAAACTCCATGGGCTATATGTTCAGTTCTGGCCATTCTTGCCGTTAATCATGGCGGGCCGGTAAGTGTATCGCCCTGTAACAATTTGCGCATTCGTCTGGGAAATTCGCCCAAAATTCAGCAACAATAATCGGGGGCACTAAATCAGATGTTACACACCTATGCTCAGTCACCCCAACTGAAAACTGCAGCGCAAAAAAGCAACTTTACTTGCGCATGCGCAGAGGCCCGCTATACTTCCTGAGCCCAGCCGAATGTTTAGGTTGCGGCATTATAAGTTTGCGCATGCGCAGGTCCACCTGTGTACTTTGAGTAGAGCGGCAGAATGGAGGAGCAGGAAGAACGCCAAAGAGCACGTCACTTCTCATCCATGGTCGCTGGGGCACTGATGCAAGCTATCGAGAGGAGGTGGCCTGCCCTGCATCTTACTGGAGGAATGAGGCCCATCCCAAGAGTGTTTCGGAGGATTTGGAGGGAGATAGCACAGAAGGTATCTGCGACAGACATGGTGTCTCGTACTACGACCCAATGTCGCAAGAAGTTTAACGACATCAAGAGGGTGGTCAGGGTGAGTAACCTTTACATTTATGTACCCCTGCAATGGTTGCAAGGTCACTGTCTCACACAATGTAAAGTCTATGATGGAGCTGCCCCTTCTCTATATGTTCCAGGCCATGGTGTGGGTTGTTGAAGCCACCTGAAAGCTGGAGGCTCAGTTCAGCAGCCATGCCCTGTGGATTCAGGTGGTGCGGACCCTCTTGTCCCCTATTCATTCTCACCTCTCCTCGCACTACCCTTCGACTCTTAGAAACATAGAAACATAGAAATTAGGTGTAGGAGCAGGCCATTCAGCCCCTCGAGCCTGCACCGCCATTCAGTAAGATCATGGCTGATCATTCAACCTCAGTATCCCTTTCCTGCTTTCTCTCCATACCCCGTGATCCCTTTGGCCGTAAGGGCCATATCTAACTCTCTTTTGAATATATCTAACAAACTGGCCTCAACAACTTTCTGCGGTAGAGAATTCCACAGGTTAACCAGTCTATGAGTGAAGAAGTTTCTCCTCATCTCGGTCCTAAATGGCTTACCCCTTATTCTTAGACTGTGACCCCTGGTTCTGGAACACTCCAGCAACGGGAACATTCTTCCTGACTCTAACCTGTCCAATCCCATCAGAATTCTATATATTTCTATAAGATCCCCTCTCATTCATCTAAACTCCAGTGGATACAAGCACAGTTGATCCAGTCTCTCCTCATATGTCAGTCCTGTCATTCTGGGGATCAATCTGATGAACCTTCGCTGTACTCCCTCAATAGCAAGAATGTCCACCCTCAGATTAGGAGATCAAAACTGAACACAATATTCCAGGTGTGGCCTCACAAAGGCTCTGTACAACTGCAATAAGACCTCCCTGCTCCTATACTCAAATCCTCTAGTTATGAAGGCCAACATGCCATTTGCCTTCTTCATCGCCTGCTGTACCTGCATGCCAAGCTTCAATGACTGATGTACCATGACACCCAGGTCTCGTTGCACCTCCCCTTTTCCTAATCTGTCACCATTCAGATAATATTCTGTCTTCCTGTTTTGCCACCAAAGTGGATAACCTCACATTTATCCACATTATACTGCATCTGCCATGCATTTGCCCACTCACCTAACCGGTTCAAGTCACCCTGCAGTCTCTTAGCATCCGCCACCCAGCTTAGTGTCATCTGCAAACTTGGAGATATTACATTCAATTCCTTCATCTAAATCATTGATGTATATTGTAAATAGCTGGGGTCGCAGCACTGAACCCTGCGGCTCCCCACTGGTCACTGCCTACCATTCTGAAAAGGACCCATTTATCCCGACTTTCTGCTTTCTGTCTGCCAACCAGTTCTCTAACCACTTCAATACATTTACCCCAATACCATGTGCTTTAATTTTGCACAATAATCCCTTGTCAAAAGCCTTTTGAAAGTCCAAATACACCATATCCACTGGTTCTCCCTTGTCCACTCTATGAGTTACATCCTCAAAAAAGTCTAGAAGATTTGTCGAGCATGATTTCCCTTTCATAAATCCATGCTGACTTGGACTGATCCTGTCACTGCTTTCCACATGCGCTGCTATTTCAATCTTTAATAATTGATTCCAACATTTTCCCCACCACTGATGTCAGGCTAACTGGTCTATAATTCCTTGTTTTCTCTCTCCCTCCTTTTTTAAAAACTGATGGTACATTAATTACCCTCCAGTCCATAGGAACTGATCCAGAGTCAATAGAACGTTGGAAAATAATTACCAATGCATTCACTATTTCTAGGGCCACTTCCTTAAATACTCTGGGATGCAGCCTATCAGGCCCTGGGGTTTATCGGCCTTCAATCCCATCAATTTCCCTAACACCATTTCCTGATTAAGTAGGATTTCCTTCAGTTCCTCCTTTTCGCGAGACCCTCGAACACCTCGTATTTCCGAAGGTTATTTGTGTCTTCCTTAGTGAAGACAGATCCAAAGTATTTGTTCAATTGGTCTGCCATTTCTTTGTTCCCCATTATAAATTCACCTGATTCTGACTGCAAAAGACCTACATTGGTCATCACTAATCTTTTTCTCTTCACATATCTATAGAAGCTTTTGCAGTCAGTTTTTATGTTCCCTGCAAGCTTCCTCTCAAACTCTATTTTCCCCATCCTAATTAGACCCTTTGTCCTCCTCTGCTGAATTCTAAATTTCTCCCAGTCTTCACATTTTCTGCTTTTTCTGGCCAATTTATATGCCTCTTGCTTGGATTTAACACTATCCCTAATTTCCCTTGTTAGCCACGGTTGAGCTACCTTCCCGCTTTATTTTTACACCAGAAAAGGATGTACAATTTTTGAATTTCATCCATGTAATCTATAAATATCTGCCATTGCCTATCCACTGTCAATCCTTTAAGTATCATTTGCCAGTCTATCCTGGCAATTCACATCTCATACCATCGAAGTTACCTTTCCTTAAGTTCAGGACCCTAGTCTCTGAATTAACTGTGTCACTCTCCATCTTAATAAAGAATTCTTCCATATTATGGTCACTCTTCCCCTAGGGGCCTCGCATAACAAGATTGCTAATTATTCCTCTCTCTTTACACAACACCCAGTCTAGGATGGCCAGCTCTCTAGTTGGTTCCTCGACATATTGGTCTAGAAAGCCATCCCGACTACACTCCAGGAAATACTCCACCACCGCATTGCTACCAGTTTGGTTAGTCCAATCTATATGTAGATTAAAGTCGCCAATGATAACTGCTGTACCTTTATTGCACACATCCCTAATTTCATGTTTGATGCCATCCCCAACCTCACTACTACTGTTTGGTGGTCTGTACACAACTCCCACTAGCGTTTCTGCTCTTTGGTATTCCGCAGCTCTACCCATACAGATTCGACATAATCCAAACTAATGTCCTTTCTTACTGTTGCATTAATTTCCTCTTTAACCAGCAACACTACCCCACCTCCTTGTCCTTTCTGTCTATCCTTCCTGAATGTTGAATATCCCCGGATATTGAGTTCCCAGCCTTGGTCACCCTGGAGCCATGTCTCCGTAATCCTAATTATATCATAATCGTTAATAGCTGCCTGCGCAGTTAATTCGTCCACCTTATTATGAATACTCCTCGCATTGAGGCAGAGCCTTCATGCTTGTCTTTTTTTTTAACACTCTTTGTCCCTTTAGAATTTTGCTGTAATGTGGCTGTAATTGATTTTTGCTCTTGATTTCTCTGCCCTCCACTCTTGCTTTTCTCCTTCCTACCTTTTGCTTCGGCCCCCTTTTTACTTCCTTCTGCCTCCCTGCATAGGTTCCCATCTCCCTGCCATATTAGTTTAACCACTCTCCAATAACACGATCAAACACTCCGCCTAGGACATAGGTTCCAGTCCTGCCCAGCTGCAGACCGTCCGGTTTGTACTGGTCCCACCTCCCTCAAAACCGGTTCCAATGCCCCAGGAATTTGAATCCCTCCTCCTTGCACCATTCCTCAAGCCACGTATTCATCTTAGCTATCCTGCAATTCCTACTCTGACTAGTATGTGGCACTGGCAACAATCCTGAGATTACTACCCTTGAGGTCCTACTTTTTAATTTAACTCCTAGCTCCCTAAATTCAGCTTATAGGACCTCAGCCCACTTTTAACCTATATCTTTGGTACCTATATGCACATCGACAACTGGCTGTTCACCCTCCCCCTCCAGAATGCCCTGCAGCCGCTCCGAGAAATCCTTGACCCCTGCATCAGGGAGGCAACATACCATCCTTGTGTCTCGGTTGCGACCGTAGAAATGCCTAGCTATCCCCCTTACAATAGAGTCCCCTACCACTATAGCTCTCCCACTCTTTTTCCTGCCCTCCTGTGCAGCAGAGCCACCCATGATGCCATGAACTTGGCTGCTGCTGCCCTCCCCTGGTGAGCCATCTTCCCCAACAATATCCAAAGCGGTATATCTGTTTTGGAGGGAGATGACCGCAGGGGACTCCTGCACTGCCTTCCTACTTCTGCTCTGCCTGATGGTCACCCATCCCCTATCTGCCTTTGTAACCTTTACCTGCGGTGTGAACAACTCACTGAACATGCTATCCACGACATCCTCAGCATCGTGGATGCTCCAGAGTGAATCCATCCGCAGCTCCAGTGCCGTCTTGCGTCCAACAGGAGCTGCAGATGGATACACTTTCTGCACACGTAGTCGTCAGGAACACTGAAAGCATCCATGATTTCCCACATGGCACAGGAGGAGCATGATATGCATTGGCCAAACGTCACCCTGAGCCGCAGTCCCAGCTGGCTCTCACTTCCTCCCAGACGTCCCACATGCTCCGTGTGCAGCGTCACAGATTATAATGCACATCTTTACACTTCCGGACAAGTAGCAGCTACTCTACTATGGAAGGCACATGTGCCACACGATGAGCTGCACACTCGCTCACACCACCTTCTTGTTCTTATTGTAGCAAAATTGGCTCCAAATCGCTGGGAGCAGCAGCGTACCGGAGGTGGAGAGCCTGATCTTCAGAACCTCACTGAAGTGGAGCAGTGAGTGTCGGCCCTCATGGGCACTCCAGTTCATGCGGTGGCCGGCGGCGAGGCAGAGCCGCCTATGGGTAGTGATGGTATGTGAATGGCATTTGCAATTTATGTGAGTTCCTTGACCCCTGATATCAAGTGGCCTATCCCCTTTACATATCGATGTCCAATGCCACCTTCCTCTTTGTTATGTATGGTATGTTACCTACCTGATGCAAGGGTCAAGGATGTCTCGGAGCGGGTGCAGGACAATCTGAATAGGGAGGGTGAACAGCCAGTTGTCGTGATGCATATAGGTACCAACGATATAGGTATAAAACAGGATGAGGTCTTATGAGACGAATTTAGGGAGCTAGTAGTTAAATTAAAAAGTAGGACCTCAAAAGTAGTAATCTCAGGATTGTTACCAGTGCCACGTGCTAGTCAGAGTAGGAATCGCAGGATAGCTCAGATGAATACGTGGCTTGATAAATGGTGCAGAAGGGAGGGATTCAAATTCCTGGGACATTGGAGCCGGTTCTGGGGGAGGTGGGACCAGTACAAACCGGACGGTCTGCACCTGGGCAGGACTGGAACCAATGTCCTCGGGGGAGTGTTTGCTAATGCTGTTGGGGAGGAGTTAAACTAATCTGGCAGGGGGATGGGAACCTATGCAGGGAGACAGAGGGAAATAGAAGGCGGGAAGAAGCAAAAGATAGAAAGGAGAATAGTAAAAGTGGAGGGCAGAGAAACCCAAGGCAAAAAGCAAAAAGGGCCACATTACAGCAAGATTCAAAAGGGGCAAAGTGTATTAAAAAGACAAGCCTGAAGGCTCTGTGCCTCAATGTGAGGAGTATTCGGAATAAGGTGGATGAATTAACTGCGCAGATGGCAGTTAATGGATACGATGTGATTTGGCATCACGGAGACATGGCTCCAGGGTGACCAAGGCTGGGAACTCCAAGGGTATTCAGCATTTATGAAGGAGAGACAGAAAGGAAAAGGAGGCGGGGTGGCGTTGCTAGTTAAAGAGGAAATCAATGCAATTGTAAGGAAGGACATTAGCCTGGATGATGTGGAATCGGTATGGGTGGAGTTGCAGAATTCCAAAGGGCAGAAAATGTTAGTGGGAGTTGTGTACAGACCACCAAATAATAGTAGTGAGGTTGGGGACAGCATCAAACAAGAAATAGGGGATGTGTGCAATAAAGGTACAGCAGTAATCATGGGCGACTTTAAACTACATCTAGATTGGGCTAACCAAACTGGTAGCAATGCAGTGGGGGAGGATTTCCTGGAGTGTATTGGGGATGGTTTTCTCGACCAATATGTCAAGGAACCAACCAGGGAGCTGGCCATCCTAGACTGGGTGATGTGTAATGAGAAGGGACTAATTAACAATCTTGTTGTGCGAGGCCCTTTGGGGAAAAGTGACCATAAGATGGTAGAATTCTTCATTGAGATGGAGAGTGACACAGTTAATTCGGAAACTTGGGTCCTGAACTTAAGGAAAGGTAACTTCGACGGTATGAGGTGTGAATTGGCTAGAATAGACTGGCAGAGGATACTTAAAGGGTTGACGCAACACCGAGGAGGAAAACCGAACAACAACGTAAAACCCACCCCAGAGGGACCCCGAGCTGAAATAAGTGCTACAGAACCCCGGAGTTGATAGGATTGTTAGTATAGCCCAAACCCCCTCACAGACTCAATTTAGGATAGGAATTGGTAGGAAAGGTGGGAGTGGGAGGTGTGATTGTGTGTGAATTGAATGTTTTAACCTCTTGTTTTCCCCTTCTCTGTTACAAGATTTTTCAGGTTGTTGAATGAGATTTTGCCATTGCTGCTATTTTATGACCTCTTCCTATGCCCTCTATCTTTGTGTTTGCTATTCTAAATAAATAACATTCGCCATTTTGTACTCTTACCCACTGTGTCTGGTGTCTCATTACTCACCCACCCTCATAAATCGCACGTACAGAACCCAAGGGGAGTGTGGATTCGAACCCACACCCCAAGCTCCCCTTACAGACGCACTTGCTATGGGTGTGGTGGAGGCCACCTCAAGCATTGCCTGTGCCTCTCAGGAGTCCAACGAGCCCATCCTTGTCCACTCACAGAGGGAGATGGGCCCAACGAGTGATAGTGGAATCCCAGAGGAGATGGCGCAAGGCATGGTTGATGTGGCCGCAGCAATTGCATCACAGGCCCAAGCCACGCAATAACTTTGTGATGTGATGATGTCAGTGATTGCTGGCATGAACTCGCAGACTACATTCTGGCTCCCATCACTACCACTCTGCCTTTGCACCTACCGCGGGCTACACCCGAGTCATCACAGACTGATGCCGCCCATGCTGAGGTGATGCAATCGGCAACCGGGCCTTCCAGACCCAGAGCTGGTCCAGGCCATCTGTACTGTCTGCCCCACACACACAGCAGCCCTTAAGCAGCCTTGCTGTTGGCACTGAGGCCACATTGAGGAGGAGCTCTAGGCGTGGGAGGGGGTAAATGTGCAGGGTGGGATATGTCTGGGAAAGCCTGAGTGATGACTTTGCTCAACATGGACAGATGTACTCCCAATGTAAATAATGGCTGTAAATGTATTGTTACATTGTTGCACTTCATTGTGCTTGATGGTGTTTCAAGGGGACATTGTAGTTTGTTACTTGCAGGGCGGCAGGGGAAGGGGGGTGTGTGGGGGCCGCAGGTGGTTTGGTTCTATTGTTTGAGGTGGTGACATTGGTGTCATTAGTAAAATGTTATTTTGACTGTTTTGCATTGGCATCTTGTGTATCATTGCAGACTTTAATGGAGATGTGCCATTATCATGGCACATAGCATGTTCAGTATTAGCTGCATCCCTCAGCTTCCTCCATTTAAGAGAACTGATCCATTATGTGCCGCTGACGTGCGACTCTTAGCCCGGCAGCGTGGGCAGGCTGTCTCCCCCGTGGATAGTGCTCCTCCTGGCGTGGCTGGTGATTCGGAGCCTCACCAGGCTCCTGTTCTTCCTCCTCCTCCTCCTCCTGAGATGTTGCTGCAATCCCCACTGGCATTGCCTGGCCCCTCATGTTGGCCAAATTGTGAAGTATGCAGCACATCACAATGAATTCTGACACTTGTTGAGGGGTGTATTGAAGGCTGCCTCCAGAGCGGTCCAGGCATCGGAAACACTGCTTGAGCACTCCCATTGTCTGTTCGATGATGTTGCGGGCAGCTGCATGGCTCTCATTGTAGCGTTGCTCTGCTTCTGTGTAGGGTTGTGGAGTGCGGTCATTAGCCAGGTGGCGAGGCCGTATCCTTTGTCCCCGAGCAGCCAGCCGCGCCATTCCCATGGTGGCTGAAACAATCGTGACTCATTGCTCTCATGCAGGATGAAAGCATCATGTGCGCTCCCTGGATAGCGGACATTCACTGCGAGGATTGCGCTGCGTGTGGTCGCACACCAGCTGCACACTCAGGGCGTGGTATCCCTTTCGGTTTCTAAATACCTTTGCGTTGTGTAATGGTGCTCACAAGGCCATGTGTGTGCAGTCAATGGCTCCTTGAACTCCCGGGAAGTCCGCAATCCTACTCATTCTGGCTTTCCCTGTTCATTGGGAACATAATGAAGTCCATTCTGCGGGCATAGACAGCCTGATGTGGCGAATGAAGCGATGTGCAGCGAATTGAGAGACGCTGCATATGTCCCCTGCTGCTGCCTGGGAGGAGCCAGAGGGATAAAAGGCCAACACCATAGTGACCTTCAGTGCGATGGGCAGTGCAGTCCTGGTACTGATGTGAGGCTGCAGGTCTGCCTGTGGGCGATGGCATATCTCTGTCAGCACTTCGTTTTAGAAGCGCAGCCTTTTCACACACTGCTCCTCAGAGAGCTGGAGGTATGAGCGTTGCTGCCTGTAACCCCGTGGTGGATCAGGCCTCCTGTCCCGACGTCTACGGCCTCTCCTCATTCGTGGCCTGACTTGGGCAACAGCCCTTCTATCTTGACGCCGCCGAAGAAGAGCGTTGAGAAGGCGATGCCGGCGAACTAATAATGCCCCCATTAAATTATTTCACTGAAGTTGTAATGACCCTGTAATGGCAGGTAAATCTATTGCTTTTATGATAGGTTCACACAGCGTGGTGTGCAGAAATGTTGCATTCAAGGTGACCTCCGATTTATGATCCTCCTCCCTGACTTTAAATACGCTGCAAATAGTGTCTAATCGACCGTGGGACTGCCTAGTTTTTCAGGCGTGACCTGGGGCGGATGTTAAATGCGGTGTTACCACCTAACCCGGGGCGCTATCGGAACATTGAACAATGACTGATGCCATGATCTGAATGAAACTACAGAGCGAGGCGGTAGCATTTTGTGTCACCGCAAAACCAGCACCAAATTTCTGGAGGGGCACTGGAAGCTGGCCACCCGTGTGGTATGCATTTCGACACCCTTTACTGCCCCTCTGGGGTGTGAACAAAGGCGCAATTCAACTGAAAATCCGGCTGCATGTCCCAACAAAAACTGGTATTAAAGTAGCATTATTCAGAGCAAATATAGCTCCTTAAAATCACTCCTTTTTGGATGCAGGTACGATAAATTAATTCTGCAAATTTCGCCAAAATATAGATCGTCTTTACCAGGATATATAATGTTACAAGATTGGGAGGAATAGGCATGAGAGAACTGAGTGTAAAAAGAAGGAAAACTAGATGTATATTTCTATCGTGCCTTTCACAACCTCAGGATGTTCCAAAGTGCTTTACAGCCAATGAAGTACTTTTGAAGTGTAGTCACTGTTGCAACATGGTAGCCAATCTGTGCACCATACGGTCCCACAAACAACAATGAACAAAATGACAAATCATCTGTTTTTTAGTGATGTTGGTTTAGGGATAAATATTGGCCAGGATGAACTCCCCTGCTCTTCTGCGCAATTGTGGCATGGAATCTTTTACATAGGATTACATAGATAGAATTACATAGGATGTACGACACAGAAATAGGTCCAACCAATCCGTTATGTATTGAAGGAGCAGGTACGGCATAAACTGTACATTGTGTGAGAAAGTGAGGTTCAAATTATGGCATTGTAAGGTTAATAAAAAGGGTACTCACTCTTAATATGTCCTTACTATAAAGTACAAATGCACAGGAGGCTCATACTTGAGAGAAGGTCACTCTGTGACCAGTAACCTTTATTAGCCAGCACTGGAGTGATGAAGGTGGGTGGAGCTTCCCCCTTTTATAGCTGAAAGACAAGGTTAGGAGTGTCTCCCACAAGTTCACCACCTAGTGGTCAATGTTCTCACAGTGTACAACTTAGGTCAGTTTATACATGGGTTACAATGACAGTTGAATACATGACATCACCTCCCCACCAAAGTCTTATTGGGATCACAGGTTAAGTCTCTCTGGTGGTTTACGCTCCCTTGTAGAGCGCCTGAGTTGGGGCTCCGGTTGTTGGGTGCTGGCCTGAGTGTCTGCTGTTTGCGGTGCCTCAGGCCTGTCCGGACTGCCCACAGTGACTGGGCTCTCCTCCACTTGGTTCCGGTGTTCGGTCACCTGTGGTGGAGTAAACTCTACATCGTGTTCTTCCTCTGCTTCTTCTATGGGGTTGCTGAACCTCCTTTTTGTTTGATCCACATGTTTGGGGCAGATTTGTCCATTGGTAAGTTTAACTACAAGAATCCTATTCCCCTCTTTGGCAATCACAGTGCCTGCAAGCCATTTGGGCCCTGCAGCGTAGTTGAGAACAAAGACAGGGTCATTGACATCAATACCTCGCGCCCTCGCACCCGTTGTGGTAGTCACATTGTGACTGGTGCCTGCTCTCAACAATTTCTTTCATGGTGGGGTATATAAGGGATAACCTGGTTTTGAGCATCCTTTTCATTAGCAGTTCTGTGGGTGGGACCCCTGTGAGCGAGTATGGTTGGGATCTATTGGCCAACAGGAGGCGTGATAAGCGACTTTGTAGGGAACCCCCTTGGATTCTGAGCATCCCCTGTTTGATTATCTGCACTGCTCATTCCGCCTGGCCGTTTGAGGCCGGCTTGAACGGTGCCGTTCTGACGTGGTTGATACCATTTCCTGCCATGAAGTCCTGGAATTCAATGCTTGTAAAGCACGGGCAATTGTCGCTGACCAAGACGTCCGGTGGACCATGGGAGGCGAACATTGCCCGTAGACTAGCTACCGTGGCAGAGGATGTGCTTGAATTTAAAATGATACACTCAATCCATTTGGAGTAGGCGTCTACGACAACCAAAAACATTTTTCCCATAAAATAACCTGCGTAGTCCACATGGATGCATGACCATGGCTTGGCGGGCCAGGACCAGGGGCTAAGGGGGGCTTCCCTGGGCGCATTGCCCAGCTGGGCGCACGTGTTGCACCTGCGAACACAAAGTTCCAGGTCTGCATCTATCCCTGGCCACCAAACGTATGACCTGGCAATTGCCTTCATCATGACAATGCCCGGGTGCTCATTGTGGAGTTCTCTGATGAACATCGCTCTGCCCATCTGGGGCATGACTACTCGGTTTCCCCATAGTAGGCAATCGGCCTGAATCGAGAGTTCATCCTTGCGCCTGTGAAATGGTTTGAATTCCTCAGGGCATGCCCCGTACGTGGCTGCCCAGTCCCCATTCAGGACACATTTCTTGACTAAGGACAGTAGCAGGTCTCTATTTGTCCAGACTTTGACCTGACGGGCTGTCACAGGTGAGCCTTCACTTTCGAAAGCTTCAACAGCCATGACCATCTCAGCATCATGCTCGGTTGCCCCCTCGGTGGCGGCTAGGGGGAGCCTGTTGAGTGCATCGGCGCAGTTTTCAGTGCCCGGTCTGTGCCGAGTTGTGTAGTCATAGGCGGCTAACGTGAATGCCCACCTCTGTATGCGGGCCGATACATTAGCATTTATGGCCTTGTTATCGGCCAAAAGGGACGTTAGGGGTTTGTGATCTGTCTCCAGCTCAAATTTCCTGCCATACAGGTACTGGTGCATTTTTTTAATAGTATATACACATGCAAGCGCTTCATTTTCTACCATCCTGTAGCCCCTTTCTGCCTGGGACAGACTTCTGGAGGCATAAGCTACCGGCTGTAACTGACCCTTGGCATTAACATGCTGCAACACACACCCGACCCCAACGCGTCGCACGTTAAAACAAGTTTCTTACATGGGTCATATAGCGTTAACAGATTGTTGGAGCATAACAAATTTCGTGCTCTATCAAAAGCCCTTTCCTGGCTGTCCCCCCAGACCCAATCGCGACCTTTGCGTAGGAACACATGTAGTTACTCTAACGGCGTGCTCAATTTGTGAAGAAAGTTACCAAAATAGTTCAGGAGCCCCATGAATGAACACAGCTCCGTCGTGTTATGGGGTCTGGATGCTCTCTGGATCACTTGTTTTGGACACGGTAGGTCTGATCCTGTCTGCTGCTAGCCTCATCCCCAGGAGTTCTACCTCTGGAGCTAGAAAGATGCACTTCACCTTTTTCAGTCGCAGACCTACCCGGTCCAGTCTGCGTAGCACCTCCTCCAGGTTGCGGAAGTGTTCTTCAGTATCACAACCCGTAATGAGGATATCGTCTTGAAAAACCACTGTCCTTGGAATCGACTTGAGGAGGCTTTCCATATTTCGCTGAAAGATCGCGGCGGCCGAGCGAATCCCAAAAGGACATCTGTTGTACTCAAACAACCCCTTGTGTGTCGTGATGGTGGTCAGCTTCTTCGACTCACTCGCCAGCTCCTGGGTCATGTAAGCTGAGGTCAGGTCCAATTTTGAAAAAAGTTTGACACCGGATGGCGTCGCAAAGAGATCCTCCGCTCTCGGTAGCGGGTGCTGGTCTTGGAGTGACACACGATTGATGACGGCCTTGTAATCACCACATATCCTGACCAACCCATCCGCCTTGAGCACCAGCACAATCGGGCTCGCCCAGTAACTGAATTCGATTGGCGAGATGATGCCTTCCCTCAGCAGGCGGTCAAATTCACCTTCTATCTTTTCCCGCATCATGTACGGCACCGCTCTGGCCTTGTGGTGTCCTGGCCTGGCGTCCGGGTTTATGTGAATCACTACCTTGGTCCCCATGAAAGTGCCAATGCCGGGGCTGAAATAGTGAGTCAAATTTGTCCAGGACCTGTGAGCATGATATTCGCTCCACAGAAGAAATTGCATTGACATCGCCCCATTTCCAATTCATGACAGCCAGCCAACTCCTCCCCAGTAGTGCGGGACCGTCCCCCGGGACAATCCAGAGTGGCAACCTGTTCTCCGAGTCTTTGCGGGTCATGACTAACATGGCGCTGCCTAGCACCGGAATGACCTCCTGGCCTTGGACGCCCACAACTTGTCGAACTGTTTGATACTCATCAGGGACTGGTTTCCCCCTGTGTCTAGCTCCATTGATACTGGGATGCCATTGAGGAGCACTGTCATCATTATCAGTGGCATCCTAGTGTATGAACTGTATATGTGCTCCACATGAACTCGCTGAACTTCAGCTTCCAGCGTGTTCCCCCAGTGTCCATTTGGCCTCGTAGGGTTCACATTGTCCCTGTCCTCCTTGTATATCAACCTGGCCGCAGGCTTCCTGCACATACGCACCAAGTGACCGCTGACGTTGCAGTATCTGCAGGTATATTGCTGATATCTGCAAGCTGTGGCTGTGTGTTTGCCTCCTCACCTCCAACATGAGCTGTTGTTTGAAACAAAAGGTCCATTACCAGTCGATCATCTCTGACTGTCTGTGTAACTGTTCTTATGTGCACCATTAACAGGTGTTGATGGCCCCATTACTGGCCGCATTGTCCCCTGCGATGGCGTGAATCGCCATTCAGCTAGCCATTGTCTCTGTTGAGTTCCCTCTTTGTGTTCGACTACATGCTCGGGCATGTCCGATTGCCACTGTCTGCCTGGAGAACTGTGTGTCGCGTTAACAATGTTGACTCCCTGTCCATTTGCTGCATTTAAACCAAGATTTTTGTCAAACATCATTCTGGTCTCTTCCTCCCCTGAGATAAATGTCTGGGCCATCAAAGCCGTCATTTCCAGGTCAAGTCTTTGGTCTCAATCAGTTTCCTGAATACCCCAGCGTGCCTGATGCCCTCAATAAAAAAGTCTCGCAGCATCTCTGCTCTGCATCCATCTGGGAACTTACATAGGCTCGCCAGTCGCTGGAGGTCTCCCACAAAGTCTGGAACTCTTTGCCCTTCTCGCCACTCGTGCGTGTAAAACCGGTGTCCCGCCATGTGCATGCTGCTCGCCAGTTTAAAGTACTTACTGAGCTCTTCAAAAGTCTTGTCCACTGGCTTCTCTGGCGCTAGAAGGTCCTTCATCAGGGAGTACGTCCTGGACCCACAAACCGTCAGAAGATGAGCCCTGCGTTTGTCAGCCGAATCCTGTCCCAGCCATTCCTTAGTGATGAAGTTTTGCTGTAGTCTCTCAATAAAATCGTCCCAATCATCACCAACACACTACCTCTCATCTGTGCTGCTAGTGGTCATGCTCGCGTGGTTTAAATCCCAGTTTCTCGTCGCCAATAATATGTCCTTACTGTACAGTACAAATGCACACGAGGCCCATACTTGAGAGAAGGTCACTCTGTGACCAGTAACCTTTATTAGCCAGCACTGAAGTGATGAAGGTGGGTGGAGCTTCCCCTTTTATACCTGAAAGACCAGGTTAGGAGTGTCTCCCACAAGTTCACCACCTAGTGGTCAATGTTCTCACAGTGTACAACTTAGGTCCGTTTATAAATGGGTTACAATGACAATTAAATACATGACAACCCTGATGACCCGAGCATGGTTGTTCAACTTCTTAGAATATAAGAAAATAAGAAATTGGAGCAGGTGTAGGCTATTTGGTCCCTCGAGACTGTTCCGCCATTCACTAAGATCATGGCTGATCTGATCTTTGCCTCAACTCCACTTCCCTGTCCACTCCCCATAACCCTTTATTCCCTTATCATTCAAAAATCTATCTATCACCACCTTAAATATATTCAAGGACCCAGCCTCCACAGCTCTCTGGAACTCCACGCCCTCATGGAGGTGGAAGAGCGAGTGGCCGCCCTCATAGGCGCACAAGTGGGTGCGGTAGTGGTCGGGGATGCCGAGCTGCTTGGGGACAGTGAAGGTATGTTTATACACATTCCATCTTAAATGAGACCATTTACCTTTGAAACCACATGCCTGGGCCACTTTACATATAAATATCCTATGTAACCTCCTTCTTCCCTTCCAGCTCCCTCCCGTGCTGTGAACCACACTTCTGTCACTTTGCGCTTACAAATAATGAGCTAGAAGTGCAACAGCCTGTTCGTGAGATGCCACCTGCAATGATGCAGGAGACGAGGAGGAATGGGTGGACAGTCCTGCAGGATCCATTTGCTCCAGACAGTGGGGACACCACCTCGATGGACGAGCCGATCTTCCTGGGGTTTGACGAGCCTGAGGTTCCTGGCCGCAGTGCCCTGCAGCAATGCCCAGCACGAGGTGAAGCTCGGAGTCCATCACCCCGGAGGGTGAATCGCCGCCTGAGTCCTGCTGAGCCTGACTCAGATGTGGATCTGGATTTGGGGGGTACGGCGACCGAGAGCTTATGGGTGCATTGGCACGGGTCCCGCAGAAGCCGCCTCAAGCATTGCCCATGCATCTGAGCATCCCATCAAGCCCATCCGTGGCAAGTAACAAAGGATGTTGGAGTCGACGAGCGACCATGGGGACCCAGAGGTGATGACGTGTGCCATGGCTGATGTGGCACCAGCTATCACACCACAGGCCGAAGCTATGCAAGGCCTTTGTGATGTGATGCAGTCACTGGTTGATGGCATCAACTCTCAGTCTGCTGCGTTACAGACTCAGTCTGCTCTCATGCAGACTCAGATTATTGCCACGCAAGCACTGACTGCTACCATCCTCTCTGGAACCCCATAGTCCAACGAGAAACTCATGGTGCCGAAGCAGGCCAGCAGTCTGTGTTCCAGCCAATTGCTCCGGATGCTGTGGTTCTGCCCCAGAGAAGTGGCAGTGTGTTGATGGAAATGGAAGTTGCTGTCCTCTCTCAAGATGACAAGCATCCGGCTCCCACCACTGCCACTCCATCTTTGCAACTGCCACGGTCTGCACCCCACCATCCCAGCCTGCTGCCACCCATTCTCAGGTGGTGCAGT
This sequence comes from Pristiophorus japonicus, assembly GCF_044704955.1. Taxonomy (NCBI): domain Eukaryota; kingdom Metazoa; phylum Chordata; class Chondrichthyes; family Pristiophoridae; genus Pristiophorus; species Pristiophorus japonicus. Next base: position 208,116,129 of record NC_091979.1, on the reverse strand, counting down.
CTGCAGCCAGGCCTTCCCGGCCCAGAGCTCATCCAGGGCATCCTGCGAAGCCATCTGCAGTCACGGCCTCAGAGACACACAGCCTTCAAGCAGCCTTGCTGCAGGCACTTGGGGCACATTAAGGAGGAGCACTAGTCATGGGAGGGGGGAAAAGGGAAGGGGTGATAAATATGTGTAAGTCACAACAAAAATTCCATATTTAAGAAAAGATATACTTGCTTTGGAGGCAGTTCAGAGAAGGTTCACTAGGTTGATTCTGGAGGTTGAGGAGGTTGGAATTGGAATTCAGAAGAATGAGAGGTGATCTTATCGAAACGTATAAGATTATGAGGGGGCTTGACAAGGTGGATGCAGAAAGGATGTTTCCACTGATAGGGGAGACTAGAACTAGGGGGCATAATCTTAGAATAAGGGGCCACCCATTTAAAACTGAGGTGAGAAGGAATTTCTTCTCTCAGAGGGTTGTAAATCTGTGGAATATAGCTGCCTCAAAGAGCTGTGGAAGCTGGGTCATTGAATAAATTTAAGACCGAGATAGAGTGTTTCTTAACTGATAAGGGAATAAGGGGTTATGGGGAACGGGCAGGGAAGTGGACCTGAGTCCATGATCGGATCAGCCATGATCGTATTAAATGGTAGAGCAGGCACAAGGGCCCATATGGCCTACTCCTGCTCCTATTTCTTATGTTCTTATGTTCTTAATGACTTTGCCCACCATGGCCAGATGTCCACATGTTGTAAATATAATTGTACATATTTTGTTGCTGATGTTTGATGCCTTGCCATAATATGCTGGCCTTGCATTTCAGATGGTCGGTGCGTTTGTATATATAAACATGAAGTTGCTTGTGCATTATGCTATTTTAAGGGGCATTTGTTACATGCTTTTTTAGTTGATGGTGAAGGGTTGTTGGTGTGCTGCTTGAGGGAACACTCTTGTTAGAGATAATAAAATGTTGAGTTGACCATTTTCATTACCGTCATGTGCATTAATTGAGAATTTCATGGAGCTGCGCCAACAGCCTAGCATATAGCGATGTGCCTATGAGGCCCAGTAGTCATGTGGTCGTTGATTCATCGGATGCAGGACGAGGCACTGACATGCGACCCTTGCAGCAGCAGCATTGGCATGGTGCCTCCTCCATGGCTGCTGATCCTTCTCCTCATCTGCCTTGCAATACTGTGCATTGTCTTGCCCCTCTTCCTCCTCCTGAGGTGGAGCTGCAATCCCCAGTGGCAGTGCCTGGGCCCTCAAGATGGCCAGGTTGTGCAGATTGCAGCAGACCACAATGAAACACGACACTTGATCAGGTGAGTACTGAAGGCTGCCTCCAGAGTGGTCAAGGCATCGTAACTACAGCCTTCTAACACAGTGCTCCTCAGACATGCCTAGGTATGATAATTGCTCCCAATAAACCCGTGGGAGATAAGGCCTCCTGCCCCAACGTCGACAGGGTCTCATCATTCATGGCCCCACGTATCCAATCTCCCTTCTTTGTAGACGCCGCCTATCAATTGCTTGGAGGAGGCGAGGGTGGCGTGTTAGCATTGCACCCATGTAAATACACACCTCAAATTGCGACCTAATTCAGCAATCCCAGAAATCTACACACTGTGCTATGTGGAAATGTAGCGCTCACTGTGAACTCTGAGTACCCTGGTTGCTCATCCCTTTAATTACCCTCCCAATAGCGTCCAAAGAAGCTGGGACTGCCGTGTTTTTCTGGCATGTTCAGCAGCTGTTGGTAAGTGAGGCGCACATACTGAAGTTCATGTCCAGGGCGCTAGTGGGGCGTTGCATGTATACTAACGTCATGATCTAGCTGTCGTTAGACTCTCCAAGGCACTAAATGAAGGCGATAGCCAACCGAATTTCTAGCCTCTGCACTCTTCAACTTCACAATTGCCGAACACAAAAATATTTTTAATACATTCAAGTAATGCAGATTTTTAATAAAAGCAAAACAAGTGGATCTGGTCCAAATAATGAATGTAGATACATTGATCAGTGATTCGACATTTCCTGAAACTTTAAGGTAAAATTAAGTCGCACATCCCCACTAAATATCAAAGGCATCTGTCATTAGACACAAGGCTAATTTCTTTGAAATAGGCAATCCGTCTGAATTTTCAACTACTGATGTTATTTTTCCACTGTAATCTATTTTCTGATATATTTCTCAACTAGTTACTATGATTTACACCAAATAAGAGTAGATATGACCTAGAGTTTTTTCAGATAAGCTACTGACACTGTGAATTGTAAACTCTGACCATTCTTCACAAACTACGGTCAAAATGTAAGCACTTTGTCAGAAAAGTGCCGTTTTACAATAGTTTTCTCGAACTCAGAGGTCACGTTCTCAGGACTGCCTGCTGCTCAGATCTATCAGTTTGCTTGTTTAATCAGATTTGTAAACGGGCAGAGCTGGGCTGTGTTTCGTTCATGGTTTCAGTATGGGACCACAATATCAGGGGACAACCCTGAAAGCATTTATTTCACCTTTGAACAGACATATTCAAATTCGATATTAAATGTACCATATCCCTTGGTAAATCTACAAGGACTGACTCCAAATGTAGTCAATAATTGAGGGGAAAAACGTACTATAATTATTTAAAACAAAAGCAGAAAATGCTGCCAAACACTCAGCAGGTCAATCAGCCTCTATGGAGAACAGATATGTTAATGTTTCAGGTGTAGAATCTTCGTGACAAAGAGTCTACACCTGTGATATTGACTGACTTGCTGAGTGTTTCCAGCATTTTCTGTTTCTATTTCAGATTTCCAGCATCTGCAGTTTTTTGCTTTTTACAATGTGCATTAATTCTGTAGAAGGGACCCTGTTAGTGTTCTCCCCATTCAGGCAACAATGCCCAGTTAAAAGGAAGGAAAGAGCTATAAATTAATCCAAGTTACATTTCAGTATTAGATTTAGTGTTGCTATGTTTGATGGCAAAAAGAAAAATGCCAAAACTGAGATGTGCTATTGCTTTTTGGGGGGAGTTTGCTAAACCAGGTTGGTTTCTTGGGCTGCAGGTACAGCAGCCAAGTTGTTCTGGTACTTGAGTAGCATCCCAGAGATCTACCATGGCAAGTTATGGAAATTAATTGAAACAATCTGGTAATTTGTGGGTTGGCACCAGAAAAAATAATCACAAAAGCTTCTGTAGGATTACACAGGATTACATAATGTAAATGGCCCAACCAGTCCACGCCGGCGTTTATGCTCCAATCGAGCCTCCTCCCGTCTTTCCTCATCTAAATCTATTTGCATAACCCTCAGTCCCTTCTCCCTCATATGCTTGTCTAGCCTCCCCTTTAATGCTTCTATATTATTCGCTTCAACCACTCCCTGTGGTAGCGAGTTCCACATTCTCACCACTCTTTGGGTAAAGAACTTTCTTCTGAATTCCCTATTTGATTTGTTGGTGACTATCTTATATTGATGGCCTCTAGTTATGCTCTTCCTTACAAGAAGAAACATTCTCTCTGTATCCAATCTATCAAAATCTTTCATAATTTTAAAGACCTCTATTAGGTCACCCCTCAGCCTTCGTTTTTCCAAGATGAAAGAGACCCAGCCTGTTCATCCTTTCCTGATATGTATACCCTCGCATTTCTGGTATCATTCTTGTAAATATTCTCTGCACACTCTCCAGTGCCTCTATATCCTTTTGATAATATGGCGACCAGAACAGTACGCAATGTGGTCTAACCAAGGTTTGATACAGGTTTAGCATAACTTCCCTACTTTTCAATTCTATATCTCTAAAAATAAACCCTAGTGTTTGCTTTGTTTTTTTATGGCTTTGCTAAATTGTGTCGCAACTTTTAGTGATTTGTGCATTTGGACTCCGAGACCCTTTGTTCCTCTACCCTAACTAGACTCGCACCCTCCAAGTAATAAGTGACCTCCCTATTCTTCCTACCAAAATGTAATACCTTACATTTATCTGTGATGAACTTTATTTGCCAATTATATGCTCATTCTGCAAGTCCTGTAATTTGTTGCAGTCCTCCTCAGTATTGACTATCGGCCTCAATTTGGTGGCATCCGCAAATTTAGAAATTGTGTTTTTCATTCCAAGGTCTAAATCGTTAACATAAATGGTGAACAACTGTGGTCCCAGCATTGATCCTCGTGGAACACCATTGCACACCTTCATACCCCATGGGTGGAGATAAGAAATAATAAAAAAGAAGTCACTGGTGGGCATAGTCTATAGGCCCCCGAACAGTAGCTACACTGTTGGATGGAGTATAATGCAAGGAATAACGAAGGCTTGTAAAAAAGGAACAGCAATAATCATGGACGATTTTAATCTTCATCTTGATTGGACAAATCAAATTGGCCAACGTAGTTTTGAGGAAGAGTTCATAGAGTGTATCCAGGATAGTTTTTTTGAACAGTACATTGCAGAACCAACCAGGGAGCAGGCTATCTTAGATCTGCGACTGTGTAATGAGACAGGATTAATAAATGATCTCAAAGTAAAGGATCCTCTCGGAAAGAGTGATCATAGCATGATTGAATTTCAAATACAGTTGGGTGGGTGAGAAAGTTGGATCTCAAACCAGTGTCCGAAGCTTAAATAAAGGAGACTACAAAGGTATGAAGGCAGAGTTGGCTAAAGTGGACTGGGGAAAATAGATTAACATGGAAGAGGGTTAATGAGCAGTGGCAGACATTTAAGGAGATATTTCATAACTCTCAACAAAAATATATTCCAGTGAGAAGGAAAGACTTTAAGAGAAGGGATAATGATCTGTGGCTAACTAAGGAAATAATGGATGGTATCAAATTAAAAACAATGGCATACAACGTGGCCAAGATTAGTGGGAGGCCAGAGGATTGGGAAACTTAAAAAAAAAACAGCAAAGGACGATTATAAAAATAATAAAGAGAGGGATGATATATTATGAGAGTAAACTAGCAAAAAATATAAAAACAAATAGTAAGAATTTCTACAGGTATATAAAAAGGAGAGTGGCTAAAGTAAATGTTGGTCCCTTAGAAGATGAGCCTGGGGAATTAATAATGGGGAGCAGGTAACTGGCAGAGACTTTGAACAAATATTTTGTATCGGCCATCACAGTAGAAGACACTAAAAACATCCGAATAATGGATCTAATCAAGGGAGGGAGGAACTTAATACAATCACTATCACTAAAGAAGAAGTACTCAGTAAAATAATAGGACTAACAGTGGACAAGTCCCTGGACCTGATGGCCTGCATCCTAGGCTCTTAAAAGAAGTGGCCGCAGAGATAGTGGATGCATTGGTTATAATCTTCCAACATTCCCATGATTCTGGAAAGCTCCCAGCAGATTGGAAAACCACAAATGTAACGGCCCTATTTAAAAAAGGAGGCAGACAAAAAGCAAGAAACTATAGAACAGTTAGCCTAACATCTGTCATTTGGAAAATGCTGCAGTCCATTATTAAGAAATCAGTAGCAGGACATTTGGAAAAGACTTATAGAGTCAAGCAGAGTCAGCATGGTTTTATGAAGGGCTATCATGTTTGACAAATTTACTGGAGTTCTTTGGGGATGGAGGGTGCATAAGGGGGGAAACCAGTGGATGTGGTGTATTTGGACTTCCAGAAGGCATTCAATAAGGTGCCACATAAAAGATTACGACACAAGATAAAAGCTCATGGGGTAGGGGGTAATATAATAGCTTGGATAGAGAATTGGCTAACTGACAGATAACAGAGAGTCAGGATAAATGGGTCATTTTACGGTTGGCAAACGTTAACTAGTGGGGTGCCACAGGGATCGGTGATGGGGCCTCAATTATTTACAATCTATATTATTGACTTGAATGAAGGGACCGAGTGTAATGTAACAAAGTTTGGTGATGATACAATGATGGGTGGGAAAGCAAGTTGTGAGGAGGACACAAACATTTTTAAAAGGAATATAGACAGGCTAAGTGAATGGACAAACATTTGGCAGATAGAGTATGTGGCCCAAGTTTCCACACGAAAAAAAACGCGCGATTCTGGAGCGCCCTGCAGCTCCTTGTCTGTTTGACGCGGCGCCCAGGGGGGCGGAGCCTACACTCGCGCCAATTTTGTAAGTGGGAGGGGGCGGGTACTATTTAAATTAGTTTTTTTCCTGCCGGCAACGCTGCGCGTGCGCGTTGGAGCGTTCGCGCACGCGCAGTGTGAAGGAAACATTGGCACTTGGCCATTTTTGTAGTTCTTTGTAGCTGTTTAAGTTTTAACATTTTTAATAAAAGCACATTGTCATCAGCACATCAGCACTGAGGCAGTGAGAAGGCTGCAGGAAGCCTCAGAAAGTTGAGGCAGCCGTTTCCCTCCTCCCCCCCCGCCGTCGGGAACAAACGGCTTTCTCCTCCCCCCCCGCCGCGGGAAGGAACGGCTTTCTCCTTCCCCCCCCGCGGGAACGAACGCCTGCAGCATTCTCCCTGGCTGAAGCACTTTCACACAGGTAGGAAGATGGTTTATTTAATCTTTTCTTTGCTTATAAATGTTTATTCAGGTTGGATTTATTTGTATAATATTTGTAGAAGTATAAATAAGGATTTATTATAGAATTTAATGACTTCCCCCCCCCCCCCTCCCCACCACCTCGTTCTGGACGCCTAATTTGTAACCTGCGCCTGATTTTTTAATGTGTAGAACAGGTTTTTTCAGTTCTACAAAAATCTTCACTTGCTCCATTCTAAGTTAGTTTGGAGTACGTTTTCACTGTGGAAACTTTGAAATCAGGCGTCAGTGGCCGGACACGCCCCCTTTTGAAGAAAAAATTCTGTTCTAACTGACTTGAACTGCAGAAAAAAAAATGTGGAGAATTGCGATTTCTAAGATAGTCCGTTCTCCACCAGTTGTTGCTAAAAATCAGGCGCAAATCATGTGGAAACTTGGGCCCATTATGTGGGAAAGTGTGAGGTTATCCACTTGGGCAGGAAAAATAAAAAGCAAATTATTATTTCAATGGAGATGAATAACAAAAGGCTACAGTGCAGAGGGACCTGAGAGTCCTTGTGTATGAAACACAAAAAGTTAGTATGCACGTACAACAGGTAATCAGGAAGGCAAATGGGGCTAGACTTTCCACTTCACAGCGCCCATCTAAGGCCCATCTATCGCCCAAAATGGACCTCTATCATCCATTTTGAGGAAAAAGTGGAAACTAGGCCCAAAACATTGCTGAAAAAACAGGTGCACAAGTTTCGGCTCACATCGCTGAAATGATCGCCGAAATGATTGCCCACACAAGGCCAATCCCAAGTTCCGGCACCTAGCATGCACTTCGCTGGGCTGATGCAAGGTCCAAAAGATCCCTGAGAAATAGTTGCTTTTACATAGAAACATAGAAACATAGAAAATAGGTGCAGGAGTAGGCCATTCAGCCCTTCGAGCCTGCACCGCCATTCAATAAGATCATGGCTGATCATTCACCTCAGTGCCCCTTTCCTGATTTATCTCCATACTCCTTGATCTCTTTAGCCATAAGGGCCATATCTAACTCCCTCTTGAATATATCCAATGAACTGGCATCAACAACTCTCTGTGGCAGGGAATTCCACAGGTTAACAACTCTCTGAGTGAAGAAGTTTCTCCTCATCTCAGTCCTAAATGGCCTACCCCTTATCCTAAGACTGTGTCCCCTAATTCTGGACTTCCCCAACATCGGGAACATTCTTCCCGCATCTAACCTGTACAGTCCTGTCAGAATCTTATACGTTTCTATGAGATCTCCTCTCCTCCTTCTAAACTCCAGTGAATAAAGGCCCAGTTGATCCAGTCCCTCCTCATATGTCAGTCCAGCCATCCCTGGAATCAGTCTGGTGAACCTTCGCTGCATTCCATCAATAGAAAGAACGTCCTTCCTCAGATTAGGATAACAAAACTGAACACAATATTCCAGGTGAGGCCTCACCAAGGCCCTGTACAACTGCAGTAAGACCTCTCTGCTCCTATACTCAAATCCCCTAGCTATGAAGGCCAACATACCATTTGCCTTCTTCACCGCCTGCTGTACCTGTATGCCAACTTTCAATGACTGATGAACCATGACACCCAGGCCTCGTTGCACCTCCCCTTTTCCTAATCCGCCGCCATTCAAATAATATTCTGCCTTCGTGTTTTGTCCCCAAAATGGATAACCTCACATTTATCCACATTATACTGCATCTGCCATGCATTTGCCCACTCACCTAACCTGTCCAAGTCACCCTGCAGCCTCCTAGCGTCCTCCTCACAGCTCACACTGCCACCCAGTTTAGTGTCATCTGCAAACTTGGAGATATTACATTCAGTTCCTTCATCTAAATCGTCAATGTATATTGTAAAGAGCTGGGGTCCCAGCACTGAGCCCTGCGGCACCCCACTAGTCACTGCCTGCCATTCTGAAAAGGACCCATTTATTCCTACTCTTTGCTTCCTGTCTGCCAACCAGTTTTCTACAGGATATCACATTCCCCAAGGTACAGGGAGCAATATATTGCACGCACATTGCTCTGGAAGCACCCTTAAAGAATGCGGAGGTGTTTCATAACAAAAAGGGGTTCCACTCCCTAAATGTGCAGCTTGTTGTCGAGCACAATCAAACAATCATGAGAGTAAATGCTACATTTCCTGGCAGCATCCATGATGCGCACATCCTACGTGAAAGTGCTATCTCTGACCTGTTTGTCAATCAGCCAGAAGGTCACGGTTGGATGCTGGGGGATGAAGGATATGGCCTTGCCAGTTGGCTCATGACCCCTATGCGTAATCCCGTCATTGAAGCAGAGAAGCGTTATAATGAAAGTCACATCGCGACACGCAACGTCGTTGAAAATACAATTGGAGTCCTAAAGCAGCGCTTCAGATGCCTGGATCATTCTGGAGGCAGCCTACAATACACCCTGACTAGGTTGCTGAGTTTATTGTGGTGTATTGCATGCTGCATAACCTAGCTATAAGGAGAGGACAAGTACTGCCAGAATGGGCTGCATGTCCACCTCCAGAAGGAGGGGAGACAGAAGAGCCAGCCGGCGAGGTTGAAGAGGAGGAAGAGGTGGAAGAGGACTCAGGCGAAGACCTAGGGGAGCGCAATCTAGCACCGGTACCATCACCCCCCTCTCGAAGACCAGTACCCAGTGGCAGTTACACGGCTGCTAAGCTGTTGCATCAACAGCTCATTAATGATCGCTTTGCATGAACTATCATTGTGGATATTCAAATGTTCATTTACAGTTAGGGTTAATCAAAAGTTTCATTTGCGTAGGGTTTCATTTTTGTCTTGCTTGCACTGACCTGACATCGGTATTAATGCTTACTTTAAGTAAAGTTTAAGTAAAGTACGGCTATAAAAAAAGATTGAACAAACCAGGATGAACAACTGTAAATATGTTATCTGAAAATGTTATCCTTGATGTAACTAATGTAACTAAGAGAGAAGGCACAACAATTGTTAAACTAAAGAATTTATTTAATTAACAAACACAATGAATGAATTAATTTTTTAAAAATTAGTTAACAACACCCTCCCCGCAGCCCCTCCTTCCCCCAACCCACCCTTCCCCCAACCCACCCTCCCTCCAACCCAACCTTCCCCCAACCCCCCCTCCCCCCAACCCACCCTTCCCCCAAACCTCAAACAACCATGAACAAAACGTTTTCAAACTTTCAAACAAGAAAACACAATTTAACAATGAAAAATACACTCCCCTCCCGACCTGTGGCCACGTTTCCCTCCAGGTACTGTCCCACCCCGTGTTCTTACCCCACCTGTCCATTTTGGTCTACGCAGACCGACACGAACGCATTGTGCATTGTGGGACGGCAAGACATCCTGCCGTGATGGAGGTGAAGGAGTGGAAGTTGAAGCCTGAGGCTCCACTTCCGAGTCAGTAGGAACTGTGTCCTCCGTACTCGCTTGCGTGCTCGGGGTCTCGCTGCGAGCTGACATGACACCTTGGGGTGCAGCACCATGTGCAGCCATCAACGCATGCTGAAGGACATTGGTTGCGGCGGTCTGCTCATGTATGGCCTCCAACGTCTCCTGTGCTATCTGGATTTGCACGGAAGACCAGTTGGAGAAGTTCGTGCTGAACTCGCTCCAGGTTGTTGGAAACTGGCTCCAGTTCGTGGAGAACTGGCTCCAGTTTGTGGAGAAACCCGCGAACCCCTGGATAAGGTTGCGACCGATTGCGACCGCCTCCCTGCACAGGGATATCAAACACTCCGTCTGCCCCTCCAAGGTAGGCGATTGCTCACCCCGCTGACGCAACCTCCGTGGGGTCGGCGTTTGCAAAATTTCGCACCTTGGCGTCGCCACCTGCATACCGCTTGGTCCCAGTGCCTCATCCATCTCAATAGAGATGGCCACAGGTTGTTTCCCCCCCGCAACAAAAATAATTTCCTCCTCTTCCTCCTTCTCCTCCTCCTGCTCTTGCTCCACACTATCTCTCGCTACTTGTTCTTCCTCTTCCTCCTCTGAGGTAGTTGATGGTGCAGGAGGAGTGGATGGCTCCATTGATTCCACTGACACAACCTTTTCAGGTTGACCTTAAAAAGATGAATGACATTTCAAAACAACTTATTAGGACATTAACGGTGCTCATTATTAATAAACATACATATCTATTTTTCAATAACCCATATGTACAAGGGTTCACCAGGGCTGCCATGTCAGCATTTGTGCATCAAGAGTACATCAAAAGTATATATCATATTGCATTATAATTGCAGGACCTTACATGCGTAACTAAGATAGATTTTTAAGATGTCTTTAATAATGTTTGACACATTGCACAGTTCCTATTACTCTCGAGACTCAAGGGTGGGTTTGGCCACACCACGGGTCGTGACCGAACGGCTGTCAGGCCACACAAAGGCGACCGCAAGCTCTTCATCTTCTGAGAGCGTCTGTACCAGAACAGAGCCACTGCCCATCCTCCTTTGCTCTGCCTGATTGATAGATATCTTCTTCTGTAAATGATAAAATAACATGGCATGGCATAAGCTAATGAACGTGGTAATAAACATTTAAGAATGACAGATTTAAATTTTCAATTAGAAATTTGCATTGCGTGGCATATGAACAATATTTCACAATATAAAATTCAACTTAGGGTTAGGATGCATAGAAACATAGAAAATAGGTGCAGGAATAGGCCATTTGGACCTTTGAGCCTGCACCACCATTCAATAAGATCATGGCTGATCATTCACCTCAGTACCCCTTTCCTGCTTTCTCTCCATACCCCTTGATCCCTTTAGCTGTAAGGGCCATATCTAACTCCCTCTTCAATATATCCAATGAACTGGCATCAACAACTCTCTGCGGTAGGGAATTCCACAGGTTAACAACTCTCTGAGTGAAGAAGTTTCTCCTCATCTTAGTCCTAAATGGCTTACACCTTATACTAAGACTGTGTCCCCTGGTCTGGACTTCCCCAACATCGGGAACATTCTTCCCGCATCGAACCTGTCCAGTCCCGTCAGAATCTTATATGTTTCTATGAGATCCCCTCTCATCCTTCTAAACTCCAGTGAATAAAGGCCCAGTTGATCCAGTCTCTCCTCGCATGTCAGTCCAGTCATCCCGGTAATCAGTCTGGTGAACCTTCGCTGCACTCCCTCAATAGCAAGAATATCCGTCCTCAGATTAGGAGACCAAAACTGAACACAGTATTCCAGGTGAGGCCTCACCAAGGCCCTGTACAACTGCAGTAAGACCGCCCTGCTCTTATACTCAAATCTCCTAGCTATGAAGGCCAACATACCATTTACCTTTTTCACCGCCTGCTGTACCTGCATACCAACTTTCAATGACTGATGAAACATGACACCCAGGTCGCGTTGCATCTCCCCGTTTCCTAATCTGCCGCCATTCAAATAATAATTTGCCTTCTGTTTTTGCCCCCAAATTGGATAACCTCACATTTATCCACATTATCCTGCATCTGCCATGTATTTGCCACTCACCTAACCTGTCCAAGTCACCTGCAGCCTCGTAGCGTCCTCCTCACAGCTCACACCACCACCCAGCTTAGTGTCATCTGCAAACTTGGAGATATTACACTCAATTCATTCATCTAAATCATCATTGTATATTGCAAAGGGATGGGGTCCCAGCACTGAGCTATGCGGCACTCCACTAGTCACTGCCTGCCATTCTGAAAAGGACCCGTTTATCCCGACTCTCTGTTTCCTGTCTGCCAACCAGTTTTCTATCCACGTCAGTACATTATCCCCAATACAATGTGCTTTGAGTTTGCACACCAATCTCTTGTGTGGGACCTTGTCAAAAGCCTTTTGAAAGTCCAATACACCACATCCACTGGTTCTCCCTTGTCCATTCTACTAGTTACATCCTCAAAAAATTCCAGAAGATTTGTCAAGCATGATTTCCCTTTCATAAATCAATGCTGACTTGGACCAATACTGTCACTGCTTTCCAAATGCACTGCTATTTCATCTTTAATAATTGATTCCAACATTTTCCCCACTACTGATGTCAGGCTAACCGGTCAATCATTACCCATTTTCTCTCTCCCTCCTTTTTTAAAAAGTGATGTTACATTAGCTATCCACCAGTCCATGGGCACTGATCCAGAGTTGATAGACTGTTGGAAAATGATCACCAATGCATCCACTATTTCTATGGCCATTTCCTTAAGTACTCTGGGATGCAGACTATCAGGCCCCGGGGATTTATTGGCTTTCAATCCCATCAATTTCCCCTACACAATTTCCCACCTAATAAGGATATCCTTCAGTTTCTCCTTCTCACTCGACCCTCAGTCCCCTAGTACGTCCGGAAGGTTATTTGTGTCTTCCTTTGTGAAGACAGAACGAACGTATTTGTTCAACTGGTCTGCCATTTCTTTGTTCCCCATTATAAATTCACCCGAACTGACTGCAAGGGACCTACGTTTGTCTTCACTAATCTTTTTCTCTTCAGTTATCTATAGAAGCTTTTGCAGTCAGTTTTTATGTTCTCAGCAAGCTTCCTCTCATACTCTATTTTCCTCCTCCTAATTAAATCCTTTGTCCTCCTCTGCTGAATTCTAAATTTCTCGCAGTCCTCAGGTTTGCTGCTTTTTCTGGCCAATGTATAAATTAATTCATAATTTAATTAATTAATACTATAAAGAAATGACATTCAAGATTCCAATTAAAATTTGCATGCATCATTAAAATATTGCATATGTAACATTTAAAATATAACATGCAACTTATTCTGGGTGCTGCCAACAAGCTGTTCCACCTTTTCCTGCACTGGTCAGGTGTCCGTACTTCATTAGATGCCAATGTAATGACATCGGCAAACTCCGCCCATATTTTGCGATACGCACGGGGTGGAGGTTTCCCATGCCCACCCCGTGTCAAGTCATCCCACCTGCCACTGACAATAGTCACAAGGGCCTCTTTGGCCTCCTCGCTGACGGGTTTAGCCCTCTTCCTCTTGCTATCACCCTCAATTTTATATTGTAAGTATATATTACAATATTTTAATACCAGAAATAATTATAATTATTTTCAGTTAAAAAAAAAATGCAAATTAATATAAGATTAATTATTTTTAACTCCAAGTACTCAAAACACTGCAACCAGCCACAAAATTACCCTCTTCCTCTCTTCCTTCCTCTCTCTCTCTCTCCCTTTGACCCTCCCTGTGCTTCTGAGCATGTGTGATGACCCCTGACCTTTCAAAAGTCAGCAAAGAAACTCAACCACAAAAATAAATCCCACACATGCGCAGAATAGCATTGCTAGGGAAGCTTTTTCTTTTACTTCCATTTTCGGAGGGGTGATAGTGAGAGCGCCGAAAAATCACATCGCCCATTTGACATTGCCGGGGCAAGGCCGAGTGGAAAATCTCAAAAAAAAAATGGGCTTTGTGCTGGCGATCATCAAGGCCGAGGCATCCCACATCGCTGGAACAAGACCCATTTTTTTGGGCCTTAGCCACCTAGTGGAAAGTCTAGCCCATGGGATTTTCGCCTTTATTGGAAAGGGGATGCAGTATAAAAGCAGCAAAGTACTGCTACAGTTGTCCAAGGTATAGGTGAGGCCACACCTATAGTACTGCATACAGTTTTGGTCTCCTTATTTAAGGAAGGATCATCATCATCACAGGCAGTCCCTCGAAGTCGAGGAAGACTTGCTTCCACTCCAAAAGTGAGTTCTCAGGTGACTGAACAATCCAATTTGGGAATTACAGTCCCTGTCGCAGGTGGGACAAACAGTTATTGGAGGAAAGGGTGGTGGGCAGTCTGGTTTGCCGCACACGCCTTCCGCTGCCTGCGCTTGTTTTCTGCATGCTCTCGGTGACGAGACCCGAGGTGCTCAGCGCCCTCCTGGAAGCTCTTCCTCCACTTAGGGCAGTCTTTGGCCAGGGGCTTCCAGGTGTCGGTGGGGATGTTGCATTTTATCAAGGTGGCTTCGAGGGTGTCCTTGAAATGTTTCCTCTGCTAGACATGGGGCTCGCTAAACGTGTAGGAGTTCCGAGTAGAGCACTTGCTTTGGGAGTCTAGTGTCCGGCATGCAGACAATGTGGCCCGCCCAACGGAGCTGGTCGAGTGTGATCAGTGCTTCGACGCTGGGGATGTTGGCATGATCGAGAACACTGACGATGGTGCGTCGGTCCTCTCAGGGGATTTGCAGGATCTTGCGAAGGCATCGTTGGTGGTATTTCTCCAGTGATTTGAGGTGTCTGCTGTAGATAGTCCATGTCTCTGAGCCATACAGGAGGGCGGGTATCACTACAGCCCTGTAGACCATAAGCTTGGTGCCAGAGTTGAGGGCGTGATCTTCGAACACTCTATCCTCAGGTGGCCGAAGGCTTTGCTGGCGCACTGGAGAAGGTGTTGAACCTCGTCGTCAATGTCTGATAATAGGCTCCCGAGGTATGGAAAGTGGTCCACGTTGTCCAGATTAAGGAAGAATATACTTGCATTGGAGGCAGTTCAGAGAATGTTCACTTGGTTGATTCCTGAGATGAAGGGGTTGACTTATGAGGAAAGGTTGAGTAGGTTGGGCCTATACTCATTGGAGTTTAGAAGAATGGGAGGTAATCTTATTGAAACATGTAAGATACTGAAGGGGCTCGACAAGATAGGTGCAGAGAAGATGTTTCCCCTCATGGGGGAATTTAGAACTAGGGGGCATAGCTTCAGTATAAGGTGTTGCCCATTTAAAACTGAGATGAGAAAGAATTTCTTCTCTAAGAGGGTTGTAAATCTGTGGAATTCTCTGCCACAGAGAGCTATGGAGACTGGGTCATTGAACATATTTAAGGTGGAGATAGATAGATTTTTGAACGATAAAGGAGTGAAGGGTTATGGGGAGTGGGCAGGGAAGTGGAGATCAAGACCAGATCAGCCATGATCTTATTGAATAGCAGAGCAGGCTCGAGGGATCAAATGTCCTACTCCTGCTCCTATTTCTTATGTTCTTATGTTCTTATCGCTCTGCTTTCTGTCGTGAAGCCAGCTAGCTATCCATTCTTCTACTTGTCCCCTGACTCCGCATTCTCTGACCTTGTTCATCAATCTATTATGGGGTACCTTACTGAAGGCCTTTTGAAAATCCAGATAATTACATCTACTGCATTATCTTTGTCTACTCTCTCTGTTACCTCTTCAAAAAATTCAATGAGGTTGGGCAAGCAAGACTTTCCCTTTTGAAATTCATGCTGACTATTCATTATTATTTTGTTGGTTTCTAGATGTTCTTCTATTTTCACCTTTAGTAGGGATTCCATTATATTTCCTACCACTGATGTTAAGCTGACTGGTCTATAATTCCCTGGACATGTTCTAACCCCCTTCTTAAATTTAGGTATTACTTTAGCTATCCGCCAGTCTTCTGGTACTATACCTTTTTCGAATGAATTATTAAATATGTGACGTAATGCCTCTATTATCTCTTCACAAGATTCTTTTAAAATGCATGGATGCATTCCATCCAAACCAGGTGTTTTATCCTCTTTGAGTTTGATTGGTATAACGTAAAACTCCAAATAGAAACATAGAAACATAGAAACATAGAAAATAGGTGCAGGAGTAGGCCATTCGGCCCTTCTAGCCTGCACCGCCATTCAATGAGTTCATGGCTGAACATTCAACTTCAGTACCCCATTCCTGCTTTCTCGCCATACCCCTTGATCCCCCTAGTAGTAAGGACCTCATCTAACTCCTTTTTGAATATATTTAGTGAATTGGCCTCAACAACTTTCTGTGGTAGAGAATTCCACAGGTTCACCACTCTCTGGGTGAAGAAGTTCCTCCGCATCTCGGTCCTAAATGGCTTACCCCTTATCCTTAGACTGTGACCTCTGGTTCTGGACTTCCCCAACATTGGGAACATTCTTCCTGCATCTAACCTGTCTAACCCCGTCAGAATTTTAAATGTTTCTATGAGATCCCCTCTCATTCTTCTGAACTCCAGTGAATACAAGCCCAGTTGATCCAGTCTTTCTTGATAGGTCAGTCCCGCCATCCCGGGAATCAGTCTGGTGAACCTTCGCTGCACTCCCTCAATAGCAAGAATGTCCTTCCTCAGGTTAGGAGACCAAAACTGTACACAATACTCCAGGTGTGGCCTCACCAATGCCCTGTACAACATCTCCCTGCCCCTGTACTCAAATCCCCTTGCTATGAAGGCCAACATGCCATTTGCTTTCTTAACCGCCTGCTGCACCTGCATGCCAACCTTCAATGACTGATGTACCATGACACCCAGGTCTCTTTGCACCTCCCCTTTTCCTAATCTGTCACCATTCAGATAATAGTCTGTCTCTCTGTTTTTACCACCAAAGTGGATAACCTCACATTTATCCACATTATACTTCATCTGCCATGCATTTGCCCACTCACCTAACCTATCCAAGTCACTCTGCAGCCTCACAGCATCCTCCTCGCAGCTCACACTGCCACCCAACTTAGTGTCATCCGCAAATTTGGAGATACTACATTTAATCCCCTCATCTAAATCATTAATGTACAGTGTAAACAGCTGGGGCCCCAGCACAGAATGTGCCTTAGGTAGGAACCACTGCGACATGTCTGACTCCAGTCCCACAATACATAGCTGATTCTGAGTACCCTATGAAGTAGTTGATGCCACCACCTAGCTGTAAACAACAACAGCTTGTATTTATATAGCAGCTTTAATGTAGTAAAACGTCTCAAGGCATTTTACAGGAGAATGGCAGCACTGGCGCCAAATAGCGGAGCACGCTGATTGACGTCACAATCTGCCCACTCAATAGACTTTCTCGCATGCTCCTAATGCCCAACCTATTTCCCTCACCAAATGGTGTCTGGCGCAGCAGGCACCAGAATTGTGCATGTGTGGCGCGGACGCCATTTTCAGCACAAAACGACACTCATAGCGCCGAAAAATTGGGCGCTATGGAGTCGAATTTCTAGCCCCTGCAGGTATCTCAAAGTGTTTTGCAGCCAATGAAGTGCTTTTAAATTGTAAGTTTTATAATGTATGGAAATATCATTTAAATGCCAGTTTGGATAGGATTTCTCATTCAGGTTTTGTAATTGCAGTGCTCACCATTTTGAGTAAATCCTTTGATTTACAGTCCTGATACTGGTGCCTTTCCCAATATTAAGTATCACTTACTTTTGCTGCATAATAATTTCTAGAATATATTCTCCAACATGAATATTATGAATAAGCATAGCATGTGAAAGCAATTTATACATTTAAGAGGATGCTAGCAAAAGGCAAACAGTTTAAGTGTTGTCCTAACCTGGGACATCATGGCCCCTCGACCTGTGAGAAAACAACTCTGCAGGTCGGACTATAAAAGAGCTGAAGCAGCGTACCACTTCAACCTCCAGTGCGAGCTGCTCCAAGTGTGCGACATTTTTGAGATGGGTGACTGGGTGACGTCATCAAAGCCCTGGTCGCCATTTTGGAGCGTGGGCAGGAACACCGTCAGGACCCAGGTACAGAGGAGTGGGAAGGTTGGGACAGAGGAGCAGCGAGTGTTTGTGGCGAGATGCGGTGAATGTTTATGGTGGAGGAACGGTGAGAGCTCATGGCAGAGGTGCGACAGATGAGGGTATGGGGCCCAGGAGAGCCGAGAGCCCAGAGGTAGCACAGGCCAGCCCACGCTGCGATATATATAGGTCCGTGCAGCAGAGCAGGTCTCCAGTCATCTTTGTTAACTCTTGCCACTGGATAAAGGCCCAGCTCTGTCAAGCCCGTGTGGTGGCTGGTGTGCAATGGTCACCACACGTTAAAAAAATCCACGCACAGGCATCTTCCACCCCTTCAATTGGAGTTCAGGACTGGACCATCGGGTCCTTCATTGAAACACCTGTGAACTCGTGGAAGCAAATCATCCTCGTTCGAGGGACCACCTATGATGATGATGATGTATGTTTGTGATATCAGGCCGAGTCTTGCTGGAGCGGTGCATCTCACGGTGTGCGCTGTTACTTTTTCCTGCACCCTTCGGCTCGATAAATGTTTGTGGCGTAACTTGCTGGATAACGAGCTGATTACGGCATGGAGAGGGCAACAGGGCACTTGGGACATTTGTGAATGGCAAAACCAACACTCTATCTCCTGAACAAATTATATATAAGGATTGAGAAAGATACAGAGGAGTGAGGGAGAAGGAGGGTAAATTAGATTCAAATCAGGTACAAAAAGAGAAATAAAGAGTGGGAATAAAAGATTAGATTAAGAGAGAGAGGAAAAAAGAGATAGAAAGGAAAAGTAAGAAAAAATTAATTAAAAAATTTAGCATTTTTTTTAAACCTCTAACAACAATTTACTACTTGCAGGGATGAGATTGAACAGTTTAAATTGTTGTCATTCCAAGCTGGAGAGGTTGATTGGCATTGTATTAACAATTATCGTGTTGTTTAATAGGTACTTATGCTGTTAAGTTCCAGCCCTAACGTTCTGCGGTGAGTTTAATGGGCAATTAATGTGCAAATGCAGCGAGTTCCTATAAATAATGGGACAGCTAAAGGCAAGATGTTGTTTGTGCTCATCAAACTGTGGAGCGACGTAAATCAACCAGCAAGCTCTGGAGATTCGCTTCTCGTGGCATGTTTCTTAATCCTCTGAACTTGCTGGCTGATTTGTGCATTAATAACGGCATGTGTCGTTGACACGTTATTTTTCCAGCAAGATCCAGTCCAATGTTCCATTGAATATATTTTTAGTACGTGTGTTCTGAAATCAGAAGTTTTTTAAATAAATAATGTATGCAATTAAATTTTAATTTTGTTGGCGCAAAGCAGTTACTTTTAACTTATTAGTCACAGTGAAACATTGAAGCAAGATTTTACTAACCAAGGTCTAGAAAGCAGGATAGTATAGTTCATCAGTATCTCCATGCACACCATTAATAACATTCCTGAGTCAACCTGACAGGTGGCATATATGACTTTCTCGGTAGACAATTGATTTTCTCACCGAGGAGATATTGGCAAAATCTGGACTCGTGGAAAGATGTGGATGAGCACTTCAACTCAGGTCTTCCAGTTAAGAGTTTAATGCTTCATTCATTCATTGCTAGCTTTCTTCCCTCCTCAGTCATGGCTCATTGGCTAGCATTCTCACCTCTGAATCAGAAGGTTGTGGGTTTAAGTCTCAACTCCAGGTACTTGAGCACAAATCTAGGCTGACACGCCAGTGAAGTACTGAGAGGGTGCTGCACTGTCGGAGATGCTGTCTTTCAGATGAGGCGTTAAATCAAGGCCCCATCTGCCCCCTCAGGTGGATATAAAAGATCCCATGGCACTATTTTAAAGAAGAGCAGGGGAGTTATCCCCGATGTCCTGGCCAATATTTATCTCTCAACAACATCACTAAAACAGATTATCTGGTCATTATCACATTGCTGTTTATGGAGACCTTGCTGTGTGCAATTGGCTGCCAGGTTTACATAGAAACATAGAAAATAGGTGCAGGAGCAGGCCATTCGGCCCTTTGAGCCTGCACCGCCATTCAATAGGATCATGGCTGATCTATGTTCAGCCTCAGTACCCCACCCCAGCCTTCTCTCCATATCCCCTGATCCCTTTAGTCGTAAGGGCCACATCTAACTCCCTTTTGAATATGTCCAACGAACTGGACTCAACAACTTTCTGTGGCAGAGAATTCCACAGGTTCACAACTCTCTGGGTGAAAAAGATTTTCCTCATCTCGGTCCTATATGGCTTACCCCTTATCCTTAGACTGTGTCCCTTGGTTCTGGACTTCCCAACATCAGGAACATTCTTCCTGCATCTAACCTGTCCAGTCCCGTCAGAATTTTATAAGTTTCTATGAGATTCCCTCTCATTCTTCTAAATTCCAGTGAGTATAAGCCTAGTCTTTCTTCATATGTCAGTCCTGCCATCCCAGGAATCAGTCTGGTGAAACTTCGCTGCACTCCCTCAATAGTAAGCACTACCTTCCTCAGATTAGGAGACCAAAACTGCAAACAATACTAAGGTGTGGTCTCACCAAGGCCCTGTGCGACTGCAGCAGGACCTCCCTGCTCCTATACTCAAATCACCTCCCAAGAAGGCCAACATACCATTTGCCTTCTTCACCGCCTGCTGTACCTGCATGCCTACCTTCAATGACTGATGTACCATGACACCCAGGTCTCGTTGCACCTCCCCTTTTCCTAATCTGCCGCCATTCAGATAATATTCTGCCTTCGTGTTTTTGCTACCAAAGTGGATAACCTCACATTTATCCACATTATACTGCATCTGCCATGCATTTGCCCACTCATCTAACCTGTCCAAGTCACCCTGCAGCCTCTTAGCATCCTCCTCGCAGCTCGCACTGCCACCCAGCTTAGTGTCAACTGCAAACTTCTTTTCTTTCTTTCTTTCTCTCTTTCTCTCTTTCTTTCTCTCTTTTTCTCTTTCTCTTTCTTTCTTTCTCCCTCCTTGACTCAAGTTGGGGGTATAGTTCCACTGGCACTGGTCATTGCACCTGTCTGATGATAGGTAGTGATTGTTGGCAGGCTATTTGACTATGGAGGCATCACAACTAAGCTTGCTTCTGTCCTCGATCGATGTTCACACATGTGCACTTTGCAGCAGGCATCATTGGACAATGATCAGGAGCAGCACCCTTCCTAGTCCACAGGCTCTAGACACAGTCACCAACTGCAGTTCTCCCCACTGCTCTGCTGCTTAAAATGAGCAATCTCAGCACAGACTTTGACTCGAACCTGGAACATTCTGGTCCTTTTGGCTCAGTTACACACTGCGTTTACCAACTAAGCTAGCAGGGACCTGTACTGCTGTATATTTCATGCATAATGAATGAGGTTCTTCAATCCTGGCTGCCACTCCTGTTGCTGTAGATACTTCACTGTTTAATGTGGGGCAGTTTGAACAGCAGTCAGTGGCCATGTTTAAAGAAGTTTGCATGCCAAGCTCAAACGGTGCCATTACCTCCCTACAAGCTGATGGGCACAAATCAACTTCATTGGTCTGTTGAAAAGGCTCTCTAATTATGGTGTTCTAGATCTGAACTCGAGGCACCCGGTGTGAGGCATCCTTGCCATCATCAAATGCTTATTGCTCAGTTAGTTGGTACTTTAATGAGTCTGTTCCTGCATCACTTTCAATTTGTGAACACTGACTTGAGGATGGGGTGGGAAAGAATGGTTGTTCCTACCTCAGATGAGAAAGCTGAAACCATCCTTTTGTTTGGTAGCATGTGCTACCTCCACTGATGGAAAACCAAAATTCACCATTTTGCTCTATGCCTCCAATTAGCAAACAGCTGTAGGGCTTGTACATCCAGATGCCCTTTCGAGATGTATTGCCCCAGAGCTGAGCACAGCAGCAAATAGTCGGTGCAACTTTACAGCACCTTAACACTTCAAGTACTGAAAGTATTTTTATTTTAAATCTTTTCAACACCATCAGAACCCGTTACATCGGAGGATCTCCAAAATATGGCCTGTTGGCCAATCTGGATCTTGTGCCCTGGGGCTAGACTTTCCATTAGTTTTGCGTCGCTATCGTCCACTTGACATCCATTTTAACACTGAGATGAGGTATGCCACCCAGATATCGCTCATTTTGCAAAAAATGGAAACTAATGCCCATTTATCATTCGCTTATCGGGAGCGTTACTTTCGGCATTTAGTTAACGCCGAGAATTAATAATACCGCCCGCTCAATTTTTTGCCGTAAAGGTGAGAATGGCCGGAACTAATGCCCATAATATCGCCGAGCGTTACTTTCGGCATCTCGCCCACATATCGCCAAAAATATCGCTCGCTGAAAAAAACACTGAGAAAAGTTGTCCTCACCTGACCTTAATCCAGCGGTATGGACGCCATTTTGTGAATCGGAGGAGATTTCATATAAAAGGCTGCGTCAACCTCTGGGGAGTTTTGATGTACTCTGGAGTTATTTTAAGGTGATTTGAAAATCTGAACAAACATCTTATCATACTGTGGATGATTTGAATTCATTTTAGATGTTTTAATAGGTAACTTCATTGTTTGTGAACAATAGGTATAATACTGATTGTTATTGTAATGGGGTTTGTAATTTCTCAGCCTGTCTTGATGACTACACACATGCTGCAGACGAGAGATGGCAGAAGATATATTGAAGAGCATTATGTGCCCAATCAAAGAGGTGGCAGACTGCTGAGGAGGACGAGAACTTACACCCCACGCACTTACAGGGAGAAGCGATCTTACCTGAACTTGTCCGATAACACGTGCCTTAGGAGATTGCGCTTCTGGAAAGAGGTTATCAGTGAGATATGCCAGCTCATTAGGGCAGATCTGCAACCTACCAGCACCATCAGGACTGCACTGTGCGTTGAGGTCAAGGTTACTGCGGCACTTTCTTTCTACCTGTCGGATTCCTTTCAGGCCTCAACTGACAACATTTGCGCAATATCTCAGCATGCCACACATTTCTGCATTCGACAGGTGACCGAAGCCCTTTATGCACACAGGATAGACTGTATCAGCTTTCCTATGACCAGGGAGACACAGACTGAGAGGACTCTAGGATTCTCCAGAATAGCAAACTTCCCCAGGGTGCAGGGAGCAATAGACTGCACGCACATCGTTATGCGGGCACCTTTTCAGGATGCAGAGGTTTTTCGGAACCGAAAGGGATTCCACTCCCTGAATGTGCAACTCGTTGTCGACCACAAGCAAATTATAATGGCGGTAAATGCCAAATTTCCGGGCATCATCCATGAGAGCGCTGTATCTGACATTTTTACCAGTCAGCCATAAGGTCAATGCTGGTTGCTTGGTGACAAAGAATATGGCCTCGCCAACTGGCTAATAACCCCACTGCGTAACACCCAGACAGAAGCCGAGAAGCGATCCAACAACAGCCACAGAGCCACAAGCAATATCGTCAAATAAACCATTGGAGTGCTTAAGCAGTGCTTTAGATGCCTGGACCACTCAGGAGGCGAGTTACAATACTGCCCTGAGTAGGTAGTTCAATTCGCGGTGGTGTGCTGCATGCTGCACAACTTGGCTATCAGGAGGAGACAAGAATTATCAGAAGGGACTGCCGGTCCACATCAGGAGAGAGGGGAAGAGAAGAATGAGGAGGTGGACGATGACCTCGGGGCAGACAATCAGGCTGAGGATGAAACCATGCCCCCGCCCCCCTGTAGACCGCAGGAAAGGGCCCGTGGTTGCTACATAGCTGAAAGACTCTTATGTCAGCAGCTCATAAATGAGCGCTTTGCTTGAAATAATGTTGGTGGTATTTACAAAGCTACAAGACTACTGTGTCTGCAATTCATACATGAATGGTGTGCATTACCTTGCTGACAGTTAAAGTTTAAGTTGATTCAAGTTACATTTAATTATCCCCTTTCATGCTGAGGAATCACTAGTGTTTAATAGTACAGCTATCTGAGAAAATGCGCAAAAATTTTTTAATGATAACATTTGTATAAATTCATAATTCTAGCTCTAAAAAAACACCCCACCCCCACCCCACAACAAATTTATAACATTTATATCATTTATTACATTTTTAACATTTCCAATAAGACCACTAACACAAATAACACAAATGCAAACAAATAAGGTACCCTCCTCCCCCTTTCCCCCAAATTTCCCAACATTTATTCACGAGCAATAAAAGCAACATCAATAATGTCACAAATCCAACTCCCGCAGCCATGCACCTCACTTTCCTTTGCCCCCCGCCCTCCCCCCACCCGCATCTTCTCCCCACCTCTACCCCTTTCCTTTTCGCTGCCGACACCAAGCCGTCTTGCCGCAGTGCTCCTCAGGTGCTGTTTCATTGGGGGTGATGACGGCAGATCCGCTAGTTGCCCGGATGCTGGAGAGGAAATTCCCGAGGAGAGAATGTCCTCCGAGCCAGAATCAAGAGCTTCTTCCTGGCTCGCATGTGTCGTTGGCAATGAGGGTGCGACACCTTGGGGTTCAGTGCCGCATTCTGAGGACACTGGTAGCCCTCTGGCACCAGCGTTCCTGGCTATCACCTCCAGGGCCACCGCCATCCGCGGCACGTACTCTGTCATGTTCGTGGATATTGTGACCAGCTGTTGGGATATGCCCCCCATTGTCTGGAGGATCTGCTGACCTATGTCAACACTCCTCCTGGAGAAATGAACCATGTCCCCGCTGAGATCTGCCGATCGTGGAGCAGTCCTGCTGCATCAAACCAACCTTCACGGGATCTGCGCCAGCGTGGAGACACTTGGGGTGCCCTGTGGCAAAGTGCTTGGGCCCGCTACCTCCAGGGTGGAGGAGGACATGGCTGCAGGAGCACTAAATATCATCGGTGTACTTGACATGGAGCTTGTTGCTGCAGGCTCCTCCAACTCCTCACTGTCATCAGTGGAGAGGGCACCCTGTAACTCAACGGGCGAGATTCGGGGCTCCTCACCACCAGAAGCACGATCCACCGCCGCTGCCGCCGGATCCGCAACTTGCCTCAGTGCTGTTGCCTGTGACTGCGCTCTTGGCTGAGCTACAAAACATAAATAAGGTTATTAGAGGAGAAGGGGCTGCTGGGGTGACAGGGTGATTCAAATGCGACACATAGCATATACACGAGAACAGCACTACCACTTTCAAAATAATCACAGACATCACATTTAATGAACATAACCAAATTCTGCATTACAATGATTTTCATGAGCCCATCATTGCACTTTCATTAATCATCCATCATATATTGTTCGGATATGAGTGGGTGTGGCATCTATTGACAATAGTGTATACTTTACTTTTTATTATTATTATCATTATTAACTAAAGATGTACACTATAAACGTAGAAGTTGAGTAAAATTTATTTACTCATTGCACTTACAATTCCAATTATATAAATATATAAGTAAATGTAAATAAATGTAATACTTACTCTGCCAGAGCCGACAAGGTTGTTCCAGCACTTGCGGCACTGGTTGCCCTCACGCACCTCGTGCGTCACCGACGAGACCACCTCAGTGATCTCGACCCAAATTTTCTGGTAAACCTTCGGGGTGGGCTTCCCATGCCCACCCCGGGTCAATTGACCCCAATGTGACTCCACCTCCTGCAGGAGGGCAACATTTGCCTCGTCGGAGAATCTCCTTGCTCGTTTTCATCCTCCTGACTCCAACTCCTCTCCAACGTCACTGCCCTCATCAGCCTCCTCCCCATCCACATCGTGCTCTCTTGCCTCCTCCATGCCTTCCATGTGATTACATTTTTTTCTCCAATATTTCTGTGTCAACAAACTAAATACTGCTCCAATTTATTATTACTCCTCACAAAAATCATTCCACACTCCCACAACAGCCAAATAAACCACAAAGAACCAGACAAGAAACCCACACACACATGCTTTCTCTTCCTCTCTGCTCTCTCTCTCTCTCCCTCCTCATCTGCGCATGTATTGATGACCTCCTGAAACATGGGAAAAGACTGTTGCCATGGCGTTGCTATGGACGTCGACATTTTACGACAGAAGAAAAAAAAATACCGCTGATGCCCATTTCACATCGCTCCTGCTAAGGCCCATTTTATAAAGTAGAAACTAGGGGCTTTAAAAATGGGTGATAATCTGGCGATCTCAGAACACATGGAGCTAGACTTTTGACTTCATTGTCGGTGATTTTCTCGGCAGTACAGCTGGTTTTCCACCCAGCGAGAGTTTCCATGTAAGTTTTTGCCTTGGTATCGCCCACTTCTGAAGCCGCCCACCGCTACCAAACCATCCACGTGCAACGCCAAGAACAACTGCCAGGGCATAAGTTTAGCCTCAATGGCCGATTTCCAGATCACCGAGAGATCCGCCCTGTAAAAGCAGCTTTTAGAGGGCGGTAAGAGGGGACCCTTCAAAGAAAGGTAAGTTAAAGATTCTTTAATTATTTTTTTTTAATTTTAACACAGCGATTTGGGGTAAAACTGTCTCGGGAATGCTTTTAAGTTCTTACTTTTTTTTTAATTAATTTTTTAAAAAAGTTTTCCCCCCTCACTAGGCCCAACCGTAGCCTTGGACTAAGTTTTAGTACTTACCGTCCATTCTGGTAACGACCGCCCATGTTGCTAACCTTCCACTTATCCGCCGAGAAAACCGACAACAATGAGTGTGCCACGCCAATTTTCTCGCCGGGCGATTAGTTTTACTTACTTTAAACCTTAAAATGGAAATTATCGCTAGCTTTTTTCGCCAAACGTGAGTGGTGCTGCTCAGTGGGCAGTCAGGCGTTGAGGGCCATAATAAACGACAATGCTGGAAATAGCGCCCATTTTTGGGCGATCTGCACAATAATGAAAAGTCTAACCCGTGGTAATCTGGTCAATAAAGCTTAGGCAACTCAACTCTGCTGTGCTTATATTTCTTACTGCTCTGTCCTGTTTGAATTATGTGGGTCTGGGGGATTGGAAAGCTCTGTTATTAATGCAATTGTTTCATTCTCATCCTAAATCAGAACACCAAGATCTATTACTTAGTGTAGCTTGATATACATACAAAATAATAGGAATATTGATTTAAACATTCCAGGGTAAAAATTCCTTTGCACGCCTGCTACTGTCACATGCCGGGAGCACATTTTGCAAAGTTCTGCACTTCCAGCCCACAACTTTCTGTCCATTAACTTTACTGGAGAGACAATGTGGGTTTGGAATGATGAGTTTGCTATATGCAGTCACTTGCACGTTAGGAGTGGGTGCATCAGAATGTTTACCCTGAGAGAGCCAGAAGAAAGACACAGAGAACTTCCTTTATGTAGAGAATTGTTGGAGCATGGAATGCTTTGTCACAGGGAGTGGTTGAAGCAGAGATCATCAAGTCTTTTAAGGAATAAAGCAGAGGAAGATACAAGGCTATGGGGAGAAGACAGAGCAGTAGAGTTAGTTTTGGATTACTTTAATAAATAGTCAGCACAGACACGATGGATCAAATGGAACTTAATTCAGTCACTATCACGAAAGTAGCAGTATTCAGTAAAATAATGGGACTAAAGGTGGACAAGTCCTCTGGATCTGATGGCTTACATCCTCGGGTCTTAAAAGAAGTGGCTGCAGAGATAGTGGATGCATTGGTTGTAATCTACCAAAATTCCTTGGATTCTGGGGCAGTCCCAGCGGATTGAAAAACCGCAAATGTAATGCCCCTATTTAAAAAAGGCAGACGAAAAGCAGGAAATTATAGACCCGTTAGCCTAAAATCTATCATTGGGAAAATGCTGGAGTCCATTATTAAGGAAGCAGTAGCAGAACATTTGGAAAAGCATAATTCAATCAAACAGAGTCAGCATGGTTTTATGAAAGGGAAATCATGTTTGACAAATTTGCTGGAGTTCTTTGAGGAAGTAACGATAAAGGGGAACCAGTAGATGTCGTGTATTTGGATTGCCAGAAGGTATTCGATAAGGTGCCACATAAAAGGTTATTGCACAAGATAAAAGTTCACGGGGTTGGGGGTAATATATTAGCATGGATAGAGGATTGGCTAACTGACAGATAACAGAGAGTCAGGATAAATCGGTCATTTTACGGTTGGCAAACGGTAACTAGTGGGGTGCCACAGGAATTGGTGTTGGGACCTCAACTATTTACAATCTATATTAATGACTTGGATGAAGGGACCGAGTGTAATGTAGCCAAGTTTGCTGATGATACAAAGATGGATGGGAAGCAAATTGTGAGGAGGACACAACAAATCTTCAAAGGGATATAGACAGGCTAAGTGAGTGGGCAAACATTTGGCAGGTGCAGTATAATATGGGAAAGTGTGAGGTTATCCACTCTGACAGGAAAAATAAAAAAACAAATTATTATTTAAATGGAGATGAATTACAAAAGGCTGCAGGAAAGAAAGACCTGGGGGACCTTGTGTATGAAACAGAAAAAGTGAGTATGCAGGAACAGCAAGTAATCAGGAAGGCAAATGAAATGTTGGCCTTTATTGCAAGGAGGATCGAATATAAAAGCAGAGAAGTCCTTCTACAACTATGCAGGGTATTGGTGAGGCCACACCTAGAGTACTGCGTACAGTTTTAGTCTCCGTATTTAAGGAAGGATATATTTGCATTGGAGGCTGTTCAGAGAAGGTTCACTAGGTTGATTCCGGAAATGAGGGGTTGACTTATGATGATGGGTTGAGGAGGTTTGGCCGATACACATTGGAGTTCAGAAGAATGAGAGGTGATCTTATCGAAACATATCAAATAATGAGGGGGCTCGACAAGGTGGATGCAGAGAGGATATTTCCACTCCTAGGGGAAACTAAAATGAGGGGACATAGTCTTAGAATAAGGGGTCGTCCACTTCAAACTGAGATGAGGAAGAATTTCTTCTCTGAGGATTGTAAAACTATGGAATTCTCTGCCCCTGAGAGCTGTGGAGGCTGGATCTTTGAATATATTTAAGGTGGATAGACAGATTTTTGAGCAATAAAGGATATGGGGAGTGGGCAGGAAAATGGAGCGGAGTCCATAATCAGATCAGCCATGATCTTAAATGGTGGAGCCGGCTCGAGGGGCCAGGTGGCCTACTCCTGCTCCTATTTCTTATGTTCTTATGTCCTTAAATGGCCTCCCTCTGTGCTGTAAATCTCTATGGTTTTAAATTTTAATTGTGGGCCGCAAAGGTTCAGGGTTTATAGCTAGGTGTCCCACAAATTTAAAAAAGTTAGACAATCCTTCACTACAACATATATTGGCAGCAGTGACCACCTAGTTTCTGGAGACTAGTTTGAAAACCAATGGCATAGGAGTTCAGAGTATAAACATTAAAGAAGAAAGACCTGTATTTATATAGCACCTTTCTCGATCTCAAGATGTCCCAAACCACTTTACAGCAAATGAAGTACCGTTGAAGTGTAGCCACCATTGCGATTTAGGAAACACTGCAGCCAATTTGCAAACAGTAAGATCCCGCTAACAGCAATGTAACAACGATCAGATAATTTGTTTTTCAGTAATGTTAGTTGAGGAATAAATATTGGCAGGTCCCTCCTCTTCTTCAAAATAGTGCCATGGGATCTTTTACATCCACCTGAGGGGGCAGACGGGTCCTTGGTTTAACATCTCATCAAAAAAAGACACCTCCAACACCGTAGCACTCCTTCAGTACTGCACTGAAGTGTCAGCATAGATTATGGGCTTGAAATTCGCCGACTTTGCAACTGTTTTTTTGATGCTATTGCACCATATTTGGCAAATAATTGGTCGGCGGGAATTTTGGTGACATTTTGCGGCGGCGGTTTTACTTCTCGGTGTTTATCTGCCCTACCAAGGCCCAACTCGCAGGGGTATCGGCCTTGGACTAAAGTTGGCAAGGATCGTGGTTTGCGCTGCAAATCTTCGTGTATTTTACAGTTTTCTTGCTCTTTTCGCTTCGTTGTTTTAAACATCGAATTACACACACACTCCGTTGTCGTAACGGCAGGATCAGGTCTTTTATTTAGACATTCATACTATACAAACCAAGTATGAAAGTTACTGAGACTTCACAAAGGCAGCTGTCTGGTTGTTCCGATTTCCGTGGCCGCTTGTGACACACACACCTTCCGAGTTTCCAGTGTCCAATATGTGTGTGTCAAATAGCCTTCCCTCTCATCTTTATACAAAAAAAGACTTTGAACTCTTGTTTCCTTGCATAGTACATTTAGACAATCAACATGCAGACGATGTAGAATCAAAATGGCATTGTCCTGAAATTACAACTATCTGCTTTCTGAACTACTATACACAAACCAGATCATTTCCTCGCATAGTAACAAAGGTACATTCAAATAATTAACATACATCATCATCATCATAGGCAGTCCTTCAGAATCAAGGAAGACTTGCTTCCACTCTTAAATTGAGTTCTTAGGTGGCTGAACAGTCCAATAAGAGAACCACAGTCTTTGTCACAGGTGGGACAGATAGTCGTTGAGGGAAGGGGTGGGTGGGATTGGTTTGCCGCACGCTCTTTCCGCTGCCTGCGCTTGATTCCTGCATGCTCTCAGCGATGAGATTCGAGGTGCTCAGCGCCCTCCTGGACGCACTTCCTCCACTTAGGGTGGTCTTTGGCCAGGGACTCCCAGATGTCAGTGGGGTTGTTGCACTTTATCAGGGAGGCTTTGAGGGTGTCCTTATAACATTTCCTCTGCCCATCTTTGGCTCGTTTGCCGTGGAGGAGCTCCGAGTAGAGCGCTTGCTTTGGGAGTCTCGTGTCTGGCATGCGAACGATGTGGCCTGCCCAGCGGAGCTGATCAAGTGTGGTCAGTGCTTCAATGCTGGGGATGTTGACCTGGTCGAGGATGCTAATGTTGGTGTGTCTGTCCTCCCAGGGGATTTGTACGATTTTGCAGAGACATCGTTGGTGGTATTTCTCCAGCGACTTGAGATGTCTACTGTACATGGTCCATGTCTCTGAGCCACACAAGAGGGCAGGTATTACTACAGCCCTGTAAACCATGAGCTTGGTGGCAGTTTTGAGGGCCTGGTCTTCAAACTCTCTTTTCCTCAGGCGGCCGAAGGCTGCACTGGCGCACTGGAAGCGGTGTTGAATCTCGTTGTCAATGTCTGCTCTTGTTAATAAGAGGCTCCCGAGGTATGGGAAGTGGTCCACGTTGTCCAAAGCTGTGCCGTGGAACTTGATGACTGTGATCTTGATGACTGTATTAACATACAGACGATGTCATGAATTACTATACATAAACCAGGGTATTTCCTCGCATAGTAACAAAGGTACACTCAAATACTTAACATAAAGATAAATGACCAGCTACTCATTATCCTGAAGTCAAGTCTCACTGCCATAAATCAACTCCCACCATGAAGTACGGTAAACACACAGGTGATCAGATAGACACATTTGAATGGCTAAATGGCTCCATATCGTCTAGCAGCCTGTTTCGATCCAATCATCCTGTTTTAATGCAAATTTCAATCTTCAATTTTTAACCCTTTAGATATCTCCAGACTGTGCCGAAGCAAAGTGTTTCAGAAATGCGGACTTGCGCTCCCACATTCCCCCACTTCTTCCCTTTGCCTCTCTGCCTTTCTGGGTAACAGTTGTATGGCCATTTGAGCTCGATCAACAGCATTCTCCAGTTGTAGTCCTTGTTTTTGAACACGCCATCCATAGTAAATCAAAATGACCAGCACAATCAACTGAAACAGCACCAGCATAAGGACAGGGTGTATCATTGTGTTCATCACACCTGTGGCCATCGGGCTCCATCCGAACAATGACTCCCACCAGCTTACATGTCCAATCTGATCCAAAGTTGTGCGACCGTTCTCAATTTCTGCAGTGTGATGGTTAATGTCCACAACAATTGCTTGATTCAAACTCTGGAGCTGTTGAAATCTTGTACTCCATTTCCACATTTCCTTCTTCCAAATATCAGCATGATTAGGGTCAAAGTAGGGTTGCTGCAGATTCAGATTCTCAGGATGCCATTTTAAAGTCCGTTGGTTTGTGATCACCTTGTGTCGATAGAATTGTAAATGACCACACTCCACAATTAGAAGAGATCGATTAGAGCAATAGGATCCAACCTCCAGACGCATATATATTTGTAGCTGTTCATTAGTAACAACAAAACTGTTACAAGGATGCACATTATGTGCATATAATCGGCCAAACCCACAATTATAGACTTGTTTAACTGCAGAACCTCAACATTGCATGAGCAAGATAGTTCCATACAAGATGTTAAATTACTATTGCCTAATGGGTATTATCGCATACGTACTTGTCGTCAAACATTCGACAAAATCTCAAATCAATTTCAGAGTAGTTCTGACTAGCTTTTTTATATGGAGCGTACATTGGGCTCTCGGTAGCTCTCATTGTGACATTGTCACTCAGATAACCAAAATTTATGACAGGAAATGCAACTTTCTGGGTGCCATTATGTGGATACGGGGCCACAAATAAACAACCATCAAACTGACAATCTCCCAAGTGAGCCTTAACTCATTCAGGCCCAAATGGTCCCAGGGCTGTTCGAGCCAGATCTAGTGGCCAATTCTGATGGAATAAAGCTCGCACGATATTCCTTACTAATTTATTCAGACTCAATTGCACATTTTGGCAAAGGCTAGCCCACGTTGCCTCATTTAATCCCTGCAGTGTTAAATTCCCCAATGCATCAGGGCTGAGTGGGTATTCCGGTTAAAATAAATTGAGGCATTAGTTAGGACCTTCCAGTCCCCTGTCATCAGAATCTCATGTGCCCATCCCTTTCTTTCAGCCTGGGTCATCACCAGCAGTTTATTCCTAAGGACCTCGACGTTCATTGAATTTAATAACTCCGTCCCAACCCTTATGGATCCCAAGATAGTATTAAACAATTAAATTTTTTGTCAGTGCAAAGAAGTGAACCATGTCTTCTGAAAAGACACCTCATTTTTAATATAATCAGGGCACTCTGGGTATGACTGAGTGGTAGAATTGGAGAAACATTTTAAAGTGGTCATTCTTAACTGAGCATCTTAACTGAGTGGATTGGGTGTTTAAGCTGTACCTGCAGAGGGCCAGCTGGCTGCCGCACAACCTGATCACTCACCCCTAAGATTATTATATGCCAAATCCATCCGATACATTGTGGGAATATGCTCAATGTCAATTGGCCGATGCCCAACCAGGATCGTGTAATGTTTGCAATTGACCCCGTGATAGTGTTGGACGTCATGCTTACATACACCTGTCCCTTTTCCCGAAAAGCCCCGTGCCTCACTAAACTGAGAACCAGATTATACACAATACAACTTACCTTGGTGCAATGTCCAATCCGTCCTATTTTGAGTTCCAGCTGGACCTAGCTGACACTCTCAGACCAGCTCCACGTCACATTTACGGAACGTCCTCGAAAGGCACTAAGTGTCAGGTTGCTCGTCGAGATATTGCATCCGTCCGGAGGGGTAGTGCACTTGTAACACAAAAGTCGCGACATCGCCCACAGCCCTAACCACCAATTCATACACCGTATCAAACTTCTTGATCCTGAAAGGGTAAACACATAACAGCAAAAATGCATAACCCAGCATTATCTGCCTCCCCGCTTCATTCATAGAAACATAGAAACATAGAAAATAGGTGCAGGAGCAGGCCATTCAGCCCTTCTAGCCTGCACCGCCATTCAACGAGTTCATGGCTGAACATGAAACTTCAGTACCCACTTCCTGCTTTCACGCCATACCCCTTGATCCCCCGAGTACTAAGGACTTCATCTAACTCCCTTTTGAATATATTTAGTGAATTGGCCTCAACTACTTCCTGTGGTAGAGAATTCCACAGGTTCACCACTCTCTGGGTGAAGAAGTTTCTCCTTATCTCGGTCCTAAATGGCTTACCCCTTATCCTTAGACTGTGACCCCTGGTTCTGGAATTCCCCAACATTGGGAACATTCTTCCTGCATCCAACCTGTCCAAACCCGTTAGAATTTTAAACGTTTCTATGAGGTCCCCTCTCACTCTTCTGAACTCCAGTGAATACAAGCCCAGTTGATTCAGTCTTTCTTGATAGGTCAGTCCCACCATCCCGGGAATCAGTCTGGTGAATCTTCGCTGCACTCCCTCAACAGCAAGTATGTCCTTCCTCAAGTTAGGAGACCAAAACTGTACACAATACTCCAGGTGTGGCCTCACCAAGGCCCTGTACAACTGTAGCAACACCTCCCTGCCCCTGTACTCAAATCCCCTCGCTATGAAGGCCAACATGCCATTTGCTTTCTTAACCGCCTGCTGTACCTGCATGCCAACCTTCAATGACTGATGTACCATGACACCCAGGTCTCGTTGCACCTTCCCTTTTCCTAATCTGTCACCATTCAGATAATAGTCTGTCTCTCTGTTTTTACCACCAAAGTGGATAACCTCACATTTATCCACATTATACTTCATCTGCCACGCATTTGCCCACTCACCTAACCTATCCAAGTCACTCTGTAGCCTCATAGCATCCTCCTCGCAGCTCACACTGCCACCCAACTTAGTGTCATCCGCAAATTTGGAGATACTACATTTAATCCCTTCGTCTAAATCATTAATGTATAATGTAAACAGCTGGGGCCCCAGCACAGAACCCTGCGGTACCCCACTAGTCACTGCCTGCCATTCCGAAAAGTACCCATTTACTCCTACTCTTTGCTTCCTGTCTGACAACCAGTTCTCAATCCACGTCAGCACACTACCCCCAATCCCATGTGCTTTAACTTTGCACATTAATCTCCTGTGTGGGACCTTGTCGAAAGCCTTCTGAAAGTCCAAATATACCACATCAACTGGTACTCCTTTGTCCACTTTATTGGAAACATCCTCAAAAAATTCCAGAAGATTTGTCAAGCATGATCTCCCTTTTACAAATCCATGCTGACTTGGACCTATCATGTCACCATTTTCCAAATGCGCTGCTATGACATCCTTAATAATTGATTCCATCATTTTACCCACTACTGAGGTCAGGCTGACCGGTCTATAATTCCCTGCTTTCTCTCTCCCTCCTTTTTTAAAAAGTGGGGTTACATTGGCTACCCTCCACTCGATAGGAACTGATCCAGAGTCAATGGAATGTTGGAAAATGACTGTCAATGCATCCGCTATTTCCAAGGCCACCTCCTTAAGTACTCTGGGATGCAGTCCATCAGGCCCTGGGGATTTATCGGCCTTCAATCCCATCAATTTCCCCAACACAATTTCCCGACTAATAAAGATTTCCCTCAGTTCCTCCTCTTTAATAGACCCTCTGACCACTTTTATATCCGGAAGGTTGTTTGTGTCCTCCTTAGTGAATACTGAACCAAAGTACTTGTTCAATTGGTCTGCCATTTCTTTGTTCCCCGTTATGACTTCCCCTGATTCTGACTGCAGGGGACCTACGTTTGTTTTTACTAACCTCTTTCTCTTTACATACCTATAGAAACTTTTGCAATCCGCCTTAATGTTCCCTGCAAGCTTCTTCTCGTACTCCATTTTCCCTGCCCTAATCAAACCCTTTGTCCTCCTCTGCTGAGTTATAAATTTCTCCCAGTCCTCAGGTTCGCTGCTATTTCTGGCCAATTTGTATGCCACTTCCTTGGCTTTAATACTATCCCTGATTTCCCTAGATAGCCACGGTTGAGCCACCTTCCCTTTTTTATTTTTACGCCAGACAGGAATGTACAATTGTTGTAATTCATCCATGCGTTCTCTAAATGTCTGCAATTGCCCATCCACAGTCAACCCCTTAAGTATCATTAGCCAATCTATCTTAGCCAATTCATGCCTCATACCTTCAAAGTTACCCTTCTTTAAGTTCTGGACCATGGTCTCTGAATTAACTGTTTCATTCTCCATCCTAATGCAGAATTCCACCATATTATGGTCACTCTTCCCCAAGGGGCCTCGCACAATGAGATTGCTAATTAATCATCTCTCAATACACAACACCCAGTCTAAGATGGCCTCCCCCCTAGTTGGTTCCTCGACATATTGGTCTAGAAAACCATCCCTTATGCATTCCAGGAAATCCTCCTCCACCGTATTGCTTCCAGTTTGGCTAGCCCAATCTATGTGCATAATAAAGTCACCCATTATAACTGCTGCACCTTTATTGCATGCACTCCTAATTTCCTGTTTTATGCCCTCCCCAACATCACTACTACTGTTTGGAGGTCTGTACACAACTCCCACTAACGATTTTTGCCCTTTAGTGTTCTGCAGCTCCACCCATATAGATTCCACATCATCCAAGCTAATGTCTTTCCTAACTATTGCATTAATCTCCTCTTTAACCAGTAATGCTACCCCACCTCCTTTTCCTATTATTCTATCCTTCCTGAATGTTGAATACCCCTGGATGTTGAGTTCCCAGCCCTGATCATCCTGGAGCCACGTCTCCGTAATCCCAATCACATCATCCTCCCCAACAGTACTCAATTCTGCAACGCGGACCGTCAAGAGCTCGAGTCGGATACACTTCTCACACACGTAGTCGTCAGGGACACCGGAAGTGTCCCCGAGTTCCCACATGGTACAGGAGGAGCATATCACATGACTGAGCTCTCCTGCCATGTCTTAACCTTAGAAACCCTTAATTTGTTAATAACAATGTTATAGTTCACTTACTGATATAAAAAATAAAAGAAAAGCTACTCACCCAACACCAGCCAATCACTTACCCCATTGGCTGTGACGTCACTTTTTGATTACTTTCTACTTCTATTTTGCTTTCTCTCCCGCTGTAGCTGCACCGGTATGCTTTTGACAGGTCGCTCCCCTCTCACCAACTGCCGCTGGCTCTCGATCTCCCGCTGGGCTTTTGACAGGTCGCTCCCCTCTCACCAACTGCCGCTGGCTCTCGATCTCCCGCTGGGCTTTTGACAGGTCGCTCCCCTCTCACCAACTGCCGCTGGCTCTCGATCTCCCGCTGGGCTTTTGACAGGTCGCTCCCCTCTCACCAACTGCCGCTGGCTCTCGATCTCCCGCTGGGCTTTTGACAGGTCGCTCCCCTCTCACCAACTGCCGCTGGCTCGATCTCCCGCTGGGCTTTTGACAGGTCGCTCCCCTCTCACCAACTGCCGCTGGCTCGATCTCCCGCTGGGCTTTTGACAGGTCGCTCCCCTCTCACCAACTGCCGCTGGCTCGATCTCCCGCTGGGCTTTTGACAGGTCGCTCCCCTCTCACCAACTGCCGCTGGCTCGATCTCCCGCTGGGCTTTTGACAGGTCGCTCCCCTCTCACCAACTGCCGCTGGCTCGATCTCCCGCTGGGCTTTTGACAGGTCGCTCCCCTCTCACCAACTGCCGCTGGCTCTCGATCTCCCGCTGGGCTTTTGACAGGTCGCTCCCCTCTCACCAACTGCCGCTGGCTCTCGATCTCCCGCTGGGCTTTTGACAGGTCGCTCCCCTCTCACCAACTGCCGCTGGCTCTCGATCTCCCGCTGGGCTTTTGACAGGTCGCTCCCCTCTCACCAACTGCCGCTGGCTCTCGATCTCCCGCTGGGCTTTTGACAGGTCGCTCCCCTCTCACCAACTGCCGCTGGCTCGATCTCCCGCTGGGCTTTTGACAGGTCGCTCCCCTCTCACCAACTGCCGCTGGCTCTCGATCTCCCGCTGGGCTTTTGACAGGTCGCTCCCCTCTCACCAACTGCCGCTGGCTCTCGATCTCCCGCTGGGCTTTTGACAGGTCGCTCCCCTCTCACCAACTGCCGCTGGCTCTCGATCTCCCGCTGGGCTTTTGACAGGTCGCTCCCCTCTCACCAACTGCCGCTGGCTCTCGATCTCCCGCTGGGCTTGAATACGCGCTCCGCTGTTTTCCCAAAAAGCTTGAGTTGAATCGCAGTTTCCAAACAAATGCAGTACCCATCTGGATCAGATACACAGAGGAACTCAATTTATCAATTATTCTGTAGGGCCCATCCCAATCTCCCTTGGGGAATTTTTGCCTCTTCCTATCTTTTATCACCATAACCTGATCACTGACCTGATAGGCACAAAGGTCGGCCTTTTGATCAAATTCCTTTTTCATGCAAGCTGCTTGCTCAGCATCAATGTGTCCTGCCAAGCCATTAACCAAATGTAGGTGGCTCTGGAGCGAGGTGACCCACTCCTCCGTCGTGAGGGTGGATGTCAAGCTCGGGTCCATGGGTACAAACAGGTTCTGCCACATTGGCATAAGATCGGCCAAACAAGGCCTCATATGGTGATAACCCAATCATTCGATTTACCCGGGACCTCACTTGCATGAGTACGAATGGCGAAACATTAACCCAATCTCCCCCAGCACGATCACATACTTTGATAACTCGGCTTTAAGTGTGCGATTCATGTGTTCCACCTGCCCACCGGCCTGGGGATGATATGGAATATGAAATTGTTGTGGGATTCCCAGGAATTCGTTTAACTGTTTGAACACTACCCTGACAAAGCCTGGGCCATATCTGAGTCAATCATCTGTGGCAATCCTCACCATGCAAAGATTTCATGCGCTAATACCCGAGCAGCTGTGGCACTAGTCTGGTTGGCCGTAGGAAATGCCTCCACCCACCGAGTGAAAGTGTCCACCACAACCAACAG
This sequence comes from Pristiophorus japonicus, assembly GCF_044704955.1. Lineage (NCBI taxonomy): Eukaryota > Metazoa > Chordata > Chondrichthyes > Pristiophoridae > Pristiophorus > Pristiophorus japonicus. The sequence goes on along the minus strand of NC_091979.1, from coordinate 208,077,648 downwards.
AATCCTTCTCTTTCAAACTTCAGGGAGAGGTCCCACAAAATCGATCTGAATCCGTTCCCACGAACCCCTGTGAGCTTGCCGCAATAGCGCCCCCCTTGATTTGTAGCATGCTGGATCTTGCTGTGCACAAGTTAAACAAAGCTGTATATGTGCGGCTATATCGCGTTTTAATCCCGGCCACCAGGCGAATTTCACTAACCTGCCTCCTCTACTTTCAGGTGCCCCCCAACTAGTGAGCCATGTATCCATGACGTGAGAAGTCTCCTAATAGGTTCAGGAACCAACCACACCCACTGACCCTGCTCTACTTCTACCATAACCATATCATGCATGACCTATGTTTTCTTACCCCACAGGGTCCCTGGGCCCTCAAACAGCGGCGATATCTCTGGTTCACAGTGCTGCATATCCCCCAACCAATTATACTCTGCTGCTGCAGACATTCCCCTGGTTTGCACAACTAAAGTTGATGCCACTTTATTCCAGACCGTTGAAGTTTCTTTTGGCCACATTGAACCCTCGATAGCCACTGTTTTGGCTTTCTTATTAACCAGCACATTCCCTAATGTCAGAATGGAGCCCCGATTCCGTTTATTTACGTGTGCTTTAACCTTAACCATTCGCATGTCCCCACCTTTGCTAACGGCTGTATCATGTAAAACTTTCCATAACTGTTTATGCTTAATGTCTGACTCATCGATTGCCATAAAGCCGTTGCGAGCCCACCATTCTAAAGTGAGTAGAGCCCCCTTGAATACGTAATCCGAATCCACAACAACTGAAATATCTTGGTTCTTGTCGAAGACCTCGACCACCAAGTATACCAGGGCCATTAGTTCCGCAGCCTGCGCGCCCCCATTTTTAACACTGAATCCAAACTCTTGTTGGCCCTTTGTAATAAGAACACCTGCAAACCCTGTGTGACGGCTATCGTCGTGAATAAAAGAACTACCATCTAAAAACCAGGCAGTTTCTGCTTCGATTGCACGGCCCTTCACAAATACTGAATGTGCTGCAGGGGCTGTGAGCGCTTCACATTCCTGCACTTCTCCCGTTATAAGAAGGCCCATAACCTCCGTGCGAGGCTCCTTTAGCCATTCAAACGTGACATTAGCAGACAGGAGAATACACATCCATGACAGAATCCGTACCCTGGAAGCAGTACTCAAATGAATTTTACCACCTCTCATTAACTGAAGAGGATCGTGGTGGGAGCGTAAAATGATGGATTGATCCCCAATCAGGTATTTGATTTTGCCAATACTCCAATGACTAGCCAGTGCAGTCTTTTCACAAGGGCTGAATTTGATCTGCGGGGACTGCAATACCCTGCTCAAGTAGACAAACGGGTGCTCCTGAGATCCCTCAGCCTGCACACAACAGCTGTGATTTTCAGATCAGAAGCCATGGAATAAATTATAAAAGGTTTGTGCATGTCTGGGACAATCAGTGTTAGTGCACTACTGAGTAGCTGTTTCAGACGTATTACAGCAGCAGTATGCTCCTCCGCTCAGTCAAAAGAGGAGCTGCGCAACAACTGTTGGAGCGGCTCAGTGATTTGTGCATAGTCGGGCACAAACTCTCGACAAAACCCCGGGATCCCCAGAAGGACTGCACTGCCTTATGGTCGGTAGGGAGGGATAATGTTAACAGTTGGTTTACTCGATGCTGTGCAATGGACTTCCCCTCGATCCCCAACTGAACGCTCAGATATATAACCCATGGTTTACACAGTTGGGCTTTACTGGGATTACACAGCAAACCTTCCTCTAACGTCTGGAGAATATATCAGACCTCAGTCTTGTGTTGATCCACAGATGGAAACGGGATCAATATGTCATCCACAAACTGAATGATTCAATCCCTAAAGGGAATCCGGTCTAAAACACTTTTCACTGCCGCACGAAAGATCGCAGGCACGTCACAGTACCCCTATGGCAAGACATTACAGCAGTACTGTACTCCAGCCACAGTAAAGGCAGTGCGATACTGACTGTCTGGATGTAAGGGGAGGGACCAGAAGCAATTAGCGATGTCCAGAACCGTGAACCATTTTGATTCCGGATCCAAACATGCCATAATTTCAGGGAAAGTTGCATCCACTGGTGCCACCCGCTTAGAGACTTTGTTTAGTTCCCGATAATCCACAATGAAACGCCACCTCCCATCAGGCTTCTGAACAGGCCATATGGGCGATGAACATGGGGAGCTACAAGTTCGAATCAAGCCTTCATCTAACAGTCCATGTATGGTCTCAGTAATTGCTCCCCACGTGTCTGGAGGAATGGGGTACCGTCTCTGCGGAGAGGGGTCCCCTCCCTCCAGGACCACCTCAACATTCATTCATCCGGTGGCCAAGGAGTGGGGTGCCCATACTGCCAATAAGGGACCCCAATCTGACCCCCAATCCGTGGGGAGAGGGAGTGGTTCCTCTGGACTCACAGGCTTAACGGGCCCAACTGCATTAGCCATCGACACTGTAAGCAGTTCATTTCCTGATTCTGTTCCACATAACTGCACATGTGCCAGATCAACAATTGCTCCCAACTGTGTAAGGGTCGGTGTCCCCCGTAAAAATCATGTGGGACTCTGCAAAGGTAATCGTCCACACTCATCCACAACTACCCTATTCCCTATTTGAATTGAAACATCATGCAAAATGGGAACAACTTCTGGGACACCAGTGGCACCCTGAATCAATGGGGGAACAGAAGTATCTGCAAATGTAAACGTGGACCCTGTATCAATCAAAAATGTTTCCCGCTGCCCCTCCACAAAAGCCTCGAAAAGGGGACGGCCACCCCTATCCTGAAGTAAGGGTCATTGAATCATAGATTCATTGGAAATAGGTGCAGGAGAAGGCCATTCGGCCCTTCGAGCCTGCATCACCATTCAATAAGAGCGTGGCTGATCATTCACCTCAGTACCCCTTTCCTGCTTTCTCTCCAAACCCCTTGATCCCTTTAGCCATAAGGGCCATATCTAACTCCCTCCTGAATATATCTAACAAACTGGCATCAACAACTCTCTGCAGTAGAGAATTCCACAGGTTAACAATTCTCTGAGTGAAGAAATTTCTCCTCATCTCAGTCTTAAATGGCTTACCCCTTATCCTTAGACTGTGACCCCTGATTCTCGACTTCCCCAACATCGGGAGCATTTTTCTTACATCTAACCTGTCCAGTCTCATCAGAATCTTATATGTTTCTATGAGATCCCCTCTCATCCTTCCAAACTCCAGTGAATACAGGCCCAGTCGATCCAATCTCTCCTCATATGTCAGTCCAGCCATTCCGGGAATCAGTCTGGTGAACCTTCGCTGCACTCCCTCAATAGCAAGAACGTCCTTCCTCAGATTAGGAGACCAAAACTGAACACAATATTCCAGGTGAGGCCACACCAAGGCCCTGTACAACTGCAGTAAGACCTTCCTGCTCCTATACTCAAATCCCCTAGCCATGAAGGTAAACATGCCATTTGCCTTCTTCACTGCCTGATGTACCTGCATGCCAACTTTCAATGACTGATGTACCATGACACCCAGGTCTCGTTGCAGCTCCCCTTTTCCGAATTTGTTGCCATACAGATAATATTCTGCCTTCATGTTTTTGCCACCAAAGTGGATAACCTCACACTTATCCACATTATACTGCATCTGCCATGCATTTGCCCATTCAGCTAACATGTCCAAGTCACCCTGCAGCCTCTTAGCATCCTCCTCACAGCTCACACCGCGACCCAGCTTGGTGTCATCTACAAACATGGAGATATTACACTCAATTCCTTCATCTAAATTATTAATGTATATTGTAAATAGCTGGGGTCCCAGCACTGAGCTCTGCGGCACCCCACTAGGCACTGCCTGCCATTCTGAAAAGGACCCATTTATCCTGACTCTCTGTTTCCTGTCTGCCAAACAATTCTCTATCCATGTCAATACATTACCCCCCAATACCATGTGCTTTAATTTTGCACACCAATCTCTTGTGTGGGACCTTGTCAAAAGCCTTCTGAACGTCCAAATACACCACATCCACTGGTTTTCCCTTGTCCAGTCTACCAGTAACATCCTCAAAAAATTCCAGAAGATATGTCAAGCATGATTTCCCTTTCATAAATCCATGCTGACTTGGACCAATCCTGTCACTGCTTTCCAAATGCACTGCTATTTCATCTTTAATAATTGATTCCAATATTTTCCTCACTACCGATGTCAGGCTAACCGGTCTATAATTAGTCGTTTTCTCTCTCCCTCCTTTTTTAAAAAGTGGTGTTACATTAGCTACCCTCCTGTCCATAGGAACTGATCCAGAGTCGATAAACTGTTGGAAAATGATCACCAATGCATCCACTATTTCTACGGCCACTTCCTTAAGTACTCTGGGATGCAGACTATCAGACCCTGAGGATTTATCGGCCTTCAATCCCATCAGTTTCCCTAACACAATTTCCTGACTAATAAGGATTTCCTTCAATTCCTCCTTCTCGCTAGACCCTCGGTCCCCTCGTATTTCCAGAAGGTTATTTATGTCCTCCTTCGTGAAGACAGAACCAAAGCTTTTGTTCAATTAGTCTGTCATTTCTTTGTTCCCCATTATAAATTCACCTGAATCTGACTGCAAGGGACCTAAACTTGTGTTCACTAATCTTTTTCTCTTCACACATCTATAGAAGCTTTTGCAGTCAGTTTTTATGTTCCCAGCAAGCTTCCTCTCATACCCTATTTTCCCCCTCCTAATTAAACCCTTTGTCCTCCTCTGCTGAGTTCTAAATTTCTCCCAGTCCTCAGGTTTGCTTCTTTTTCTGGCCAATTTATATGCCTGAGGCGGCGGCAGTCGGCGAGAGGCGGGAGCAGCGTCGAGAGGCCTATAAAGGCCCAGCGGGTGTTCCTGAGGCGGCGGCAGTCGGCGAGAGGCGGGAGCAGCATGAGCGAGGCCTATAAAGGCCCAGCGGGTGTTCCTGAGGCGGCGGCAGTCGGCGAGAGGCGGGAGCAGCGTGAGTGAGGCCTATAAAGGCCCAGCGGGTGTTCCTGAGTCGGCAGCAGTCGGCGAGAGGCGGGAGCAGCATGAGCGAGGCCTATAAAGGCCCAGCGGGTGTTCCTGAGGCAGCGGCAGTCGGCGAGAGGCGGGAGCAGCATGAGCGAGGCCTATAAAGGCCCAGCGGGTGTTCCTGAGTCGGCGGCAGTCGGCGAGAGGCGGGAGCAGCATGAGCGAGGCCTATAAAGGCCCAGCGGGTGTTCCTGAGTCGGCGGCAGTCGGCGAGAGGCGGGAGCAGCATGAGCGAGGCCTATAAAGGCGTGCCTGTGCTGCTTCAGTGGGGAGAGAAACCAAAAAAGTAGAAAGAAATCAAAGGTGACGTCACAGCCAAAGGGGTAAGTATTGGCTGGTGATTGGTAAGTAGCTTTTCTTTTTTATATCAGTAAATAACCTGTTAACATTGTTGTCACCAAATTAAGTGTATCTAAGGGTTAAGTCATGGCAGGAGAGCTGAGACACGTGATATGTTCCTCCTGTACTGTGTGGGAAATCAGGAACACTTCCGGTGTCCCTGACGACTATGTGTACGGGAAGTGTATCTGCCTCCAGTTCCTGACAGACCGCATTGTGGAATTGGAGCTGAAGGTGGATTCACTCTGGAGCATCCATGATGCTGAGAATGACGTGATTAGCACGTGTAGCGAGTTGGTCTGACCGTAGGTAAAGGGTCCACAGCCAGATAGGGAATGGAAGACCAACAGGAAGAGCAGTGCAAGGAAGGTAGTGCAGGGGTCCCCTGCAGTCATCCCCCTGCAAAACAGATACACCGCTTTAGTACTGTTGAGGGGGATGACTCATCAGGGGAGGGCAGCAGCAGCCAAGTTCATGGCACTGTGGCTGGCTCTGCTGCACAGGAGGGCAGGAAAAAGAGTGTGAGAGTGATAGTGATAGGGAATTCAATTGTAAAGGGAATAGATAGGCGTTTCTGCAGCCGCAACCGAGACTCCTGGATGGTATGTTGCCTCCCTGGTGCAAGGATCAAGGATGTCTCAGAGCGGGTGCAGGACATTCTGAAAAAGGAGGGTGAACAGCCAGTTGTCGTGGTGCACATTGGTACCAACGATATAGGTAAAAAACGGGATGAGGTCCTACGAGACAAATTTAAGGAGCGAGGAGCTAAATTAAAAAGTAGGACCTCAAAAGTAGTAATCTCAGGATTGCTACCAGTGCCACGTGCTAGTAAGAGTAGGAATCGCAGGATAGCTCAGAAGAATACATGGCTTGAGCAGTGGTGCAGTCGGGAGGGATTCAAATTCCTGGGGCATTGGAACCAGTCTGGGGGAGGTGGGACCAGTCCAAACTGGACAGTCTGTACCTCGGCAGGACCGGAACCAATGTCCTAGGGGGAGTGTTTGCTAGTGCTGTTGGGGAGGAGTTAAACTAACATGGCAGGGGGATGGGAACCTATGCAGGGAGTCAAAAGGAAACAAAATGGAGACAGAAGCAAAAGGCAGAAAGGAGATGAGTAAAAGTGGAGGGCAGAGAAACCCAAGGCAAAAACCAAAAAGGGTCACATCACAGCAAAATTCTAAAGGGTCAAAGTGTGTTAAAAAGGCAAGCCTGAAGGTTCTGTGCCTCAATGCGAGGAGTATTCGGAATAAGGTGGACGAATTAACTGTGCAGATAGCAGTTAACGGATACGATGTGGTTGGCATCACAGAGACATGGCTCCAGGGTGACCAAAGCTGAGAACTCAACATCCAAGGGTATTCAACATTTAGGAAGGATAGACAGAAAGGAAAACGAGGTGGGGTGGCGTTGCTGGTTAAAGAGGAAATTAATGCAATTGTAAGGAAAGACATTAGGTTGGAAGATGTGGAATCGGTATGGGTGGAGCTACGGAATACCAAAGGGCCGAAAACGCTATTGGGAGTTGTGTACAGACCTCCAAACAGTAGTAATGTTGGGGAGGGCAACAAACAGGAAATTAGGGGTGCATGCAATAAAGATGCAGCAGTTATCATGGGTGACTTTAATATGCATATAGATTGGGCTAACCAAACTGGAAACAATATGGTGGAGGAGGATTTCCTGGAGTGCATAAGGGATGGTTTTCTAGACCAATATGTCGAGGAACCAACTAGGGGGGAGGCCATCTTAGACTGGGTGTTGTGTAATGAGAGAGGATTAATTAGCAATCTCGTTGTGCGAGGTCCCTTGGGGAAGAATGACCATAATATGGCGGAATTCTACATTAGGATGGAGAATGAAGCAGTTAATTCAGAGACCATGGTCCAGAACTTAAAGAAGGGTAACTTTGAAGGTATGAGGCGTGAATTGGCTAGGATAGATTGGCAAATGATACTTAAGGGGTTGACAGTGATGGGCAATGGCAGACATTTAGAGACCGCATGGATGAATTACAACAATTGTACATCCCTGTCTGGCGTAAAAATAAAAAAGGGAAGGTGGCTCAACCGTGGCTATCAAGGGAAATCAGGGATAGTATTAAAGCCAAGGAAGTGGCATACAAATTGGCCAGAAATAGCAGCGAACCCGGGGAATTGGAGAAATTTAGAACTCAGCAGAGGAGGACAAAGGGTTTGATTAGGGCAAGGAAAATAGAGTACGAGAGGAAGCTTGCAGGGAACATTAAAATGGACTGCAATAGCTTCTATAGATATGTAAAGAGAAAAAGGTTAGTAAAGACAAACATAGTCCCCTGCAGTCAGAATCAGGGGAAGTCATAACTGGGAACAAAGAAATGGCAGACCAATTGAACAAGTACTTTGGTTCGGTATTCACTAAGGAGGACAAAAACAACCTTCCGTATATAAAAGGGTCAGATGGTCAAGTAAGAAGGAGGAACTGAGGGAAATCCGTATTAGTCGGGAAATTGTGTTGGGGAAATTGATGGGATTGAAGGCCGATAAATCCCCAGAGCCTGATGGTCTGCATCCCAGAGTACTTAAGGAGGTGGCCTTGGAAATAGCGGATGCATTGACAGTCATTTTCCAAAATTCCAGATTCTGGATCAGTTCCTATCGAGTGGAGAGTAGCCAATGTAACCCCACTTTTTAAAAAAGGAGGGAGAGAGAGAATAAGGAATTATAGACCGGTCAGCCTGACATTGGTAGTGGGTAAAATGATGGACTCAATTATTAAGGATGTCATAGCAGCGCATTTGGAAAGAGGTGACATGATAGGTCCAAGTCAGCATGGATTTGCGAAAGGGAAATCATGCTTGACAAATCTTCTGGAATTTTTTGAGGATGTTTCCAGTAGAGTGACAAGGGAGAACCAGTTGATGTGGTGTATTTGGATTTTCAGAAGGCTTTCGACAAGGTCCCACACAGGGATTAATGTGCAAAGCTAAAGCACATGGGATTGGGGGGTAGTGTGCTGACATGGATTGAGAACTGGTTGGCAGACAGGAAGCAAAGAGTAGGAGTAAATGGGTACTTTTCAGAATGGCAGGCAGTGACTAGTGGGGTACCGCAAGGTTCTGTGCTGGGACCCCAGCTGTTTACACTCTACATTAATGATTTAGACGAGGGGATTAAATGTAGTCTCACCAAATTTGCGGATGACACTAAGTTGGGTGGCAGTGTGAGCTGCGAGGAGGATGTTATGAGGCTGCAGAGTGACTTGGATAGGCTAGGTGAGTGGGCAAATGCATGGCAGATGAAGTATCATGTGGATAAATGTGAGGTTATCCACTTTGGTTGTAAAAACAGAGAGACAGACTATTATCTGAATGGTGACAGATTAGGAAAAGGGGAGGTGCAACGAGACCTGGGTGTCATGGTACATCAGTCATTGAAGGTTGGCGTGCAGGTACAGCATGTGGTTAAGAAAGCAAATGGCATGTTGGCCTTCATAGCGAGGGGATTTGAGTACAGGGGCAGGGAGGTGTTACTACAGTTGTACAGGGCCTTGGTGAGGCTACGCCTGGAGTATTGTGTACAGTTTTGGTCTCCTAACTTGAGGAAGGACATTCTTGCTATTGAGGGAGTGCAGCGAAGGTTCACCAGACTGATTCCCGGGATGGCGGGACTGACATATGAAGAAAGACTGGATCAACTGGGCTTGTATTCACTGGAGTTCAGAAGAATGAGAGGGGATCTCATAGAAACGTTTAAAATTCTGATGGGTTTAGACAGGCTAGATGCAGGAAGAATGTTCCCAATGTTGGGGAAGTCCAGAACCAGGGGTCACAGTCTAAGGATAAGGGGTAAGCCATTTAGGACCGAGATGAGGAGAAACTTCTTCACCCAGAGAGTGGTGAACCTGTGGAATTCTCTACCACAGAAAGTTGTTGAGGCCAATTCACTAAACATATTCAAAAAAGAGGTCGATGTAGTCCTTACTACTAGGGGGATCAAGGTGTATGGTGAGACAGCAGGAATGGGGTACTGAAGTTGCATGTTCAGCCATGAGCTCATTGAATGGCGGTGCAGGCTCGAAGGGCCGAACGGCCTACTCCTGCACCTATTTTCTATGTTTCTATGTTTCTATGACTCTTCCTTGGAATTAACACTATCCCTAATGTCCTTGTTAGCCACGGTGGAGCCACCTTCCCCGTTTTATTTTTACTCCAAACAGGTATGTACAATTGTTGAAGTTCATCCGTGTGATCTTTAAATATCTGCCATTGCCTATCCACCGTCAATCCTTTAAGTATCATTGGCCAATTCACGTCTCATACCATCAAAGTTACCTTTCCTTAAGTTCAGGACCCTAGTCTCTGAATTAAGTGTGTCACTCTCCATCTTATATAAGAATTGTACCATATTATGGTCACTCTTCCCCAATGTGCCTCGCACAACAAGATTATTAATTAGTTCTTTCTCATTACACATCACCCAGTCTAGGATGGCCAGCCCTCTAGTTGGTTCCTCAACATATTGGCCTAGAAAACCATCCCTAATACACTCCAGGAAATCTTCCTCCACCGTATTGCTACCAGTTTGGTTAGTCCAATCTATATGTAGATTAAAGTCGCCCATGATAACTGCTGGACCTTTATTGAACGCACCCCTAATTTCTTGTTTGATGCTGTCCCCAACCTCACTACTACTGTTTAGTGGTCTGTACACAACTCCCAATAGCATTTTCTGCCCTTTGGTATTCCGCAGCTCTACCCATACAGATCCCACATCAACCAAGCTTATGTCCTTCCTTACTATTGTGTTAATTTCCTCTTTAATCAGTAATGCTACCCCACCTCCTTTTCCTTTCTGTCTATCCTTCCTGAATGTTGAATACCCCTGGATGTTGAGTTCCCAGCCTTGGTCACCCCGGAGCCATGTCTCCGTGATCCCAATCATATCATGTTCGTTAATCGCTGCCTGCGCAGTTAATTCATCCACCTTATTACGAATACTCCTCGCATTGAGGCACAGAGCCTTCAGGCTTGTCTTTTTAACACACTTTGTCCCTTTAGAATTTTGCTGTAATGTGGCCCTCTTTGATTTTTGCCTTGGGTTTCTCCACTTTTACTTTTCTTTTTTCTATCTTTTGCTTCTGCCTCCATTTTACTTCCTTCTGCCTCCCTGCATAGGTTCCCATCCCCCTGCCATATTAGTTTAACCCCTCCCCAACAGCACTAGCAAACACTCCCCCGAGGACATTGGTTCCAGTCCTGCCCAGGTGCAGACCGTCCGGTTTGTACTGGTCCCACCTCCACCAGAACCGGTAACAATGTCCCAGGAATTTGAATCCCTCCCTCCTGCACCACTCCTCAAGCCACGTATTCATCTTAGCTCTCCTGCTATTTCTACTCTGACTAGTATGTGGCACTTGTAGCAATCCTGAGATTACTACCTTTGAGGTCCTGCTTTTTAATTTAACTCCTTGCTCCCTAAATTCAGCTTGTAGGACCTCATCCCATTTTTTACCTATATTGTTGGTACCTATATGCACCACGACAACTGGCTGTTCACCGTCCACCTCCAAAATGTCCTGAAGCCGCTCTATCCTAAAGGAACGACATGTGTGGTTGAGGCGCGGCATCTCGATAGCAATCTTCCCTCATTTGGGCAGTCTGCCCTCGACCTCACCAACTAAACCGGGGTATCATCCCTGTTTCTGACTCTAACTTCTCTTTCCTGATTCTTCAATTTTTCTTTTAACTTTTCCAATTCTTTAGCCAGTCCATCCCTGTCCTCTTATCAACTGCTAGGTTGGTATCCAGACACCACCTGGTCATGCTCCTTTCACATGACATCCCGGGATTTATCCACTCAGGCCCTTCTACCTTCCATCGCTGTAACCCCTGTCTCACTTCCATGACTGGGATACCTGCAGCTCTCTGATACAAGCTTTCTACCCTTGCCAACCATTTATCAAAACTATCATTCTCGCCCCAGGCATCTACTTCCAGAACTACTGAAGGGGGTAGGAGAGTCATAATGATCTCTCTATATGTATCATCCCCATCATGACCGATAGCAATCAATTAGCTCCCAAACTTTTACATAACTGGAATATACGTTCCTTCGCTTCCCTGGCTCCTTCCCCTGGTAATAATGCAAGCCGCTTTATTAACTGTGGCCCTGAGTGAGCGCCAAAGATTACAATTATGATTCGACCAAGCAGAGCCCTGGAAGTTGTCTCAACACCTACTACCTTTCCCCGGTGATTCCCTAAAGCTCGCAGAATCGTGTGAACCCTCTGTTTCTCCGATATGTCTCCTGACTGCCACCATCCCAGAATATTACACCACCATTGGGCAAACCTATTAAGAGCCTGAAGCGGTGCAGGTCCTACTTCACCAAGGATAGCTCTCATGTCCTGTAACTTTACCCCTCCTCGCTCATACCAGGAATCTCCAAAACCATTTAAGGTAGTGTTCCCTTCACGGGTACCATAGGGAGTAGAGGAATCATGACCCTGTTCTTGCCTTGTCCGCCCGAACGTGCTTCCCCCACTCTCCAAATTACCGGAAGGTCGTGTGTAATGTTGTGGAGTGTGAAGTGTCTGAAGAACCGAAGAAGCATCTAACTGCTCTGCCTCTGTACCTAACGTTGCCACGCAAACCACACGGGTTCGAGGCTTCGAAGTCAGAGAAGACAAAGAAGCTGTGGATGGGAATGGTGGGCATTCTCACTGTCCCTTAATCCCCTTTTCAATTCTCAGACCTGGGGAATCCTCTGAATGCCACCCGGTTTTATCAATTGCTGTCTCCGCTGGGCAACCTAATACCACCATCTGCTGCAGCTTAGCTATTCCTTTCTCTAGATTTTGATTATAGTTCCGTTCATCAGCAAGTTCAAACAACTCAGCCAACGAACTTTTGAAAATCACGTCGGGGTCACCAAGATGTTGTACAGCTTTCTTGCTCTTTTCGCTTCGTTGTTTTAAACATCGAATTACACACACACTCAGTTGTAGTAATGGCAGGATCAGGTCTTTTATTTGGACATTCATACTAAACAAACCAAGTATGAAAGTTACTGAGACACTTCACAAAGGCAGCTCTCTGCCTGTTCCGATTTCCATGGCTGCTTGTGACACACACACCTTCCGAGTTTCCAGAGTCTAATGTGTGTGCTTCAAACAGCCTTCCCTCTCATCTATTCCAAAAAAGCCTTTAAATTCTCATTTCCTTGCATAGTACATTTAGACAATTAACATGCAGACAATGTAGAATCAAAATGGTATTGTCCTGAAATTACGACTAACTGCTTTCTGAACTACTATACACAAACCAGATCATTTCTTCACATAGTAACAAAGGTACACTAAAATACTTAACATGAAGATAAATGACCAGCTACTCATTATCCTGAAATTAAGTCTCACTGCCATAAATCAACTCCCACCATGAAGTACTATAAACACACAGGTGATCAGATAGACACATTTCAATGGCTAATTGGCTCCATATCACTAGCAGCCTGTTTCAATCCAATCATCCTGTTTTAATCTAAACTCCAATTTTCAACTTTTAGCCCTTTCGATATCTCCAGACTGCGCCGAAGCAAAGCGTTTCAGAAATGCGGACTTGCGCTCCCACATCATGCAATGCCGATTTATACCGCTGCGCAAATTAAAGCTTGAATTTCCTGCCCGATAGTGATAGCGAAGCGATGATGGTAATTTTGACGAAAAAATAACATTTTCGCTGAGAACCGAATTTCTAGCCCAATGTGTTCAAGTTCCTGGAGTGGGACTTAGACCTCACAACTTTCTGACTCCAAGGCGAGAGTGCTACCCACTGAGCCATGGCTGACAGTACTTGCAATTTAAGTCCAAAAGATAAAAACAGTGAAGACCACTCACTGATGTGCAGGTTGAGAGTGATGTACTCACTAGTTATGGAAATGAGGACATGTAATCCCATCAGTCTTTTCTGGAGCCTGCCTACTCAGAGCACTAAACACCCATCACCTTGATAAGCAGTGAAAAGCTAACTAAATTCAAAAACTCATTGGGAACTTTTCTAATGAACAAGTCAACTAGGAAGGGAAAATTAGTCGTTTCCAACAATTTGCATTTTAATTTGTAGTAGATGGATCACAATATTTCCTTTCAAAATGCATTGAAAATCCCTATGTCAACTATTTTAATGTTTTTTTCTCCATTATATATACCTGCAATATCTGTTGCGCCTATAGAAATAGTTGTGATATGGGATTTTCAATGTAAAATGTTGTCTAACTTGAGTAACATGCATTGATTGCAGGCGGTTTCTATAACGGGCTGCCAATTCATAATGCTAATTACTATTGGCAGCGTGTCTTCAACTGTCTGGGCCTTAAACTCTAGAATTCCCTCCCTAAGCCTCTCTGCCTCTCTACCTCTCATTCCTCCTTTAAGACACTCCTTCAAACCTACCTATTTGGCCAAGCATTTGGACATCTGTCCTAATATCTCTTTCTTTGGCCACGATTTCCCCTACCTCATCGGGTCTGGTACAGCTGGGGTCAGTGGTGGGTCCCGACCTCGCTGCTGGCTCCAGTCCGCTGTGTGGAAGGATTTTACATTGATTGGGCTTGTTAAGCCCACCCAGCGTGTTTCTGGTCAGTTGAAGGAAGTGGGTCTGATGATGTCATTTGATGACGTGTCATCAACCAGTTTCCTTAAAGGGACCATGCACCAATTGATTTTGACATTTGTGCTGTCTGTGTTCTATAGCCTTGAAGTGCTGCAAACACTGACAAGTACTGCACAGAGATGCACAGCTGCACCCAGGCTCTCCCATGACTCTCTCCATATGCTTATGGAGGGAGTCACAGCATGCAGGGAGGCTCTCTTCCCTTCCAATGGGCAGAAGAGACCTCCACAGGAGAGCAACACAGCCTGGTTGCACATTGCACAGGATGACACACAAGCAGGGATGTTGTCAGGAGGACCTGGCTGCAGTGGCGCAAACCTTTCAATGATCTCAGTAGATCACGAAACGTTACTGCAAAGCCACGCTCAACCTCATCCTGCTGTATCACTCATCACATCCCCATCACTCTGCCTTCCCTACCCTACTCCTACACATCTTTACACAGGAGAGCAAGTTACCTTGCACCTCCACTCATCCCTCTCTATCTACATTATCACTTTCCTATCTCACTAGGCACCCCTCACACTCACCCTCATCCTAGTCCAATCATACTAACTAACAACACATAAGGGTAAGCATTTTGATGTTTTAGCTAATGTTCATGTAAAGTTTCTGTTAAAATGTGTTGTCAAACATTGAAATCTTTATTTTCAACACTTTGCTTTCTTGGACAGATTTGTGTGCACCGTTGGAAGTGACTTAGTTGTAGTGAATAGTGAGACATAACAGTATCCCCCACAATGGTGATGAGTGTGAAAGAAATGGCTTGGGCATTGTAGGGATCCTTTATGGTGTTGATATGGGTGATGCCAACCTTGTGCATCATATAGCAGTCAGGGTGTACAGTGGCAAGGGAAATAAATCTGGCCGAGGTAAGGCCATCCCTGGCCTCTCAGACAGCAATGTGGTCAGGTGCTGATGCCCTGTGTCCTGTGCAGCATCAGTTGATTGCAGAGAAGGTTGATGTTGTTGTTGGTGCTGCTAGTGTGCCCGGTGCTGCTGGTGTTGGGGCAGATCATGGTGGGATTCTGAGGATCAAGGTGAGATAGTTTCAAGGGCACCAATACTAATGTAATAAATGTAAACAATGGTAAGAGAGATTGTTCCAAAGACGAGACACTGGATAGAGTTTGCTCCAAACACTTGCAACTTGCATAAAGCCCACTCTGCCTTCCGAATGCAGTAAGCAACAGCTCCTGAGCTTGGAAAGTGAACAGCTGTGAGATGTGAGCTTTTATAGCACATTTGCAGCTTTCAAGTAAAGAACTGAATTCAAGATTGCACAACTCCTGACAACCTTACCTGACGAGAACCCCGAGCAGCGTAGATCCCGTGGTAAGGTAAGCTCAAAATACTGTTTAAAGGGCTGTTGACAAGGTTATATTAACTTAAATTGCCTCCCCCGCTGCTGCGTGTCTGGTCTGTTCAGCCCCGACAGACCTGACATCTGGGAAAGGTGCGTGGAGGTGGGTTAACAGTGAGTTCCCAACACGCCTGCTAACCCCATGAAAATCCCCCCCTTTGTCTCTCTTTCAATTTGAGTCTGATCACGCTTCTGTGAAGTACCTTGGGTCGAGTTACTATGTTAAAGGCGCTACATAAATGCAAGTTGTTGTTGTTTTACACCCTGGCAGTATGTTGAATATCTATCCCTGTGGGTCTGAAAACAGTTGCATGCTGTAGTCACTTGGTGTCACTGTGGAGCAGTTTACAGTTCTGAGCTTTTACTGCTGTAAACCATTTTGGTAAAAAAAAGCAAAGGTGAATTTAAAAGGTGAAAATTACAAATGTAGACTTAGTTCAATTTTGCAAAATCCTATTTCCATTCAGGTTACCGAGAGCTCTCCATTTGTGCAATTTCAGTCTGGGTTTCCTGTGGCTCCATAGGTGACATCATTCTGCCTCAGGCCTCTGAATTACTTCTGGATTCCCAGCCTCTGGAAAGTTAAAGGCAGTCGACCTGCTCTCCTTCTGTTCTATGGAATCCCCACCAGCCCTGTTGATAATGCCTTTCCTCCTTATCTCTGCAGGCTTATTCTATTTTGTTCAACACGATCATACCTTTTGAAATTTGTGCTGGTTAATTCTATTTTCTCTTTATCTAGATATGTGATCATTTCATCCTTAATTAAAAACTCTTACATTTTCCCCATGACAGATCTTAATCTAACTGGCCTGTAATTACTCAGAGTAGGTCTGTCTTCCTTACTAAACATGGGTACTACATTGGCCACTCTTCAGTCCAATGACACACATCCATTCTCCCTGAAATATAACTTCTAACAGTTCAGTAATTTTCTCTCATCTCTCTCTGGATCCTTGGATGTATCCCATTGGGCCCTGGTGCTCAGTCTTCTTCCAGCCCAACTAACTTCATCAAAATGTTTCTTTTTTTCCATCACATCACTCATCTCGATCTCAACCACTTCAGCATTCACCTCCTTTCTGATATCCTTCGCTTGTGTCAGCTGCGGCTTAGTGGATAGCACCTCACCTCTGAATCCAAAGGTTGTGGGTTCAAGTCCCATTTCTGAGACTTGACACTCCAGTGTACTACTGAGGGAGTGCTGCACTGTCGGAGATAATGGCCCTGAAATTCCGTTTTGGCCTTCCCGCGGGCATTTTAGAGAAAAAATACGCACCTACCTTAAACTGCTGCCCACGTTTGACTTTCCGTTGCTGTGGCCTGAGGTGAATGCACGTCGCAGCGCGTGCATGTCGGGACTTGCGCAGGCCTGGAGCTGGAGTCACATGGCTCTGGGCAGCCAATCAGGTAAAGTATATACTCATTCATATTTTAGGAGTTCCGTAGGATCCTAAATTCCTATTACTATGAATGAGAAACCCCCCCCAAACACCCAAAACAGTAATAAAAAATAGAAAATATACACTACATTCATTTAGATTAAAGTTATTAATGTCTTAAAAAAATATTTATTTTCCCGAATTTTAAAATAATTTTTTAAATAAACTTACCATTGTGGGGAGGGTTTTTAATGATAAAATATGTTTTAATAACTATTTTTATATGTTTTTGTATTTTTTAAAACACTTGCGCATGTAAAAGTAAGCTATCCGCCTGCTTTTTCAGGCGCAAAATTTTTGAGGACATTTGCATAGGTAAATATTGGAAACTTGCACTTACAAATGTCCTTGACAGATCGGAAAAGACGGTTTTCAGTGCATGCGCATTGCGCGCCGAAAACCCGCTTTTCCAATGCCTTCCCGGATCTGTACAAACTGCGTACTGACCCGGGGAGGCCGGAATTTCAGGGCCATTGTCTTTCGGATGAGATGTTAAACCGAAGCCCTGTCTGTTTTCTCAGGTGGAGGTGAAAGATCCCTTGACACTATTTCAAAGAGCAGGGGAGTTATCCCTGGTGTCCTGGCCAATATTTATCCCTCAATCAACCTAACTAAAAAAAACACAGATTATTTG
Organism: Pristiophorus japonicus; assembly: GCF_044704955.1. Lineage (NCBI taxonomy): Eukaryota > Metazoa > Chordata > Chondrichthyes > Pristiophoridae > Pristiophorus > Pristiophorus japonicus. The sequence goes on along the minus strand of NC_091979.1, from coordinate 208,060,172 downwards.
GTCATTATCACATTGCTATTTGTGGGAACTTCCTGTGGACGAATTGGCTGCCGTGTTTCCCACATTACAACTAGGGCCCAATTTTGGCCATGACTTGCATCAATTTTTATGGAGTAAGTTGTTTTTTTTAGCATAAGTTTAAAAAATGCCATTTTCCCCCAAAAATTTGCTCCAGAGTAAGTCAGTTAGGTATGATTTTTTTTAGTGCCGTTTTTTTTTCAAAAGGGGGCGTTCCCAGACATTTTCGCCAGTTTTGGCCATTTATGCCACTTTGGCCAGCTAAAGCTTACTCTAAATCGACTTAGGTCAGCGTATGTGGCCAGCTCTGAAAAACATTGCGAGCAGTTAAGAATTCGGTGCAGGTTAGTACATTTAAAGCACCAAGACTTACAAAGCACTAAACAAACCACAAAAAGTAATAAGCAATCAATCAATAATAAACAAAAAGTAGAAGTCCTACCTTTATGCCAGAATCAATTTTTTTTTTTAAAGTTCCTCCCGCTCCCCCCATTAAAACACTCTTTCTCCCGACCCACCATTAAAACTCTCCTCTTCCCCACCCCTGCCCCCACCACCCCAATCAAAACTCTCAAGCACAACCATCAATAAATGAAAAATAAAACTGAAGTTCTACCTGGGCCCGGGAAGTCAGCGGGGCGCCCGGCCGGTGCGGGAGGCCACTCGGCCGGGAATAGAGTGCGACGAAGATCGGGGCGTCCCTTCGGCCGGGGATAGGGGCTGCGCGCATCGGGTCCTGCTCACAGTCTGCAGGACATGCTGGGAGGGCAGGAGCATGCGCGCAGACTTCACTGCGCATGCGCGCAGCTGCGCTGTTGCACTGCGCCCCCACTTCACTATGTACACCACGCTGGGACATCGGAGAGTCGGCAGAGTGGGCAGGTTGGGGCCCCTTTTTTTCGGCTCCGTTTCCAGAATGCAAAGTTGCCGCATTTAAGGTAAGTGCGCCGAAAAAAGGGGTTGGGGAAAATTGGGCCCAATGACAGCACTTCAAAAGTACTTAATTGGCTGTAAAGCACTTTGGGATGTCCTGTGATCATGAACCACGTGATATAAATGTAAGTGATTCTTTCAGACCGAGGCAAAATGCAACTTAGTAAATACCTCCACCATTTTTTTGATTATCATCTCCAAATTGACAGCCTGCTTCTCTCAGGGCTCCCCCTTCACTTTTAACCATTCTCTTTTGACTGATTAATTTTGCAAAATACATTACTGTTCCTTCAGATGTTTTTTTTAAATAACTTTCCTCATACTCCTTCTTAGCTTTTCCATATCTGACGAGTCGGGAGGTCGGCGAGTCGGGAGGTCGGTGAGTCGGGAGGTCGGCGAGTCGGTAAGGCCCTGAGGTCGGTGAGTCGGTAAGGCCCTGAGGTCGGTGAGTCAGGAGGTCGGCAAGTCGGTAAGGCCCTGAGGTCGGTGAGTCGGGAGGTCGGTGAGTCAGGAGGTTGGCAAGTCGGTAAGGCCCTGAGGTCGGTGAGTCGGTAAGGCCCTGAGGTCAGTGAGTCAGGAGGTCGGCAAGTCGGTAAGGCCCTGAGGTCGGTGAGTCGGTAAGGCCCTGAGGTTGGCGAGTCGGGAGGTTGGTGAGTTGGGAGGTCGGCGAGTCAGGAGGTCAGCGAGTCGGTAAGGCCCTAAAGTCAGCGAGTCGGGAGATTGGTGAGTCAGGAGGTCGGCGAGTCGGTAAGGCCCTGAGGTCGGCGAGTCGGTAAGGCCCTGAGGTCGGCATGTCGGGAGGTCGGCGAGTCGGGAGGTCGGTGAGTTGGTAAGGTCCTGAGGTTGGTGAGTCGGGAGATCGATGAGTCGAGAGGTCGGCGAATCGGTAAGGCCCTGAGGTTGGCGAATTGCTGAGTCGGGAGGTTGGCGAATAGGTAGGCCCTGTGAGGTCGGCGAGTCGGTAAGGCCCTGAGGTCGGCGAGTCGGTAAGGCCCTGAGGTCGGCATGTCGGGAGGTCGGTGAGTTGGTAAGATCCTGAGGTTGGTGAGTCGGAAGATCGATGAGTCGAGAGGTCGGCGAATCGGTAAGGCCCTGAGGTCGGCATGTCGGGAGGTCGGCGAGTCGGTAAGGCCCTGAGGTCGGCGAGTCGGTAAGGCCCTGAGGTCGGCATGTCGGGAGGTCGGCGAGTCGGAGGTCGGTGAGTCGGTAAGGCCCTGAGGTCGGCGAGTCGGGAGGTTGGTGAGTTGGGAGGTCGGCGAGTCAGGAGGTCAGCGAGTCGGTAAGGTCCTAAAGTCAGCGAGTCGGGAGATTGGTGAGTCAGGAGGTCGGCGAGTCGGTAAGGCCCTGAGGTCGGCGAGTCGGGAGGTTGGTGAGTTGGGAGGTCGGCGAGTCAGGAGGTCAGCGAGTCGGTAAAGCCCTAAAGTCAGCGAGTCGGGAGATTGGTGAGTCAGGAGGTCGGCGAGTCGGTAAGGCCCTGAGGTCGGCGAGTCGGTAAGGCCCTGAGGTCGGCGAGTCGGGAGGTCGGCGAGTTGGTAAGGTCCTGAGGTCGGTGAGTCGGGAGATCGATGAGTCGAGAGGTCGGCGAATCGGTAAGGCCCTGAGGTTGGCGAATTGCTGAGTCGGGAGGTTGGCGAATAGGTAGGCCCTGTGAGGTCGGCGAGTCGGTAGGCCCTGTGAGGTCAGCGAGTCGGGAGTTCGGAGACCGGGAGTTCGGAGGCCTTGGAGGTCAGTGAGGTGAGTTGGTAAGTCGCTCTCTTTTCTCTATTTCTTTTTAAGTAGATTTTAAACTAGATAAGGCTAACTAGAGGAATGGCAGTGCAGCTCAGTCCTGTGGAGTGCACATCCTGTGGCATGTGGGAAGTCCCGGATGCTTCGCACAGCCTAGACAACCATGTGTGCAGGAGGTGTCTCCAGCTTCAACTGCTCGAGCTCCGCGTTTCGGAGCTGGCGCAGTGGGTGGAGTCAATAAGGTGCATCCGTGAGGCTGAGAACTACATGGATATCACGTTTCAGGAGGTGGTCACCCCATAGCTTAAAGGTCTGCAGGTAGAGGGGAAGTGGCTTGGCAGGTAGTGCAGGAGTCCCCCCGTGAGTCCATCTCGCTTTCAAACCAATATTCACTTCTGAGTATTGGTAAGCATGATGGTGCCTCTCGGGAGTGCAGCCAGAGACAATTCCAAGGCACCACGGGTGGCTCAGCTGCACAGGGCGGAGGGACGAAGAACAAAAAAGTCCTAGTGATAGGGGTTAGATAGTTAGGGGAACAGACAGGTGTTTCTGCGGCCATAGACGTGATTCCCGAATGGTTTTGTGCCTCCCTGGTGCCAGGGTCAAGGATGTCACAGAGTGGACGCAGGGCATCCTGCAGGGGGGAGGGTAAACGACTAGAGGTCGTGGTCCATTTCGGGAGCAACGACATAGGTAAAATAAGGGATGAAGTCCTACAGGAAGAATTCAGGGAGCTAGAAAGAAAATTAAAGGGTAGGACCTCAATGGTAGTAATCTCTGGGTTACTACCGGTGCCACATGCTAATGAGTATAAGAATAGAAGGATAGAGAGGATGAAGACGTGGCTGGAAAGTTGGTGTAGGAGGTGTTATACTCACAATAAATGGTCAGACCGAGTACTGTGTGTAATGAGCAAGTGTGACCTTAGCTCCTTTATTGTAGTTCCAGAGTGCAGGTACCTCATGGTTGGCCTGCTTATATACTATGCTCCCAAGGGATGCTGGGATCCCTTGGGACTCCAACAGGTAGGCCCTCTGGTGGAAAAGTGTGATGCAAGTTACAAGGTTACAAGGGGTTAAATACATAATATCGCTCCCCCGTGAAATCAACAATACACTTATTTACAAGGTGAGACGAATTGGGGCTTTGTGCTCCCTTGTCGATCGTCTCGGTACAAATGTTGGTGTGGTTGGGTTGGTCAGTTCATTGGGCTGTTGGGCAGCCGGCCTTGCCGGGCTGCTGGGGATGATGAGTTCTGTTTCGTGGGCAACTGTGATGTCAGTTGCCACTTGTATGTGGTTGGAAGGTCAAAATTGGTGGTGTCCTCTTCAGGTTGTACGTAGCTGTTGGTGACCCACAAATTAATTTGGTCCAAGTGTTTCCTGTGCGTTTATCCATTGCTCAGTATTGACCTGAAACACCCTACTCCCGTCTTTGGCTGTGACCATACCAGCGAGCCATTTGGAACCATGTCCATAATTGAGCACAAACACAGGATCATTGATCTCAATATCGCGTGACAAGTTTGCACCGGTCATGGTACACACTTTGTTGATGCCGCTTGTCCTCCACATGATCATGTAGGTCAGTGTGGACCAGAGAGAGCCTTGTTTTTTAAGCGCCCTTTTCATGAGTAGTTCTGCTGGGGGAATCCCTGTGAGTGAATGGGGTCTGGTGCGGTAGCTGAGCAGTACTCAGGACAACCGGGTCAGCAGGGAGCCTTCCGACATGCGTTTCAAGCTTTGCTTGATGGTCTGAACTGCCCGTTCTGCCTGGTCGTTGGATGTGGGCTTGAACAGCGTCAATGTGACATGTTTGATCCCGTTGCGGGTCATGAACTCTTTGAATTCGGCACTGGTGAAGCACGGCCCTTTGTCGCTGACAAGGACATCAGGCAGGCCGTGCGTGGCAAACATAGCTCTTAGACTTTCAATAGTGGCCGTGGACGTGCTTACAGACATTATTGCACATTCAATCCACTTTGAGTAAGCATCCACGACAACCAAAAACATTTTGCCTAGGAATAGGCCTGCATAGTCTACATGGATCCTCGACCACGGTTTGGATGGCCAGGATCATAAATTTAGCGGTGCCTCTCTGGGTGCATTGCTCAACTGAGAGAAAACGTTGCACTGGCGTTAACTTGACTCTAAATCTGAGTCGATGCCTGCCCACCACACGTGGGATCTGGCTATGGCTTTCATCATCTCGATGCCTGGGTGGGTGCTGTGCAGTTCCCCAGTAAATGTGTCTCTGCCTTTCTTGGGTAAGACCACACGATTGCCCCACAAGAGACAATCCGCCTGCAGGGACAGCTCATCTTTGCGTCTGTGGAGTGGCTTAATCACTTCCTGCATCTCCACTGGGACACTGGACCAGCTCCCATGGAGGACACAGTTTTTTACCAGGGACAGTAAAAGATCCTGGCTGGTCCAGGTCCTGATCTAGCGGGCGGTAATGGGCTATTTCTCATTCTTAAATGCCTCCATGACCATAAGCAAGTCTGCTGGCTGTGCCATTTCCACCCCTGTGGTGGGCAATGGTAGCCGACTGAGAGCATCTACGCAGTTTTCTTTGCCCAGTCTGTGGCGAATTACATAGTTGTAGGCTGACAGCGTGAGTGCCCATCTTTAGATGCGGGCAGAGGCATTGATATCGATCCCTTTGCTCTCTGAGAATAGCGATATGAGCGGCTTGTGGTCAGTTTCAAGCTTGAATTTGAGGTCAAACAAGTACTGATGCATTTTTTTTACCCCGTAAACGCACGCAAGAGCCTCTTTTTCAACCATGCTGTAGGCCCTTTCGGCGTTGTACAAGCTCCTGGATGCATAGGCAACTGGTTGCAAAATTCCCGATTCATTAGCCTGTTGTAACACACACCCGACCCCGTATGACGACGCATCGTTTACATTGGGTTATACAGGACAAGCAGTTTGTTAGAACACAGTAAATGTCTGGCTTTTTTAAAGGCAGCCTCTTGTGAATTCCCCCATACCCAGTCGTCTCCCTTGCGCAGTAGCGCATGCAAGGGTTCTAGCAGGGTGCTTAACCCAGATAGGAAATTACCGAAGTAGTTAAGGAGTCCAAGAAATGACCGCAGCTCCGTCACGCTCTGTGGTTGCGGCGCGTTCTTGATGGCCTCCGTCTTGGCGTTGGTGGGTCTGATGCCGTCTGCTGCGATCCTCCTTCCTAAGACTTCGACGTCCTGTGTCAGGAAAACACTTCGAGCATTTCAACTTGAGTCCCACACAATCCAACCGACTAAGAACCTCCTCCAGGTTCTTCAGGTACTCCATGGTGTCCCGACCAATATGTCGTTCTGGAAGACCACTGTGCAAGGAACCAACTTTAGCAGGCTTTCCATGTTCCGCTGGAAAATCGCTGCAGCCGACCGAATCCCGAACGGGCACCGGTTGTAAATAAACGGACCTTTGTGCGAGTTGATGCAGGTGAGGCCTTTCAAAGATGCCTCCAGCACCTGCGTCATGTAGGCCGAGGTCAGGTCTAGCTTGGTGAATGTCTTCCCTCCAGCTAATAGATCGTAAATAGGTCGTTTGCCTTGGGTAGCGGGTACTGGTCCTGCAGCGAAAAACGGTTAATTGTTACTTTATAGTCACTGCAAATTCTAACTGTACAGTCCTCCTTGAGAACCAGAACAATCGGACTGGCCCAGTCATTGAACTCCACCGGTGCGATGAAGCCTTCACGTTGCAGCCTGTCTAGCTCATTTTCTACTTTTTCACACATCATGTACGGTACCGTCCGAGCCTTGTGGATGGGTCATATACCGGGAACCAAATGGATCTGCACTTTCACCCCCCGAGAAACTTCCAATGCCTGGCTCAAATATGAAGGGAATTTGCTGAGAACCTGGGTACTTGCGGTGTCGTCAACTGACGAAAGCGCTCGGATGTCGTCCCAGTTCCAGCGGATTTTCCCCAGCCAGCTTCTGCCAAATAACATGGGACCATCCCCTGGCACAATCCACAGCGGGAGTTCGTGTACTGCTCCATCATAGGAGACTTTGACTTCAGCACTGTCAATTACCGGGATTTGTATAAGTCCTTAGCTTCGTGTGAATGGGGCTGAGCTTGGGCCTGTGTGCCTTCTTCCCCCACAGCCTGTCGAAGGCCGTTTTACTCATTAGCGACTGACTTGCCCCCATGTCTAGCTCTATAGACACTGGAATACTTCAGTTCAGTTCAGTTCAACTTTCAACATTATTGGTGGGCATTTCGCCGTGAAAGTGTGTACCCCGTACACCTCTGCCTCCTCCGTATGAGTTTCCAATTCCATCTGATCCACTGTGGACCGATCTTCCTCTGCAACATGGTGGTTTGCAGGGTTTGCAGCTCGCCTGCACATTCGTTGGAGGTGTCCCATTGTTCTGCAGCCATTGCACGCATAGTGCTTAAAGCGGCATTGATGGGGCCAATAATCATCCCCGCAGCGCCAACAGGGTGTTAACTGCCTCGCATTAACAGATGATGGCAGACTCTGGGTCAGTTGAGGTCGGGCCACAGCAGCCGGCGTGTACGTTCTGCCATGTACATTTCTGCTCAAAACCGACGTTACTTTATGCACAGTACTGGCCGAAACTTCTTTGTTCTGCGAAATCTGCTTAGTGTTGTCGCTGGTGGATATAAATGCCTGGGCTATCATTATGACTTTAATCAGATTTGTAGTTTCTACTGTTAACAGTTTGCGAAGGATTGTCTCATGTCCGATGCCCAGTACAAAAAAGTCTCTGAGCATTTGTTCTAGGAATCCCTCAAACTCACAATGTCCGGCAAGGCGTCTTAGCTCGCCACTTCCTGGCTCTCCGATCGTTGACAGGTGTAGAACTGATATCTCGCCATCAAAACAATTTCCTTAGGATTTAGGTGCTCCCGGACCAGCGTACACAGTTCTTCGTAGGATTTCTCTGTTGGTTTAGCCGGACCCAGGAGATTCTTTATGAGGCCATAGGTTGTGGCCCCACAGACAGTTAGGAGGATCGCTCTTCGTTTGGTCGTGTTCTCTTCCCCTTCCAGCTCATTGGCTATGAAGTATTGGTCGAGTCTCTCAATGAAGGCCTTCCAATCATCCCCCTCCGAGAACTTCTCCAGGATGCCAACTGTTCTTTGATTTTCGCGCGGTTCGTTACCTTGTCGCAAATTGTTATACTCATAATAAATGGTCAGACCGAGTACTGTGTGTAATGAGCAAGTGTGACCTTAGCTCCTTTATTGTAGTTCCAGAGTGCAGGTACCTTGTGGGTGGCCTGCTTATACACTGTACTCCCAAGGGATGCTGGGATCCCTTGGGACTCCAACAGGTAGGCCCTCTGGTGGAAAAGTGTGATGCAGGTTACAAGGTTACAAGGGGTTAAATACATAACAGGAGGCAGGGCTTTCAATTCTTGAAGCATTGGGACCGCTTCTGCGGGAGATGGGATCTCTACAAACCGGACCTCAACAGCGCCGGGACCAATATCCTCGTGGGGAGTTTTGCTCGTGCTGTTGGGGAGAGTTTAAACGAGCTTGGCAGGGGGATGGGAACCTGAGAATGGATTCAAAAGGGAGGGAAGTAAAGCAGAAGTTGGACAGCAAGAATCTAGAAAGTGAATCTGTAAGACAGAGGAAACAGGACTTAGTATGTCATAAGCAAGGAGGTTTTCCTGTGCTGAATGGTATATACTTTAATACAAGGAGGATAGCGAATAAGGCAAATGAGCTAAGCGCACAGGTAGACACTTGGGAGTATGACATTATAGCTATTACAGAAACACGGCTGAAAGAGGGGCAGGTTTGGCAGATCAATATTCCTGGTTACAGGATTTTTAGACAAGATAGAGAGGGGGGCAAAAAGGGAGGGGCGTCACAGTACTGATTAAAGAAACTATTACAGTGGTGAGGAGGGATGATATGTTAGAGGGATCATCAAATGAGGCCATATGGGTAGAATTGAAAAATAAAAAAGGGGCGATCACATTTCTGGGCGTGTATTATAGACCCCCAAACAGTGGGAGGGAGAGAGAGGAGCAAATATGTCGGCAAGTTGCTGTGAAGTCCAAAAACCATAGGGTAGTAATAGTTGGGGATTTTAACAATCCAAATATTGATTAGGACAAATTTAGTGTGAAGAGTATAGAGGGTGCAGAATTCTTGAAATGCATTTAAGAGAACTTTTTTAGTCAATATGTAGCAAGCCCAACACGAGAAGGGGCGGTTTTGGATTTGGTTTTGGGGAATGAAGCTGGGCAGGTTGAAGGGGTATTAGTGGGAGAGCACTTGGGTGCCAGTGACCATAATTCAGTCAGATTCAAGTTGGTTATGGATAGGACAAGAATAAGCCTGGAATAAAAGTTCCAAATTGGGGACAAGCTAATTTTGCTAAGTTAAGGAGTGATTTGGCTATGGTAGACTGGAAACAGCTACTTGTGGGTTAATCAGTGTCCGAACAGTGGGAGGCATTCAAGGAGGAGATCCGGAAGGCTCAGGCCAAACATGTGCCCTTAAAGAAAAAGGCTGGGAAAAATAATTCTAGAGCCTCCTGGATGTCTAGGGACTTACAGGGGAGGATTAAGAAAAAAAGGGACATTTATGTCATATATCAACGGCTAAATACTATAGAATCTTTAGAGGAATATAGAAAGTTAAGAAGCAAAATTAAAAAGGATATTAGGAATGCTAAGAGAGAGAAATTATATTAACATAGAAACATAGAAAATAGGTGCAGGAGTAGGCCATTCGGCCCTTCGAGCCTGCACCGCCATTCAATGAGTTCATGGCTGAACATGCAACTTCAGTACCCCATTCCTGCTTTCTTGCCATACCCCTTGATCCCCCTAGTAGTAAGGACTACATCTAACTCCTTTTTGAATATATTTAGTGAATTGGCCTCAACAACTTTCTGTGGTAGAGAATTCCACAGGTTCACCACTCTCTGGGTGAAGAAGTTTCTTCTCATCTCGGTCCTAAATGGCTTACCCCTTATCCTTAGACTGTGGCCCTTGGTTCTGGACTTCCCCAACATTACGAGTAAGAGGGTAACTAAAGAAAGGGTAGGGCCAATTAGAGACCATGAGGGTAATCTTTGAGGGAAGACGGAAGACGTTGGGAGGTTTCTTAATAAATACTTTGCATCTGTTTTCACAAAGGAAAAGGGCAATGCAGATACTGTTATCGAGAAGGAGTGTGATATTCTGGATCAAATAAATATAGTGAGAGAGGAAGTATGAAGGGGTTTAGCAGCTTTGAAAGTAGATAAGTCCCCAGGCCCAGATGAAATGCATCCCAGGTTGTTGAGCAAAATAAAAGAGGAAATAACAGAGACCTTGACCATCATTTTCAGTCTTCTTTGAATCTGGGCATGGTGCCAGAGGATTGGAGGACTGCCAATGTAGTGTCCTTTTTTAAGAAGGGAGAAAGGGATAGGCTGAGTAATTACAGGCCTGTCAGCCTAACCTCAGTGGTGGGAAAATTATTAGAAAAAATTCTGAAAGGCTGGATAAATCTACATTTGGAAAGGCAAGTATTAATTCGGGATAGTCAGCATGGATTTGTTAAGGGAACATCGTGTCTAACTAACCTGATTGAATTTTTTGAGGAGGTAACCAAGAGGGTCGATGAGGGTAGCGCATACGATGTAGTATATATGGACTTTAGCAAAGGTTTTGATAAGGTCCCACATCGTAGACTGGTCATGAAAGTTAAAGCCTATGGAATGCAGGGCAAAGTGTCAAGTTGGATCCAAAATCGGCTTGGAGTTAGGAAGCAAAGGGTAATGATTGATGGATGTTTTTGTGACTGAAATGATGTACTGTGTTCCGCAGGGCTCAGTACTGGGACCCTTGCTTTTTGTGGTATATATCAACGATTTAGATTTGAATATAGGGAGTATGATTAAGAAGTTTGCAGACGACACTAAAATTGGCTGTGTGGTTGATGCCGAAGAGGAAAGTCATGGGCTGCAGGAGGATATCAATCTACTGGTCAAATGGGCAGAGCAGTGGCAAATGGAATTTAATTCAGAGAAGTGTGAGGTGATGCACTTTCGGAGGGCTAATAAGGAAAGGGTATACACATTAAGCGCTAGGCCACTTAATAGTGTAGATGAACAAAGGGACCTTGGAGTGTTTGTCCACAGATCCCTGAAAGTAGCAGGCCAGGTGGATAAGGTGGTTAAGAAGGCATACGGAATGCTTGCCTTTATTGGCCGAGGCATAGAATTTAAGAGCAGGGAGATTATGCTTAAATTGTATAATACTTTGGTTAGGCCACAGCTCGAGTAGTGCATGCAGTCCTGGTCGCCGTATTATAGGAAGGATGTGATTGCACTAGAGAGGGTGGAGAGGAGATTTATTGGGATGCTGCCTGGAATGGAGAATCTTAGTTATGAGGACAGATTGGATAGGCTGGGGTTGTTTTCATTGGAACAGAGGAGGTTGAGAGGAGACCTTATTGATGTGTACAAAATATTGAGGGGCCTGGACATTGTGGATATTAAGGGTCTATTTCCATTGGTGGAGGGGGTCTATTACGAGGGGGCATAGTTTTAAAATGGTTGGTGGAAGGTTTAGAGGGGATTTGAGAGGGGGTTTCTTTACGCAGAGGGTTGTGGGGATCTGGAACTCGCTGCCTGGAAGAGTGGTGGATGCAGAAACCCTCACAGCTTTTAAGAGATGGTTGGATCATCTGATTAAAGTGCAGTAACCTGCAGGGTTATGGACCTAGCGCTGGTAATTGGGATTAGACTGGATGACCTTTTGTTGGATGGAGCAGATATAATGGTAAGTACTGCAGGGAATAGAATACGACCAGGGTGATCTCCTGGACTAGTTTCGATCGCCTGGATGGGTCGGAGAGGAATTTTCCCAGATTTTTTCTCCCTAAATTGGCCTGTCCCAGGAGATCACATGGCTCCAGTTGGGATGGAGTGTAGAATGTTTCAGTATCAGGGGTGCCGCAGTTGTGGTGAGGCGGATTGGTTGGGCTGGGTGCTCTTTGCCTTTCCGTCATTGTTCATAGGTTTATATGTAACCTGTCGGGCTGCTGACCAAGGGCCATGTGGCTGTTTGTCGGCCGGCGCAGACACGATGGGCCGGAATGGCTTCCTTCTTCTGCGCTGTAAATATCTATGTTTCTATATCCTGCTCTTAATCTCATCTTATTTTTCCATATTCTCCTTTAGTTTTTTTATCATCATTATTATTATGGTTTTTATAGGTTCTCTTCTTCAATTTTAATTGGTTTCTAACCACTTTATATATCCTTAGCATTTGACAAATAATTTTAGTTTAATAACTTTCGATCTTAACCATCGTTCCCATTTTCTTGGACAGCAGGTGCTGGTCATGGAGGATGGCTGCACCAGAGCCACTGGGAGTGGGGAAGGTGTGGGCTGGTGCTTGGGGTGGGGATCCTTTGTTGATACATAGTCGGGGGTGTGGTCTGCATCCCTGAGGTCCACATATCTTTCTCCATCACATTCCCGGGCCACGGGAGCCTTCTCCACTTTACCAGATTTCCCATGCTTCCCTCCTCTGTTATTCTGTTGTAACCCTTTACACCTTCTCTGGGTCCATCTTTTGTTTCTATACTTAGCACATTATCACTTCCTTTTGCCTTGCACCATCATCCCTTTTCTCATTTAATCATTCCTGTGCTCCATCGTATCACAGATCCTTTCTTCTCCACCGTCCCCCCTTGGCCTGCCTCTGTACTTGTTTAAAAACTGTTAATTCGCTAACTTCCTCCTGTTCTGATGAAAGGTCACTTGCCTTGAATCTGTTCTAATCCAATCTGGTATTCTAAGGAGCAACTTTAACACCTTTCACGTAGTGGAAATAGGGCAGAATGGCAGTTAAGAATGTAAGAAATAGGAGCAGGAATAGGCCATTTGGCCCCTCGAGCCTGCTCTGACATTCAGTAAGATCATTGGCTGAACTTCACCGTCAATTCCCCATATCCCTTCATTCCCTCACTGCCCAAAAATCAATCTATCTCATCGACTAGCATCCGCAATCTACTGGGGTAGAGAATTCAAAAGAATCACAACCCTCTGAGTGAAGAAATTTCTCCTCATCTCAGTCTTAAATCTTATCCTCTTATCCTGAAACTATGACCCCAGTTCCAAACTCTCCAACCAAGGGTAACAGCCTCTCAGCATCTACCTTGTCAAGCCCTCTAAGAATGTAAAAGTTTCAATGAGATCACCTCTCATTCTTCTAAACTCCAGAGAATATAGGCCCATTCTACTCAATCTCTCCTCTTAGGACAACCTTAGCACATTTGGAAAGAGGTGACATGATAGGTCCAAGTCAGCATGGATTTGTGAAAGGGAAATCATGCTTGACAAATCTTCTGGAATTTTTTGAGGATGTTTCCAGAGTAAAGACAAACGTAGGTCCCCTGCAGTCAGAATCAGGGGCAGTCAAAACGGGGAACAAAGAAATGACAGACCAATTGAACAAGTACTTTGGTTTGGTATTCACTAAGGTGGACACAAACAACCTTCCAGATATAAAAGGGGTCAGAGGGTCTAGTAAGAAGGAGGAACTGAGGGAAATCCTTATTAGTCAGGAAATTGTATTGGGGAAATTGATGGGATTGAAGGCCGACAAATCTCCAGGGCCTGATGGACTGCATCCCAGAGTACTTAAGGAGGTGGCCTTGGAAATAGCGGATGCATTGACAGTCATTTTCCAACATTCCACAGACTCTGGATCAGTTCCTATGGAGTGGAGGGTAGCTCATGTAACACCGCTTTTTAAAAAAGGAGGGAGAGAAAAAACAGGGAATTCGAGACTGGTCAGCCTGACATCGGTAGTGGGTAAAATGATGGAATCAATTATTAAGGATGTCATAGCAGCGCATTTGGAAAGAGGTGACATGATCAGTCCAAGTCAGCATCGATTTGTTAAAGGGAAATCATGCTTGACAAATTTTCTGGAATTTTTTGAGGATGTTTTCTGTTATGTATTGATGTGTGCATCGTCCTGGTACCTTAAATGTAATGTAAGCACAATGCTACACCACAGAGGGCGCTGTGGTGGGAAACCTGGAAGTACCTGCAACAGGCACTATAAAAGGCTGACCACCACACCTGAGAGGCACTCTGAAGCTGAACAATAAAGGATGAAGGTCACAGCAGTTAGACTTACACCAGACCGTGTGGAGTCAGTGATTTGTGTGCTACATACACCACATTGGCGACAAGGAAGCGGACGAACTCCACGCAACCATGGCTACTCTGGGCTCGCTAAAGGATTTTACCGTGGGCAATGATTGGGAGGCCTTCACGGAAAGGCTCGAGTACTACTTCACAGCAAACGACCTGACGGAGGACACGGACGCAATGAGAGATAAGCATAAGGCGATATTGCTCTCCAGTTGTGGAGATGAGGTTTACTGTCTCGTCAGGGATTTGCTGGCACCCGGGAGCGCCAGGGACAAGTCATACGAGGAGCTGACTGAACTCATTCGTGACCAGTTGAAGGAGAGCATCCTCACGGCCAGATACAAATTTTACCATCACTGCAGACCTGAGGGCCAGGATATCACCAAATATGCTGCGGACCTCAGGAGACTCGCGTGATTTTGCCGCACACCTTGACGAGACGTTACGGGACGTTTCGTTATGGGGATTGGCCACGAGGGCCTCCTTCACAAGCTGTTAGCCACGGAACCCACAGTCACTCTGACAAAGGCCATCACCATCAGCCGGGCACATATGACCTCGACTTGCAGCACCAAGCAAATAATCAACACAGTCTCGAACCCGACAGGCACTGTCCACAGGATAGCGCCCACCACGGACAAAACTGCAGAACGTGGCTCTGCCCGGGGCAGAGAGCACGGACCTCGGGGTCCTGGAACTCAGAGTCCGCTGAGGGGGGCCAATCAAGCAGCACCATGCTGGCGTTGTGGAGGAAGCCATGAGGCTCACCAGTGCAGGTTTGCGGAGTACACATGCAATACCTGCCACACGAAAGGCCACCTTCAGCGTATGTGTAAAATAAATCGGACTCACTGTGTAGCTGAGGAGATGGGGAATGATCCACCATCCAGCGAGGAGCAGGCAGAAGATGATGAGGTGTTGGGACTGTACACGTGTACCGACGATTCGCCCCCAGTGATAAGGGAAGTAAAAATCAAGGAGTCCCTGTGAGTATGGAAGTGGACACGGGCTCGGGTCTGTCGTTGATGAGTCGGAGAACTTTTGATAAACTGTGGATTAACCCAGCTGCACGACCCAAGCTGGTGCTGGTCACAGCGAAGCTGCGTACCTACACCAGGGAACTAATACCTGTTCTTGGCAGAGCGATGGTGCAGGTATCCCATGGGGACGAGACGCACAGTTTACCTTTGGCTGGCTGACACTCCTCGGCCGGAGGTGGATGGAGACGGTCCGTGGGAGCTGGGAAGACTTCATCACTCCACAGGCTGCTGCTCCCCGGGGTGCTGCCGGCCCCGGGTCCCCAGAGAGCAGCACCGACCGAGCTGGAGCTGCAGCCTCAATCCCCCCACAGGCAAATCCCAGGCCCGGACCTCACACAGAGACCCTGCAGGCCCAGTCCCCACAGGCAAGTCCCAGGCCCGGGCCTCACACTGAGATCCTGCAGCCTCAATCCCCCCACAGGCAAGTCCCAGCCCCGGACCTCACACCGAGATCCTGCAGCCTCAGCCCCCAAAGGCAAGCCCCAGGTCCGTGCCTCACACAGAGATCCTGCAGCCTCAGTCCCCACAGGCAAGCAGAGCAAGCCCCAGCCCCGGACCTCACACAGAGATCCTGCAGCCTCAGCCCCCACAGGCAAGCAGCCCTGCAGAGAGGGGCCTAGTGGGGGGAGGGGTGAGCCGGTGGGGTGCGAGGGATCCAGGATGGCCGGCGGATCGGAGGGGCCCACGCAGAGGGAGAGTCGGGCGACGGCAGCAACTGGAGGTCGGCGGCCATGGCGGCTGCAGGGGAGGCCGCTATGGAGGCCGCAGGGGAGGCGGCAAGTGCGGCTGCTGGAGAGGCTATGACGGCTGCAGGGGAGGCGGTAAGTCAGGTGGCAGCGGAGGGGAGCGGAGGCTGCAGTGGCGGAGAGCAAGATGGCGGCGGCCTTGGTCCAGAGCATCAAAGATGGCGGCACCCAAGGAGAAGCCTCGTGGAATCCTCCAGAGCATCAAAGATGGCGCCTTAAAAAGGAAATGCACCCGGGAGTCTTAAAAGGGCCTTACCATGTGGTGGTCCCCACAAAGGACTTCTATAAGGCAGAGCGAGTCTAAAATGAGCTATGTTAATGTGAGATGGTGAATTTATAATAAGAATTAATTTTTTTATGCTGAATGGCCACTGTATTTGTGTAAAATAATGGATATGAAGTGCAATTAATGATAAGGGCTAACAAGGAAATCAGGGATCCGTTACCAGTCAATAACTAGTTAATGTACCAGATAACATGTACCATACTAACGCACTGTCTATGCCTACCTGCCTTCCGTTGGACAAGTGTGATGTTATGTATTGATGTGTGTATCATCCTGGTACCTTAAATGTAATGTAAGCACAATGCTACACCACAGAGGGCGCTGTGGTGGGAAACCTGGAAGTACCTGCAACAGGCACTATAAAAGGCTGACCACCACACCTGAGAGGCACTCTGGAGCTGAACAATAAAGGACGAAGGTCACAGCAGTTAGATTTACACCAGACCGTGTGGAGTCAGTGATTTGTGTACTACATACACCACATTTCCAGTAGAGTGGACAAGGGGGAACCAGTTGATGTGGTGTATTTGGACTTTCAAAAGGCTTTCGACAAGGTCCCACACAAGAGATTAATGTGCAAAGTTAAAGCACATGGGATTGGGGGTAGTGTGCTTATGTGGATTGAGAACTGGTTGTCAGACAGTAAGCAAAGAGTAGGAGTAAATGGGTACTTTTCAGAATGGCAGGCAGTGACTAGTGGGGTACCGCAAGGTTCTGTGCTGGGGCCCCAGCTGTTTACATTGTACATTAATGATTTAGACAAGGGGATTAAATGTAGTATCTCCAAATTTGCAGATGAAACTAAGTTGGGTGGCAGTGTGAGCTGCGTGAAGGATGCTATGAGGCTGCAGAGTGACTTGGATAGGTTAGGTGAGTGGGCAAATGCATGGCAGATGAAGTATAATGTGGATAAATGTGAGGTTATCCACTTCGGTGGTAAAAACAGAGAGACAGCATATTATATGAATGGTGACAGATTAGGAAAAGGGGAGCTGCAACGAGACCTGGGTGTCATGGTACATCAGTCACTGAAGGTTGGCATGCAGGTACAGCAGGCGGTTAAGAAAGCAAATGGCATGTTGTCCTTCATAGCGAGGGGATTTGAGTACAGGGGCAGGGAGGTGTTACTACAGTTGTACAGGGCCTTAATGAGGCCACCTGGAGTATTGTGTACAGTTTTCATCTCCTAACTTGAGGAAGGACATTCTTGCTATTGAGGGAATGCAGCGAAGGTTCACCAGACTGATTCCCGGGATGGCGGGACTGACATATCAAGAAAGACTGGATTAACTTGGCTTGTATTCATTGGAGTTCAGAAGAATGAGAAGGGATCTCATAGAAACGTTTAAAATTCTGACGGGTTTAGACAGGTTAGATGCAGGAAGAATGTTCCCAATGTTGGGGAAGTTCAGAACCAGGGGTCACAGTCTAAGGATAAGGGGTAAGCCATTTAGGACCGAGATGGGGAGAAACTTCTTCACCCAGAGAGTGGTGAACCTGTGGAATTCTCTACTACAGAAAGTTGTTGAGGCCAATTCACTAAATCTATTCAAAAAGGAGTTAGATGTAGTCCTTACTACTAGGGGGATCAAGGGGTTTGGAGAGAAAGCAGGAATGGGATACTGAAGTTGCATGTTCAGCCATGAACTCATTGAATGGCGGTGCAGGCTCGAATGGCCGAATGGCCTACTCCTGCACCTATTTTCTATGTTTCTATCCCAGGGATTAATCTAGTGAACCTTCATTGTACTGTCTCTACAGCAAGTATATCCTTCCTTATGTAAGGAGACCAAAACTGCGCACAGTACTCCAGGTGTGATCTCACCAAATTCCTTTTAAATTGCAGCAAGACTTCCTTTCTCTTGTACTGCAATCCCGTTGCAATAAAGGCTAGCATACCATTTGC
This sequence comes from Pristiophorus japonicus, assembly GCF_044704955.1. NCBI lineage: Eukaryota > Metazoa > Chordata > Chondrichthyes > Pristiophoridae > Pristiophorus > Pristiophorus japonicus. Next base: position 208,042,352 of record NC_091979.1, on the reverse strand, counting down.
CTTCCTAATTGTTTGCTGTAAGTTAATGTTAACTTTCTGTGATTTGTGTTCAGGATCCCCAAATTGCTCCAAATAGCAATGTTTACTAATCTCCCAACTTTTAAATAATATTCTGCTTTTCCATTCTTCCTACCAAAGTGAATAGTTTCACACATTATGCTCCATCTGCCACCTTTTTGCCCACTCACTTAACCTGTCTATAACTCTCTGCAGCCTCTTTACATCCTCCTCACACCTTACTTTCCCACCAAGTATTGTTTAAGTCAAGCTGCTTTTCCCTGCTCCAATCCTAGCCTATGATGATTTTATGCCAGGCAATTATGCCTGATTCATGCGTTCATATAATTATATAGACTGGAATTTTCTGAGATAAGAGCGGGTAGGTTGGAGGCGTGGGAGGTAATGAATGTTGGAAAAATTGGGAATTTTACCACCGGCTGCTAAGGCTGCTTTTGCTAAATAAATGGCAGCCACCGCATCTCCGCCCGCTTCTGACGTGGAACGCAGCGGCTGCCATTTTGGGTAGGTCTCCACCCTCAAAAAGTGTGAGGAGCTCATGAACTTCTTTGTCTATAAGATTGAGACCATCCGTTCGGCTGTCTCTGCCACTTCCCTTTCTTCCCCTAGCCCACCTGGCCAAACTTCCTCTAAGAAAGCCCCCTGACCTTTCTCCACTTTCTCTCCGATCGCCCAGTTTTCGAGTTGATCCTGTCCGTGAGACCAACCTCCTGCTCCCTGACCCTATTCCCACCAAACAACCAACTTCTTTTTCTGGCTCCCATGTTAGCTGATATTGTTAAGGGTTCGTTCTCCTCAGGTAATGTCCCCCTCTTCCTCAAATCTGCCGTCATCACCCCTCTCCTCAAAAACCCAAACCTCAATCCCGCCGTCCTTGCAAACTACTGCCCCATCTCCAACCTCCCTTTCCTCTCCAAAGTCCTTGAATGTGTTGTCGCCTCCCAAATGCGTGGCCATCTTTCCCTCAATTCCACGTTTGAATCCCTCTAATCCGGTTTCCACTACTGCCACAGTACTGAAACGGCTCTCATCAAATCACAAATGACATCCTTTGTGACTGTGACAAAGGCAAACTATCCCGCCTCATCCTTCTTGACTTATCTGCAGCCTTTGATAGGGTTGACCACTCTATCCTTCTCTAATGCCACTCCACCGTCATCCAGCTGGTTGGGACAGCACTTGCCTGGTTCCATTCTTAGCTATCTAATCGGAGCCAGAGAATCACCTGCAATGGCTTCTCTTCCCGCCCCGGCATCATTACCTCTGGTGTCCCCCCAAGGATCTATCCTTGGCCCCCTCCTATTTTTCATCTACATGTTGCCCTTACATCATACGGAAACACAGCATCAGTTTCTACATGTTCACTGATGACACCCAGCTCTACCTCACTATCACTTCTCTCGACCTCTCCACAGTCTCTATATTGTCAGACTGCTTGTCCGACATCCAGTCCTGGTTGAGCAGAAATGTTCTCCAATTGTATAATTGGGAAGACCGAAGCCCTTGTTTTTGGTCCCTGCCACAAACTCCGCTCCCTAGACACTGACTCCATCCTTCTTCCCAACGTCTATCTGAGGCTGAACCAGACTCTTCACAACCTTGGTGTCATATTTGACCCTGAAATATGTGCCGCATAACTAAGACCACCTATTTCCACTTCTGTAACATCGCCCGTCTTCGCCCCTGCCTCAGCTCACCCACTACTGAAGCCTTCATCTATACCTTTAGACTTGACTTGATTATTCCAACGCACTCCTGGCTGGCCTCACACATTCTACATTATGTAGACTTGAGGTGATCCAAAACTTGGCTGCGCGTGTGCTAACTCGCACCAAGTTCCGCTCACCTATCACCCCTGTGCCCGCTGATCTAGATTGGCTTCCGGTTAAGTAAAGCCTCGATTTCAAAATTCTCATCCTTATTTTCAAATCCCTCCATGGCCTCGCCCCTCCCTATCTCTGTAATCTCCTCCAGCCCCACAATCCCCCGAGATGTATGCGCTCCTCTAATTCTGCCTTCCTGAGCATCCCTGATTATAATCGCTCAACCATTGGTGGCCGTGCCTTCTGTTGCCGAGACCCCAAGCTCTGGAACTCCCTGCCTAAACCTCTCCACCTCTCTACCTCTTGTTCCTCCTTCAAGATGCTTCTTAAAACTTACCTCTTTGACCAAGCTTTTGATTACCTGCGCTAATTTCTACTTCTGCAGCTCGATGTCAAATTGTTTGATCACATAATACTCCTGTGAAGCACCTTGGGATGTTTCACTATGTTAAAGGTGCTATATAATACAAGTTATTGTTGTAGGCCAGCAGCGTTGCTGTTGCCTGCGCTTGCTGCCCACATTTAAATGATGCAGATCGAGATGTCAATCGGCGTGCAATGCCTGAATTGCCACACGGTCTGTGATTTTAAATGTCGCCGCTCTTGGTGCTGTCCTCTCCAAATCGTGCACGGAAGAACATTCATACAATTGTATAACAGAAACGCTGCCAGTTTCTTAAAGGGACACACACATCTTTCAGTTAAGTTTAGAATTTTGTTTTTAGACTTTATTTTACATTTTATTGGAGTCGTGGCTTGGTGCAATATATTTAAAAATGGAGTGTATGGAGTGTTGCTGGATGCTTGCAAGGAAGGCCTCTGAGAACACCACTTGCTCACAGTCCTGGGAGCTCTAGTTGCAGTCCCCTTTGGGCTACAACATCACATGGCGATGGAGCAGAGGCAGCAAAGGGGACAAGCTGCTCGCAGAGGGAGGAGGAAGCAGAAGAGATGGAAGCAGAAAAGGAAAAAGCAGAAGAGAAGAAAGCAATCCAGACAGCCCCTTTCTGGCTGAGACATCCGGATCGAATTACTTACCTGCAGTACCAGTGAACACAATCCCAATTCCTCTTTCAACATTTGTCCCACACCTTACCTTCCCTCTGTTTCTGACCATCACAGCGTCCTCTTGGCCACAATACTGAAATCAAAGACATCACAAAGCAAACTTTCCAATCCAACTTTGTCCATATATGCATCCAATACTACAACTAATCACTGTGGTGCATTCTCTTAGTGACTGTCTTGTACCTGCCTTTGCCTACCTTAGTGATGCCATGCAATCTGATGCCAGTGTCTGCAGCGTGGCTGGTGGAAGGCTGCTGACTTTCAGTGGGGGACGTTGCAGATGGCCTTGCAGGTCGACCTCGACGAGCTGGTGACTGGGAGTGTGAAATCGAGTGACGGTGTTTCTTCTTTTTCAATCTCCTCTCCCTCATCTTGGTCAACCACTGGCTAGGCAGGCTGGATTTCTTGAGTGTCTGAAATGAGGAACGCACAAGGGTGGGGTTGTGGTGAGCGGAGGGTAGTAAAGCAAGAGGTGCATGCTTACTCCATGTGTAGCTTGCAAATCAGTCGAAATTGTGGATGTGAGAGGAAGTAAAACAGATGAGGATACTGGCATCTTGTATTCTTTCAGCCCGGCCGTTGGCCAAGGGCCCAGTCATGCCCAGCTAAGAATGGCCAGCAGCGTCTCCTATGGACTGGAGGGTAGCTAATGTAACAACACTTTTTAAGAAAGGAGCGAGAGAGAAAACTGGTAATTATAGACCGGTTAGCCTGACATCAGTAGTGGGGAAAATGTTGGAATCAATTATTAAAGATGAAAGAGCAGCACATTTGGAAAGCAGTGACGGGATTGGTCCAAGTCAGCATGGATTTATGAAAGGGAAATCATGCTTGACGAATCTTCTAGAATTTTTTGAGGATGTAACTCGTAGACAAGGGAGAACCAGTGGATGTGGTATATTTGGACTTTCAAAAGGCTTTTGACAAGGTCCCACACAAGAGATTGGTGTGCAAAATTAAAGCACATGGTATTGGGGGTAATGTACTGACGTGGATAGAGAACTGGTTGGCAGACAGGAAGCAGAGAGTCGGGATAAACGGGTCCTTTTCAGAATGGCAGGCTAGTGAGGTGCTGCAGGGCTCAGTGCTGGGACCCCAGTTATTTATAATATACATTAATGATTTAGATGAAGGAATTGAGTGTAATATCTCCAAGTTTGCAGATGACACTAAACTGGGTGGTGGTGTGAGCTGTGAGAAGGACGCTAAGAGGCTGCAGGGTGACTTGGACAGGTTAGGTGAGTGGGCAAATACATGGCAGATGCAGTATAATGTGGATAAATGTGAGGTTATCCACTTTGGGGGCAAAAACATGAAGGCAGAATATTATCTGAATGGCGGCAGATTAGGAAAAGGGGAGATGCAATGAGACCTGGGTGTCATGGTTCATCAGTCATTGAAAGTTGGCATGCAGGTACAGCAGGCGGTGAAGAAGACAAATGGTATGTTGGCCTTCATAGCTAGGGGACTTGAGTATCGGAGCAGGGAGGTCTTACTGCAGTTGTACAGGGCCTTAGTGAGGCCTCACCTGGAATATTGTGTTCAGTTTTGGCCTCCTAATCTGAGGAAGGACATTCTTGCTACTGAGGGAGTGCAGCGAAGGTTCACCAGACTGATTCCCGAGATGGCAGGACTGACAGATGAGGAGAGACTGGATCGACTGGGCCTGTATTCATTGGAGTTTCGAAGGATGAGAGGGATTCTCATAGAAACATATAAAATTCTGACGGGACTGGACAGGTTAGATGCAGGAAGAATGTTCCAGATGTTGGGGAAGTCCAGAACCACGGGACATAGTCTAAGGATAAGTGGTAAGCCATTTAGGACTGAGATGAGGAGAAACCTCTTCACTCAGAGAGTTGTTAACCTGTGGAATTCCCTATCGCAGTGAGTTGCTGTTGCCAGTTCATTGGATATATTCAAGATGGAGTTAGATATGGCCCTTACGGCTAAAGGGATCAAGGGGTATGGAGAGAAAGCAGGAAAGGGGAACTGAGATGAATGATCAGCCATGATCTTATTGAATGGTGGTGCCGGCTCGAAGGGCTGAATGGCCTACTGCTGCATCTATTGTCTAAGTTTCTATGTTTCCTCCAAGAGGGTGAAGTGAAGCTAGGAATATGAAGTGTACCTCGAGAGTGGTAGAGATTTGTGGTAGGTGAGTGATGGGGAGGAGGAATCGTGCATTGAGCAGTGTGTGAGGCTAGTGGTGCAGATAATAGGAGATGGTTTTTGGAGATATATTCACTGACCTTGACCATTTGTCTGAGGTTATGAAACTTCTTTGGGCACTGGAGCTAGGTTCTGGGGCTGATACCGCTGGCAGTGATGGCCTCGATGATCTTGTCCCACATCCTTCTTTTTGGAAGGCCTCCTGGCTCCATGTGGGTCGAGGAATTCACTTGCAGTGTTGACGCACTGCACAAAGCTCAAGTGCTGCGTCCGAGACGCTGGGTGCCCTTTCCCTGGCCTATTGAACCATTTGTGTTAGTGCTGAAGACAGTTCAGCTTTAACAGCTGCAGACTGCCTGGAGCGGAATGATTTTTTTGCGTGCAGAAGGCAGTTCAGCTTTAAGAGCTAGAGACTGCCTAAAAAAGGAACAGACTAGCTTTAAGTAAAAACAGAAAATGCTGGAAATCTCAGCAGATCAGGCAGCATCTGGAGTTAATGTTTCGGGTCGATGACCCTTCGTCGGAAGTGGAGAGTGTTCGGAAAGAACAGATTCTTAACAAGCACTGAAAGGGGTGTAGAAGAAAGAACAAAAGCGAAGGTCTATGATAGGTTGGAAAACAGGATATATTAGAGGGACAAAAAAGATGATGGCCCAAATTCAAATGGTAATGCCAGGAGTTAGAAAAACATTAGTCAAGACAGGGTGTGAATGGCGGGATAATAACCAACTGCCATAATGACTAACAAGGAGAAAAAAGAAAGAAACAGGCTCTGAGCAGGGTGTGGAGGGAAGGGAGCCAAAGATTGGCAGCGGTTATGCTCTGAAATTTTTGAAATCGATGTTGAGTCCAGAAGGCTGTAAAATACCTAAACGAAAGATGAGATGCTGTTCCTCGAGCTTACGTTGTGCTTTGTTGGAACAGTGTAGGAGACCGAGGACAGAGAGGTCAGAGTGGGAATGGAGTGGAGAATTAAAGTGACAGGCGACTGGAAGCTCAGGGTCACACTTGCGGACTGAATGGAGGTGCTCCACAAAGCAGTCACCCAATCTATGCTTGGTCTCTCCAATGTAGAGGAGACCACATCGTGAGCAGCGAATACAGTACACTAAATTGGAAGAAGTACAAGTAAATCGCTGTTTCACCTGGAAGAAGTATTTGAGGTCCTGGATAGAGGGAAGGGAGGAGGTAAAATGGTAGGTGTTGCATCTCCTGCGCTTGCACGAGAAGGTGTCATGGGAAGGGGAGGGGGTGCTGTGGTTGACTGCGGAATGGACCAGGGTGTCACGGAGGGAGTGGCCTCTTCGGCATTCTGCGAGGGGAGGGGAAAATGTCTTTGGTGGTGGGATCACGCTGGAGGTGGCGGAAATGGCGGAAGATGATCCGTTGAATGTGGAGGCTGGTGGGGTGAAAGGTGAGGACAAGGGGAACCCTGTCATGGTTCTGAGATGGAGGGGAAGGGGTGAGATTGGAGGTGCAGTTAATAGAAGAGACACGGTCGAGCGCCATGTTAACCACGGCAGATGAGAATCCTCTGTTGAAGAAAAAGGAAGACATGTCAGAGGTACTAGTGTGAAATGTGGCGTCGTCAGAGCAGATGCGACGGAGGCAGAGAAACTGGGAGAATGAAAATGAGTCCTTACAGGATGCCGTTTCCTGCTCTCGCACTGAACTTGAAAATGTCATTCACTTTGCATCCAATTTCCAACCTTCCCTCACCTTCACATGGCCCATCTCCGATTCTTCCCTTTCCTTCCATCTCCATCTCTGGGGATAGACTATCGACTAGTATCCACTATTAGCCCACTGAAAAATACTTGGACTATACTTCCTCCCACCCCGCATCTGTAAGGACTCCATTCCATTCTCCCAGTTTCTCCATCTCCCAGTTTTGCAGTAGGCATGTGCTCATGTCTAGTCATAAGGTTTTCCCACATAGCTAATAGACATAGTCAAAACAATTAATCTCAATTCCTCAGACAGTTATATTAGAAGATAAAAGGGTACAGTGGAGTGATGGTTATGGGACTCAAGCAACAACTGAGGGTTTGTGAGTTCAAAGGAGAACCAGTGGATGTGGTGTATTTGGACTTTCAAAAGGCTTTTGACAAGGTCCCACACAAGAGATCAGTGTGCAAAATTAAAGCACATGGTATTGGGGGTAATGTATTGACGTGGATAGAGAACTGGTTGGTAGACAAGAAGCAGAAAGTAGAGAGTAGGGATAAACGGGTCCTTCTCAGAATGGCAGGCAGTGACGAGTGGGGTGCCGCAGGGCTCAGTGCTGGGACCCCAGCTATTTACAATATACATCAATGATTTAGATGAAGGAATTGAGTGTAAAATCTCCAAGTTTGCAGACAACATTAAGCTGGGTGGCGGTGTGAGCTGTGAGGAGGATGCTAAGAGGCTGCAGGGTGATTTAGACAGGTTAGGTGAGTAGGCAAATGCATGCCAGATGCAGTACAACGTGGATAAGTGTGAGGTTATCCATTTTGGTTGCAAAAACATGAAGGCAGAATATTATCTGAATCGCGGCAGTTTAGGAAAAAGGGAGGTGCAACGAGATCTGGGTGTTATGGTTCATCAGTCATTGAAAGTTAGCATGCAGGTACAGCAGGCAGCGAAGAAGGCAAATGTTGGCCTTCATAGCTAGGAGATTTGAGTATAGGAGCAGGGAGGTCTTAATGCAGTTGTACAGGGCCTTGGTGAGGCCTCACCTGGAATATTGTGATCAGTTTTGGTCTCCTAATCTGAGGAAGGACGTTCTTGCTATTGAGGGAGTGCAGCGAAGGTTCACCAGACTGATTCCCGGGATGGCGGGATTAACATATGAGGAGAGACTGGATCAACTGGGCCTGTATTCACTGGAGTTTAGAAGAATGAGAGGGGATCTCATAGAAACATATAAAATTCTGACGGGACTGGACAGGGTAGATGCAGGAAGAATGTTCCTGATGTTGGGGAAGTCCAGAACCAGGGGTCACAGTCGAAGGATAAGGGGTAAGCCATTTAGGACTGAGATGAGGAGAAACTTCTTCCCTCAGAGAGTTAACCTCTGGAATTCTCTACCGCAGAGAGTTGTTGATGCCAGTTCGTTAGTTATATTCAAAGGGGAGTTAGATATGGCCCTGAGGCCAAAGGGATCAAGGGGTATGGAGAGAAAGCAGGAAAGGGTTACTGAGGTGAATGATCAGCCATGATCTTATTGAATGGTGGTGCAGGATCGAAGGGCCAAATGGCCTACTCCTGCACCTATTTTCTATGTTTCCATGTTTCTATGTAAATCCCAGAATAGCAACTTATGAAATTGAATTAATTAAATCTGACAATTTGTGAGCTAGCATCAAAAGATAACCAAATTGTCAGAAAAACAATTGGTTCATGACTGTCCATCACGGAAGGGAATTCTACTCAGTCTGCCAGTCACATATGGCTGACACATAATACCCTCTTAAGTAGTCGAGTTGTAGCCACTCACTTCTAAAATAATGGCTACAAATTAGAACAAGAGAATATCGAACAAACCTATCTGCAATGACCCAAGCATCGGATCAGGACAGGACTAGACAATTCCAGCCCAGTTGACCCTACAAAATCCTCCTCATCAACATTTTGAAACTTTTACCCAAGTGTAGTCCCACTGACAGGATAGACCCACTAGTGATGGGAACATGGTGGTATACAGTTGGGTGAGTATGGATGTCCTCAACATTTACTCTGAACCACAGCTTCCATTATTAGGAGGAACCATGCAAACTGTTGGGGTTATATAATGCCGTACAGTACAGATGGGTACAAGTCTATGGTCATATAACACTGGGGTACAGCATAGGTGGATATAGTCTATCACTGGTTTGGGAGCAAATTGTGATTATAATTAAGAGGCTTATACTGTACCTCACACAGCAGCAACATATACCGGTTGAAGTGGGCTTTTCATTGTGTATTGGTAGTAACACAAAATAAAGTTTTTGACAGCACTGTGTATCAGAAACAGTCCCTTGTGGCTGATTATGATCTTGTAATTTATCATGGCCCAGAAATTCCAATCGAGGTTTTCCCGGACAAACTACTGAAAAAAGGAAAAAAAATGCGCACTTACCTGAAGGTGCTGCGCCTGCTCGAACTTCCGATCCTGAGGCTTTCACTCCTTACGCATCGGAGCGCGTGCACGGTGGGACGTCCACATGCTGGAGCTGGAGTCACATGGCTCCGGGCAGCCAATCAAAGTACAGTATTTTCTCATTCACAATAATGGGAACTCCGTAAGTTGGAGTTCCCATTATTGTGATTGAGAAACCCCCCAAACACCCAAAACACTAATAAAAATAGAAAAATACACTACATATTTAAGATTTATTTAAATTAAAGTTCTTATAAAAAATATTTCCCTAACTTCTTAAAAAGTTTTTTTAATTATGACTTAGAAGAAACTTATCATAGTGGGGAGGGTTTTTAATGATAAAATATGTTTTCATACGTATTTATTTAATTTAATTTTAATGTTTTTAAACACTTGCGCCTGTAAAAGTAAGCTATACGCCTGCTTTTTCAGGAGCAAGATTTTTGAGGCCATTTGCTGGACAAGATATGCGTAAATATCGCAAATCTTGCCCCCCAAATGTCCTCGCTCTCGATATGCGTGAGATCTGTCAAGCCAGAAACTTGACAGATAGGAAAAGCCGGTTTTCAGCGCATACGCATTGCGCGCTGAAAACCGGCTTTTCCGGTGCCTTCCCGGGTCCGTAGAAACTTCGTACGGGCCCGGGACATCGGAATTTCAGGCACAATATTTAGGTATTGAGAAAATTATTGTTTTACAGATATGTCTCCTGGGATTTTGACTACATGACACTGGTTATTAACATGTAGCAATTTAACATTATTTGTATTTAAAAATTGCAAGGCTGACTCTGTGATCCTGGGAACATGGTCCGCTGAGTAACCTAATTGGGAGCGAGGAGATGGATTTATCGGATTAATTTAATTAATTACCATGTGTAGATACAGTCACAGCCTTCTGTGCTTCTAGTAGGTTCTTTACGGGGCAGAGCTGCTGTTGTCATGCTATGTATAGAAGGGGCGACTCCTCAATGGCATGCTCTGAGATGGCATCCACTCACTCCATGAATATGCTTCACTGAATTGGGCAATAAATGTCCAACTGCCCAATACGCAAGACATCGAAAAAGCATTTTTATAGATTCTAGAAGCCACGCACAGAGTGTTTGTGGGGCTCATTATACTTCCTAGTAGGAGGAAATTAGAATAAAGTTGGTTGCAGAATGAATTCCAGGATTATTCCAACTTGCTGACCCAGTGTATTGCACATTAGTCTACATAAGAAGAATCCTCTCTGCCCTGCTATCGCATCTCTTCCAGAAGAACATCAAATGTATCATCATTGAAGAGGGCAGTTATGCCCACTGGCCTCTGACTACATTGCTAATGCAGTAGGCCTGATTTTAGGGTGGGGGAGGCGGGGTAGGTGGAGGCGGTGGTGGATACCTTGCTTGCAAGCCCAAAGCAGGGAATCTAGGATGTGGAGGCCCAGCTGACCTTAAACACAACATTACTACAGCTTTCATCGAAACCCCGCCCAAACCCAGCCAGATCTACTACCTGGCGGGAATGGAGGGAGAAGGCAGCAGCCAGTAAGTGCGGAGGTGGAGGGGATGGGGGTCAGCGGACGCGATTGGGGTGGGGGGAGCCTGGGGCAAATGAGGCCCAAGGCTTCTTTGTGAGTAATGGAGACTCCTGGCCCATGAGGAAACCTAAAAGAAAATGAAAAACTTGCCTACTTGGGTCTCTTCTGGACCACGATGTCCCTCCCGACAGGTCTGGCCTGATGGGGAAGCCATCACTGCTGCCCTGCTCAGGCCTCGGACTAAAATATCAGATTGGGTCCCAATCTCAAAGGATAATGCTCCCAGGATGAATTTAATCAGGGGAGAAAATGTTGGGAGAAGAGAGAATAAAAGGCCGAAAGATTTGGGCCGGAACCCCAAGAGGTTTGAATACGGTGGTGGTTCACTGCCAGGATAAGGAAATACGAGCTTGGGATATCACCCAAGCGGTACATGAGGACTGCAGTGAGGGAAGTTGCTTTGCTTGCCGATCAAAGCCGAATGTTGGATTCGAGGTGACGATCAGTGACCGAGAGGAGGTGGAAAGATTTTCACTGAGTCTGAAGGTTGGTGAGAAGTACTTGGATGTATCTCTGCTGTATTCTGAAAAGGTGGTGGTCTCATTCTTAAACCTGCCCATTTATGTTGATGACGATATGCTGATAAAAAAGTTGGAGTCATGGGATATTAAATTTTGCTCAGTAATAAAGAGGAGATACTATCCAGGAACGTGGGTAGACGATGGAACCCATTATGTAAAGGTGTGGTTCCCAGAGGGGGTGAGGTCATTACCCTACAGCATGAAATTCGAGACAATGGAAGGAGTGCAGTACTTCCGGGTACTGCATGATAACCAGGTGAAGGTTTACTATTACTGTCTTGGACATGACCATCTTGTAAGAAGCTGTCCAGACCTGTACTGTTACAGCTGTGGCGAGTCTGGACACATCGCTCAGAGCTGCAAGACAGAAAGCTGTGGGGTGTGTCACAAAGACCCCACCCGTTGTGAGTGTGAGGCAGAAGGAAGCCCCTTGAGCGATGAGAAGTTGGGAGAAGGAGCAGTAGGTGTGAGTGGAGTGGCCAGAAGAGCGGAGCAGGCGGAGCACACAGTCAGCGAATGGAATGAGAAAAGAGCGCAAGAAGAGGCAGAAAATTGCGGAGCAGAAAACAGGATGGAAATGGTGGAAAACACGGTGGAAAGGGACAAAGACAGCGGAAGACAGCATGGGTCAAGGACAGAGTCGAGCCATAATTTGGCTCGCCTCTCCCTAAAGAATCAGGTGTCCATGGTGGGGTGCGGAGGCGAGAGCGGGGTGCGGGGTAAGTTTAAGAAAGACGGGGAGTCGAATATCTCAGGGAGCAGGAGGGGGCAAGACAAGGAGAGGGTGCAAGAGGCAAGAGCTTTAAAGGGGCAGCACGATGGGAGCAGACAGACAAAGATGCCAAAAGAGAGCAAGATGGGTGGAGATGTGCCATTGTCCCAGAGAGAGAAGAAACAGGGAGCATGAGTCAGCGGAGGAGATGAAGCCAAAAGAAGTGGCACTGTTGAAGAAACCATGTTCGCAGGAAGACTCTCTAAGGGAGATTATGTATCTGACGGGAACAGGGACGGGAGATTACAGAAGAGCTCGAGAGTGAGGAGTCCGAGGGGGATGGAGACATGGAATTATGGGATGGGGTGGCATCATGTGGAAAGGGAAAGGTTATTGAGGGGCAGAAGGAGAGAGAAAGGGCAGCCCTTCAGCCCAAACCTAATGGAAGGAAGAGGCTGAAACTGCAGGAAAAGTTCAAACAGGAAGTGAAAAAGAACCGGAGAAAGCAACAGCTGCCCGAAAAGAGGGAAGGAGCATGAGAGACAGGAAGAGCTGGAGATTAAATGATGAGGGGATTATCAGGCAAACTTCTTTTATTAGGAGCCATAACTACATTGGTCTCGACTAATGTGAATGGACTGAGTGGGGTGGGTGGATGGGGAAGGAAATTGCAGCAGTTGTTGCAGTATTTTAAAGTCATTGACCTGTTGTGTCTGCAAGAAACCTTTTGGGATGAGGATCTCCTGGAAAGAGTTCGGAAGGTTTGTTTATGATAATTTTTTAAAGTGCAATGGATTAACATATGTTACGGAAGACAAATTAAATTTCAAGCTTTGATGTTAATATGTGTTGGAGGAATGGCTGTGCAGAATGGCGGAAAGGATTTGTATGATACAATGGGATGATTATGATGTAACCTTTTTAATGTTGAATGAATAATTATTAGAAAGAAAGTGGTAGTACTCTGGCCTCTGAGTCAGAGGTTTTGGGTTCAACTCCCACTCTAAAGACTCGAGCACAAAAATCTGAGCTGACACTCCAGTGCAGTGCTGAGGCAGTCATGCACTGTCGGAGGTACCGTCTTTTGGATGAGACGTTAAACCAAAGCCCTGTCTGCCCTCTCAGGGCACATAAAAGATCCCATGGCACTATTTTGAAGACGAGCAGAGGAGTTCTCCCTGGTGTCAACCAACATCACTAAAACAGATTATCTGGTCGTTATCACATTAATGTGTGTGGGAGCTTCTTAGCACAATTGGTTGCTGTGTTTCTTACATTAGAACAGTGACTACATTTTAAAAGTACTTCTTTGGCTATAAAGCGCTTTGGAACATCCTGAAGTTGTGAATGGCGTGATAGAAATGCAAGTCTTTATTTATTTTCAGAATATAAATGATCAGCTTGTACTCATTTCTCACTTCTTTTGCCACGATTTTCACACAACATCTGAATGTTCGAACATCCATTTTGGACGCAGATGAAGTCAGTTCATTTTTTTCCCCAGGCTCACAGTTTTTCCGAGAGTTCAGAGTTGTTTATTGCTGTGCATATCAAGATCTGATAGAATTACATATGAAAAGAAAAACTTGCGGAAAAAATTAGGTCTTCCACATTAAATAATTATGATTTTAAGGATCTACTGCCATTGCAGTGATGTGGTGATTTTTTGTTTAACTGGCCCATTTACAGGCAGCAATCAGCCTTCCGTTGATTACATTAAATTTCACAAGACAGGAGCTGACATTAGATTTTGTACAAGCCCTCCTGGAAATCATTTTAGAATTATCCTCCCTTAAAGAAGGCATTTTTTCCCACTGACAATAGCCTATTCTCCAGAGAGTTAATGGTGCTCATTGAGGGTGGCTTTTATCGTTAGCCTCATTGTTAATAACTGCTAGGCGACGGCACGCGATCCAATCAGCTTAAGGGTAAATTGGATTATTTCAGTTTATTGTAATGTGTTTGAATAGGCTGTCTCTGAGCTGTGGTACACAGCTATGAAAACTGCAGATAAGGCCTGTGGAATGAATGGAATATCAAAAACTGGATTGTGTATAAAACAGTGAGGTGCAGGCTTTCCAATCCCAATGTCAGTGTAGTGATACAGGCGCTGATCATTTCTTGTAATCAGTTCAAAATAGAACAGCTGTTTGAATATAGCTTCTTGCTCCAACCTGTACTTAGTGAGACCAGAGCAAGCGCACCATTCAGCTACAGGGATCTGGGACTGAATTCTGGATTGGAGTTGACCGACTGTGATATATTCACAGAGCACAAGCACAAACAGTTTCCAACATGGCAGGCAGCTCTCTCAAAAGCCTCCGGAAATCTGCCTGGGTCTGTTTATTATTAACCCTGCACTTGCAGTACACAATATGTCCACATCCACAGTGTGGAGCTACAAACATTACAAGCTTACAGACATTACACTTCTCCCTCCTTAATGAAGAATCCATCATAACAAACATCATACATAACTTTCATGTCTATACATAAAGGATATGAACTTATTTTTTTTCCCATCTTTACAAATTTAACTTTACCACTTGTTTTCTGTTTCGAAGAGGATACCTTCGCTCTCGCACAGAACCTTCCAAACCTGGTGTTGAATCTAAACTCATTCGAGGCTCATCCTGAGGAATGTTTTCCTCCATGGAATTTCCTTGATTTTCATTTGAACTCACTCTAAATTCAGGCTCTTTGTTTTCCTGACTCAGACTCAGACTTTCATTCTGATTCTCTCCTGGATTTGTTTCCAATACATTGGATTTAGGATTTGCTACTGGTGTATCAAAACTATCTGCTGAGTCAGAAATAATTGAATCATTCCCACCTTCAAATTCTTCCACATCTGTAGGTAAAATATGATCAATATGAACAAACCTAACCTGTCCATTATTAAACATCTTTACCAAATATGTGCGAGGACCACATATCTTCACCACTCGTCCTGGTAACCACTTTAACCATTTATGGTGATGGTTCTTCACTCTCACCTTCTGGTTTAATTTCACACTTCTCTCTTTTACTCTACCTCTATCATGATTCTCTTCCTACCTTAATTGTGTCTCTTCTATGGATTGTGCCAAATTTGGCTTTAACAACGTGAATCTGGTTCGTGGCTGTTGTTTGAGAAACAACTCTACTGGTGTTCTACCAGTAGTTGTATGAGGAGTATTTTGAAATGTAATCAAAAAATTAGCCAATTTGTGATCCAATGACAACTGCCGTTTCCTTGGATTTGGATCTAACATGTGTTTAATGACGGCACGTTTTACAATTTGTACAGTGCGCTCTGCTGCACCATTCGAAGCCGGATGGTATGGTGGAACCTTGGTATGTTTCACACCATTTTTGCTCGTGAATTGTGCAAATTCTTCTGAATGAAATTGTGGTCCATTATCTGAAACAATCTCTTCAGGGAGGCCAAATGAAGAAAATAATTTTCGTAAAATGTCCAATGTTTTACCTGTTGTTATTTTCCACATTGGAAACACCTCAACCCAATTCAAATGGCTATCAATCACAATGAACAATTGTTGTCCTTCTAACTCAGCAAAATCAATATGTAGCCTTTGTCACACCCTAGGAGGCCATTTCCATGGCTACAATGGTACTGGTGGTGGTTGCTTGCTTACCGATTGACATGTCGTACACTGACTCACGATGTTCTCTATATCTTTATCAAGACTTGGCCACCATAAATAACTGCGTGCAAAACTCTTGGTCAAGAACATTCCCAGGTGCTGGTCATGGAGGTCTCCGAATAATTTGGACCTGAATTTATTTGGTAGAACCACTCTTGCACCCCACATGATACAATCTTTATCGACTGATAATTCATTCCTACGAATGAAGAATGGATGTGTATCTTTATCTGTTACCTGGTTTGGCCATCCATTTGCAATATAATCATACACCTTTGACATCACGGGATCATGTTTGGTTGCTCTACCAATCTCTTCAGCTGCGACTGGCAGTTCATCAATGTATGAAAAATAAAACACTTCTTCCCTATCGGGTGTAACTTGTGATGGCAAAGGCAATCTAGACATTGCATCAGCATTACTGTGATCAGCTGATCATCAGTATTCAATATCATATGTATATGCTGACAAAATCAAAGCCCATCTCTGCATTCGGGCTGCAGCTAATGTTGGAACTGGGGACTTTGGATGGAGGATTGCTGTTAGGGGCTTATGGTCCATAATGATGGTACACTTATGACCAAACAAGTATTTGTGAAACTTCTTGACCCCAAAAATTAATGCCAAAGCTTCCCTTTCAATTTGCGCATAATTACTCTCACTGGCACTGAGAGTGCGTGAAGCAGAAGCAATTGGTCTCTCTTCCCCACTACGTGATACATGAGAGATCACTGCCCCAACTCCATACGGAGAGGCATCACATGCTAGCTTAATCTCCTTAGATATGTCATAGTGAACTAACATGGTGCTCTCTACCAATTTGCTTTTACACTCCTTGAATGCTGTATCACATTTTTTTGCTCACTTCCAATGGACCTGTTTTTTCAAGAGTTCATTCAGTGGATGTAATACTGTAGCCAAATTTGGCAGGAACTTCCCATAATAGTTCAAGAGACCCAAGAATGAACGAAGTTTAGTGACATTCCTGGGAGTGGGTGCATTTCTGATTGCATCCCATTTTTCCGTGGTTGGATGTAAACCATCTTTGTCTACTCTGTACCCTAAGTACCCCATTGAGTTTTTAAATAACTCACACTTACGAGCAGACACTTGTACTCTGTGCTTTTCTAGTCGTTTGAGGACTTCATTCAATATGTTATTATGAATTTGCCTATTTGGTGCTGAAATTAGTATGGGATTCAAATAACATACTACCCCTTGAATACCTTGCAAAATCTGGTTCCTCACCCCTTGGAATATGGCAGGGGCAGAAGAAACTCCAAACGATAACCTATTAAATTGATATAGGCCTAGATGCGTATTTATAGTCAACCATGATTTGGACTCCTCATCTCGTTTAAGCTGTAAGTAGGCACTCGTAAGATCCAGTTTTGAGAAGATCTGACCACCTGTCAGTGTTGTGAACAAATCTTCTATATTCGGCAATGTATTGGGGACATTACCCTCAAGAACCTGGTTTAGGGTTACTTTATAATTACCACACAATCTTACCTTACCATCGGACTTAGGTACAACAACAATGAGTGTAGCCCAATTATATTGATCTATCTTACAAATAATGTTCTCAGTCTCTAGTCTTTTGAGTTCTTGCTCAACTTTCTCCTTGAGTGCATATGGTACGGAATGTGGCTTGTAGGAAACCGATTTAGCGTCCTTCTGTACCCTGACACTTGCTTTGAAGCCTTGGATCGGACTGCCCGTTTCGCAGAACACCTTCAGATACTGCTTGATAGCCTTATCCATTGATGAAAATCTTGCTTCCACACAGAAAATCTTACTCCAATCCAACTTCAGTGAGCTCAACCAATTTCTTCCTAGTAAGGCAGGCTTATCTCCTTTCACTACTATTAGAGGCAAGTTCTGAAATTGATCTTTATATTTCACCGGTAAGGTGATACGACCTACCACAGGAATTTTCTCTCCCGAGTAGCCTCGCAGCTCTACATTGCATTTCTCCAGTTGAAAATCACGCAATTTATCGAGGTACAGTGACTCTGGTACTACACTCACGGATGCACCCGTGTCAATTTCCATTGGTATCTTGAATCCCGCAACATCTATGTGGATTTTGATGCTTTCCGAATCACTGTCCGTTAACCTCGTGCTCCTGATGACGTGTAACTCTAACATCTCCTCGTCCTGTTCTTGTTGTACCATGTATGTAGTCTCTTGGGATTTCTACTCATAGCTTTGAACGCTGGACTCATAGCTTTAAAAACTGGTTTACCCTTCAGTCGGTATGCCTTCACAAAATGCCCAGTCTTTCTGCAGAAGAAACACTCTGCCTTCATGTATGGACAACTTTGACCAATGTGTTGTCCCAGGCACCTATAGCACGACTTCGATGCTCTGTTAGAATTTCCAGTTTCTGAGACTTTGGGCCCCCACCATCTTTTACTTTGAACCTGCAGGTGATTTACCTCGGTTGACTGACGATCGTAATTATGATTTAATTCTCAGGAATATTGTTCGGCCATGCCCATAGACCTCGTTGTCTGACAAGCAATCTCAAAAGTCAAGTCATCCGTCGTCAATAACTTCCTTCTGATCACATCATTTTTCACCCCACGAACAAAATGTTCCCGTAATGCTCGGTTTTGAAACTTTCCAAAATTACAGTGCATCGATAGCTTTTTTAATGCTACGATGTAATCACGGATACTTTCATCAGTCTTTTGATTCCGAATCCCAAAACGATAGCTTTCAGCAATTTCTAACAGTTTGGGGTTATAGTGCTGCTCCAGCTTCGTTAAAATCTCTTTAAGCGTTGTGTCCTTTGGCTCATCAGGCTCAAGCAGATTTACAAGAGTGTCATATAATGTCGGACCTGCCTCCGATAAGATCATCGCTTTCTTATGTTCCAACACAGCCCGGTTTCTGGACTGCATTGTCTGCAACTTCGATTATGTTATTTGCAGTGAAATACATTTCTAGTCAATCCACATATGCTTTAAAACGTCCCGGTCGTGTCTATATTCACCCAAATGTTCAATTACACCTGCCATTTTAATCTCTAGCTGTTCACACAGTGTGCTGTATTTTACCTCGGATTTTGTAGCTTTTTTCCAAAGACAGAAACTTCCAAAGTCTCTCTGTCGACTGGCTAAATCCTTCACTGACAGAATTTAAGCTTTAAATCATCTTAAAAATCCCATCTCAATCACCAAATGTGATATATTCACAGAGCACAAGCACACACAGCTTCCAACATGGCAGGCAGCTCTCTCGGAAGCCTCCGGAAATCTGCCTGGTTCTGTTTATTATTAACCCTGCACTTGCAGTACACAATACGTCCATATCCACAGTGTGGAGCTACAAACATTACAAGCTTACAGACATGACACCGACCTTTAGCAATTAATAGGAACGGTGGCCCTAGTTTCGATAAATGCATCTCAAATTCATTTTCAACTTTTAACAGCAATTTATAGGCCACGTCCATAGAGACAATTTGTGGTTCATTGAGTTATAATTGAACAAATGACTTCCCTGTAAAATATTTAATCGTATTAGTTTCAGAATATTCATTATAATATAGTTAGTGAAATCATATATTATTACCTAATTTATTCTGCATGACCAATTTCATTAAGTATATAATTAGTCAAAAGTATCAATTTATTCCTCCGGGAAAGAGGTGAGGGAAGGGGGAACAAGGGAAGGAGTGAGGATCGAGAAAGAGAATTTTTCTAATATATTCATTTGCAAGCTGTGGATGTCGCTGGTAAGGTGGACAGTTATTGGCAATCCCTAGTTGCCCTGATCTTCTTGAACAACTGCAGTCCATATGGTGAAGATGCTCCCACAGTGCTGTTAGGTAAGGAGTTTAAAGCAACAATGATGATAGAGCAATGATATAAGTCCAAGTCAGGATGATGTGTGACATGGAGGTGATGGTGTTTCCATGCATCTGCTGCCCTTGTCCTTCTGGGAGGTGCAGGTTGTGGGTTTGGGAGGTGCTGCCGAAGAAGCCTTGGTAAGTTGCTGCATTGCATCCTGTAGATCATACACACAACCCCATGGTGTGTTGGTGCTGGAGGGAGTGCAAGTTTAGGCTAGTGAATGAGGTGCTGATCAAGCGGCTGCTTTGTGCTGAACTTCTTGAGTGTTGTTGCAATTACACCCATCCAGGCAAGTGGAGAATATTCAATCACACTCTTAACTTATGCCTTGTAGGTGGTGAAGAGGCTTTGGGAAGTCAGGAGGTGAGACATTTACTGCAGAATACCCAGGTTCTGATTTGCTCTCGTGGCCATGCCATTTATGCGCTTGTCCAATTGAATTCCTGGCCCCAGAATGTTGAGGCACGGGTAATGTTACTGAAGGCAATGGGGGATAGTTAGGCTCTCTCTTGTTGGTGATGTTACTTGCCACTTATCAGTCTAAGCCTGGAAGTTGTTCAGGTCTTCCTGTATGCAAGCATGGACTGCTTCATTATCTTGGAATTGGGAATGGAACTGAACATTGTGCAATCATCAGCGAATAGCCCCAGCTTTGATGGAGGGAAGGTCATTGAGGAAGCAGCTGAAGATAGTTGGGCCAAGGACAATGTCTGAGGAACTCCTGCAGTGATGATCTGGAGCTGAGATGATTGACCTCCAATAACCACATACATCTTCCTTTGTGCCATATATGTTCCAGCGACTGGAGAGTTTTCCCCCTGATCCCCATTATCTTCAGTTTTACGAGTGCTTTTTGGTGCCACACTCGGTCAAATGCTTCTTTGATGGCAAATATAGTTACTCTCAGCTCACTTCTGGAATTCAGCTCTTGTGTCCATGATTGGACCAAAGTTGTGATGAGGTCTGGAACCGCATGGTTGCAAATGTTTCAACTTTGTCTATTGCACTCAGATGCTGGGTTCCGCTATCGTTGAGGCTGAGGAAGGGGGAGTGTGGGTGAGCGAGGGGGTAGGGAAGGAGAAGAGGTCAAACTCATGGCTCCAGCTCTGAGCCTTCCCTACCAATGTCCTTTGTGTCTATGAGTAACTGTGGTATGAAAAAGATAAAAGGTTAAAGCAGAAAATCTTAGTTTTACACAGCAAATTCAGTCAGCATTTGAAAGTAAAAAGTCAGGTTAATGTTTCAGGTGGAACCTTTCTGTTATGTATGCAATAAAGGTTCAAACTGAGTACTGTTTGACTAAGCAAGGTACAAACTTGGCTCTGCTTTATTACGGCCCAAAATGCCTGACTCACAAAATGGCTTGCCTTTTATATCAGAGCAGTACCATATGCATGCTGCTCAATGACCTCCAACAATGACACCATCTGGTGGCTACAAACAGCATGTACATACATGACAATACCCTCCTCTGAGAACTTATCACAGTCTTTCACAGGTTGAGACGGTCCGGTGCTTTAAGCTCCCGGGTTGACCATCTCAGTTCGATTCCAGCCTTGGGTGAATGTGCGGAGTCTGTTGTGGCTGGTGGCTAGATGGCTGACTTGTTGGAGGTGGCGGTGGCCATGTCAGGAATTGCAAGTTCATTTTTGTTGAACAAGTCCGTGATGGAAATTCCGGGTTCACTGATGACCCTTGAGTCCACTGAAGGCTGCTGGTAGGTTGGTTGGTCGTCGACGGTTTCTTCATCCAACTGCTCTGGCTCGTCTGTGTGCCTCAGCTTTGTTTGATCAATGTGTTTCCTGCAAGTTTGCTCATTCTTGAGCTTAATAACAAATACTCTGTTGCCCTCCTTGGCCATAACCGTACCAGCGATCCATTTGGGACCCTGACCATAATTCAAGATATACACAGGATCATTAACAGAAATCTCGCGTGACACAGTTACACAATCATAGAAACATAGAAACATAGAAAATAGTTGCAGGAGTAGGCCATTCGGCCCTTCGAGCCTACACCACCATTCAATAAGATCATGGCTGATCATTCACCTCAGTACCCCTTTCCTGCTTTCTCTCAATACCCCTTGATCCCTTTATCCGTAAGGGCTATATCTAACTCCTTCTTGAATATATCCAATGAACTGGTATCAACAACTCTTTGTGAAAGGGAACTCCTCAGGTTAACAACTCTCTGAGTGAAGAAGATTCTCCTCATCTCGGTCCTAAATTGCTTACCCCTTATCCTTAGACTGTGTCCCCTGGTTCTGGACTTCCCCAACATTGGCAACATTCTTCCTGCATCTAACCTGTCCAGTCCTGTCAGAATTTTATATGTTTCCATGAGATCCCCTCTCATCCTTCTAAACTCCAGTGAATACAGGCCCAGTCGATCCAGTTTCTCCTCATATGTCTGTCCTGCCATCCCTGGAATCAGTCTGGTGAACCTTCGCTGCACTCCCTCAATAGCAAGAACGTCCTTCCTCTGATTAGGAGACCAAAACTGAACACAATATTCCAGGTGAGGCCTCACCAAGGCCCTGTACAACTGCAATAAGACCTCCCTGCTCCTATACTCAAATCCCCTAGCTATGAAGGCCAACATACCATTTGCTTTCTTCATTGCCTACTGTACCTGCATGCCAACAATCGTGGTACCCTTGTTGACTCTGTCTTCTTAGTCAACATGATTACTTAAATCCGGGTGTATAAGAGATAACTTGGTCTTAAGATCTTGTTTCATTTTGAGTTCAGCAGGCGAGACCCCTGTGAGTGTGTGGGGTCTTGTCCTGTAATTCAGCAGTATGCAAGACAAGCGGACCTGCAGTGACCCTTGAGTTATTCTCCTCATGCTTTGCTTGATAATTTGTACTGCATGTTCTGCTTGCCCATTGGACGTAGGCTTGACCTTACATGTTTTGTCATTAAGTTTTACAAACTCCTGAAACTCCCACGACCCATTGTGGCTCACCACTATGTCAGACAGACCATGTGTCGCGAACATGACATTGAGATTCTCTACGGTTGCTATGGACGTGCTGGATGACATGATTATGCATTCTATCCACTTCAAATAAACATCCACCACCACTAAAGACATCTTGCCCAGGAAGGGACCTGCAAAATCAACATGGATCCTGGACCACAGTTTGGATGACCATAACCACAGACTCAACGACGATTCCGCTTGTACTTTGCTGAGCTGCATGCAGGTGTTGCACTGATCCACGTATACGTCCAGCTCAGAATCAATTCCTGGCCAGTATACATGGGACCTGGCGATGGTCTTCATCATCACTATACCAGATATGTGTTGTGTAACTCACGCACAAACTTTTCTCTCCCTTTCTTTGGCATTAACAACTCGATTGCCCCACAATATGCAATCTGCTTGAATAGACAGTTCGTCCTTGCGACGAATGTACGGTTTGGCCTCCTCGCACATTTGCTTAGGTATGGCAGCCCAATCCCTTTTGAGGATGCAACCCTTTACCACAGATAATATCGGGTCCTGGCTGGTCCAGGTCTTAACTTGTTGAGCCGTGACAGGAGTACCTTCACTCTCAAAAGCATCCATGAATAACATTAAAATCTGCCGGTTGTGGTGTTTCCACCTCCAGTCGGGCAACAGCAACCGGCTCAAAGCATCGGCACAATTCTCTGTGCCAGTTCTGTAGCAAATGACATAATCATAGGCAGATAATGTCAGCAGCCACCTCTGGATACGGGATGAAGCATTGGTATTGATACCTTTTCTCTCGGAAAACAACAAAATGAACGGCTTGTGATCGGTCTCTAATTCAAACCTCAGACTGAACAGGTATTGATGCATCTTTTTAACAAAGTACACACACACTAAAGCTTCTTTTTCTACCATACTGTATGCTCTTTCTGCTTTAGACAAACTTTGGATGCATATGCGACAGGTTGAAGTTTCCCCGACTCATTGGCTTGTTGTAACATACAACCAATTCCACATGACGATGCGTCACAGGCCAAAACTAAATGTTTACATGGGTCATAATGTACCAGCAGCTTGTTTGAGCAAAGCAGATTGGTGGCTTTCTTGAAAGCTCTGTCTTGAAATGCGCCCCACACCCAGTTGTTACCTTTTCTCAATAGCATGTGCAGTGGTTCAAGTAATGTTCTCAATTCAGGTAGGAAGTTACCAAAGTAGTTGAGTAGACCCAGGAATGAACGCAGCTCTGTCACGTTCTGCGGCTTGGGTACATTCTTGATGACTTTGGTTTTCACGTCAGTAGGTCTGATGCGATCAGCGGCGATTTTCCTCCCGAGGAATTCGACCTCCGGTGACATGAACATGCACTTCGAGCATTTAAGTCTGAGTCCCACTCTGTCCAAACGCAGTAGAACCTATTCCAGGTTGTTCAGATGTTCCTTGGAGTCACGACCAGTGAACAGGATGTCATCTTGGAACATGACGGTTCTGGGAACTGACTTCAGTAGACTTTCCATATTCCTCTGGAATATTGCTGCAGCTGAGCGAATTCAAAACAGGCACCTGTGGTGAATAAACAGTCTTTTGTGCGTGTTAATGCACGTAAGTCTCTTCAAAGTCTCGACCAACTCCTGCGTCATATAGGCCGGCGTCGAGTCCAGTTTTGTGAACGACTTCCCTTCGGCAGCATCGCAAACACGTCATCAGCCTTCGGTAACGGGTACTGATCTTGTTTTGAAACCCTGTTGATCGTTGTCTTGTCGGCTCCACAGATTCTGACTGTGCCATCACTTTTCAGCACAGGAACGTTGGGGCTGGCCCATTCATTAAATTCGACCGGTGATATGATCCCTTCACGCTGGAGTCTGTCCAATTCAATTTCGACCTTCTCCCTCATCATATATGGATGGGTCTTGCATCTGAGTCCACGTGGATCTGCACCTTGGCTCCCGTGAAGTTGCCGATACCCAGTTCGAACAGCGAGGGGAACTTGCTCAATACTTGGCACATGTACCTTCCTCCAATGACAATGCCTTTATGTCATTCCAGTCGCATCTGATTTCCTCTAACCAGCTCCTGCTGAGCAGCGTTGGCCATTGGCTGGAGCAATCCACAGCGGTAACTCATGAACCGCACCGTTATATGACACGTTCATTTGTGCACTGCCAGTCACCTTTATCAGTTCTTTGGTGGACGTGCACAGCTTGGCATTAACAGGGCTCAGCCTGGGCCTCACAGTCTTAATATCCCACAGCTTATTAAATGCCCTCTCGTTCATGATCGATTGACTCGCCCCTGTGTCCAGTTCTAATGATACCGGTATCCCGTTAAACTTCACATTAATCAAAATTGGTTTACTCTTGTTTATGAAAGAGTACAGTCCATAAACTTCATCCTCTGGCATCTCGGATTGCATATCTGGATCCGCGCTAGTCTGACTCTCATCCTCCACCTGGTGTGTCGCAGCTCGCTTGCTCATCTGCGGACACTTGCGCTGGAGATGCCCCACTCTCAGACAGTCTTTGCAACTATATTGCTTAAATCTGCACTGATGGTATTGATGATTTCCCCCACAATGCCAACACGCTGGCGGACTTTGGGCAGCCACAGCTTTCGCGAACGCAGTCGGATAGGCCCTACCGAACACCGAATCAATCGCATTTAAAGTACTTGCCGAGGTTCGGTTCTTCACCGTTATTTGCTTTAGACTCCTCTCCGTTGTCATACATGATTGAGTGAACTGGATGGCCCTTTTTAAATCCAACTCCTCCACCGCCAGAAGTTTGCGCAGTATGACCTCGTGGTTGATACCGAGTCCTGCAGCATGTCTGCCAACATCGTCCCGAACTTGTATGGTCCCGCTAGACATCTCAGGTCAGCAACGAATTCCGCCGCACTCTGGCCCGATCGAACGTGTGTATAAAACTTGTATCTCAAGATGATGATGCCGTCGTCTAGCTTGAGGTGCTCCCATACCAATGTACACGATTCCTCATACGTTTCCTCTGTTGGATCACTAGGCATGAGTAGATTCTTTATCAGACCATAGATCTTTGAACCGCACACAGTGAGGAACACGGCCCGCGCCAAACTGCATCGTCGACCTTCTTCATTTTGTTGCCGATGAAGCGCTGGTTGAAACGGCTCACAAAGTCTGCCCAATATTCTCCCTCCATGAATCGCTCTAAAAATCCAATAGTGCTCACTTTGCAAACAAAGGTTCTTGTATTCTTGTCACGAAATGTTATGTATGCAATAAAGGTACAAACTGAGTACTGTTTAACTAAGCAAGGTACAACCTTGGCTCTGGTTTATTACAGCCCAATGTGTCTGACTCACAAAATGGCTGGCCATTTATACCAGACCAGCACCATGTGCGTGCTGCTCAGTGGCCTCCAACAATGACACCATCTGGTGGCTACAACAGCATAGAAACATAGAAACATAGAAAATAGATGCAGGAGCAGGCCATTCGGCCCTTCAAGCCTGCACCACCATTGAACATGATCATGGTTGATCATGCAACTTCAGTACCCCACTCCTGCCTTCTCTCAATACCACCTGATCCATTTAGCCGTAAGGGCCATATCTAACTCCCTTTTGAATATATCCAATGAACTAGACTCAACAACTTTATGTGGTAGAGAATTCCATAAGTTCACAATTCGCTGGGTGAAAAAGTTTCTCCTCATCTCGGTCCTAATATGGCTTACTCCTTATCCTAAGACTGTGACCCCTGGTTCTGGACTTCTCCAACATCAGGAACATTCTTCCTGCATCTAACCTGTTAAGTCCCGTCAGAATTTTAAATGCTTCAATGAGATCTCTTCTCATTCTTCTAAATTCCAGTGAATATAAGCCTAGTCGATCCAGTCTTTCTACATATGTCAGTCCTGCCATCCCGGGAATCAGTCTGGTGAACCTTCGCTGCAGTCCCTCGATTCAAGAATGTCCTTCCTCAGATTAGCAGTCCAAAACTTAACACAATACTCAAGGTGTGTTCTCACCAAGGCCCTGTACAACTGCAGTAAGACCTCCCTGCTCCTATACTTAAATCCTCTCGCTATGAAGGCCAACATGCCATTTGCCTTCTTCACTGCCTGCTGTACCTGCATACCAACTTTCAATAACTGATATGCAATGACACCCAGGTCTCATTCCACTTCTCCTTTTCCTAATCTATCACCATTCAGATAATATTCTGCCTTCTTGTTTTTGCCACCAAAGTGGATAACCTCACATTATCCACATTATACTGCATCTGCCATGCATTTGCCCACCTAACCTGTCCAAGTCACCCTGCAGCCTCTTAGTATCCTCCTCACAGCTCACACTGCCACCCAGCTTAGTGTCATCTGCAAACTTGGAGATATTACATTCAATTCCTTCGTCTAAATCATTAATGTATATTGTAAATAGCTGAGGTCCCAGCACTGAACATTGCGGTACCCCACTAGTCACTTGCCATTCTGAAAAGGACCAGTTTATTCCCACTCTTTGCTTCCTGTCTGCCAACCAATTCTCTATCCACGTCAATACATTACCCCCAATCCCATGTGCCTTAATTTTGCATACTAATCTCTTGTGTGGGACCTTGTCAAAAGCCTTTTGAAAGTCCAAATACACCACATCCACTGGTTCTCCCTTGTCCACTCTACTAGTTACATCCTTAAAAAATTCTAGAAGATTTGTCAAGCATGATTTCCCTTTCATAAATCCATGCTGACTTGGACCGATCCTGTCACTGCTTTCCAAATGCGCTGCTATTACAGCTTTAATAATTGATTCTAGCATTTTCCCCACTACCGATGTCAGGCTAACCGGTCTATAATTCCCTGTTTTCTCTCCCCCCGTTTTTTAAAAAGTGTTGTTACATTAGCTGCCCTCCAATCCATAGGAACTGATCCAGAATCCATGGAATGTTGGAAAATGACCAACAATGCATCCACTATTTCTAGGACCACTTCCTTAAGTACTCTGGGATGCAGACTATCAAGCCCTGGGGATTTATTGGCCTTCAGTCCCATCAATTTCCCTAACACCATTTCCTGACTAATAAGCATTTCCCTCAGTTCCCTCAGTTCCTCCTTCTCACTAGACCCTCGGTCCCCTAGTATTTTCAGGAGGTTATTTTTGTCTTCCTTATGAAGGCAGAACCCAAGTATTTGTTCAATTGGTCTGCCATTTCCTTGTTCCCCATTATGAATTCACCTGACTCTGACTGCAGGGGATCTACATTAGCCTTCACTAATCTTTTTCTCTTCACATATCTGTAGAAGCTTTTGCAGTCAGTTTTTATGTTCCCAGCAAGCTTAATCTCATACTCTATTTTCCCCCACCTAATTAAACCTTAGTCCTCCTCTGCTGAATTCTAAATTTGTCCCAGTCCTCAGGTTTGCTGCTTTTTCTGTCCAATTTATATGCCTTTTCCTTAGATTTAACACTATCCCTAATTTCCCTTGTTAGCCACAGTTGAGCCACCTTCCCCATTTTATTTTTGTGCCAGACCGGGATGTACAATTGTTGTAGTTCATCCATGTGATCTTTAAATTTCTGCCATTGCCTATCTACCGTCAACCCTTTAAGTATCATTCACCAGTGCATCCTAGCCAATTCACGTCTCATACCATCGAAGTTACCTTTCCTTAATTTCAGGACCCTCATCTCTGAATTAATTGTGTCACTCTCCATCTTAATAAAGAATTCTACCATATTATGGTCACTCTTCTCCAAGGGCCTCGCATGACAATATTGCGAATTAATCCTCTCTCATTACACAAGACCCAGTCTGGGACAGACAGCTCTCTAGTTGGTTCTGCAATATAGTTGTCTAGAAAACCATCCCTTATACACTCCAGGAAATCCTTCTCCACAGTATTGCTACCAGTTTGGTTAGCCCAATCTATATGTTGATTAAAGTCACCCATGATATCTGCTGTACCTTTATTGCATGCATCCCTAATTTCCTGTTTGATGCCATCCCCAACCGCACTATTACTGTTTGGTGATCTGTACACAACTCCCACGAACGTTTTCTGCCCTTTGGTATTTCACAGCTCTACCCATATTGATTCTGTTATGTCTTTAGATTCTCTGATAGTGACTCCATGAGGCAAAGTATTGCACTTGAACTGTAGTGACCTTAGACCATTTAATATAACTCCAGAGTGAGGATACCACATGGTGGACTCCCTTTTACACCTGGGTACCTGTGATGTACAGGTGACCCCTGGGCCTCCAACAGTGGTGCCCTCTGGTGTTGCCAGCATAGTGTATACAGTGTGAACCTTGTTGATGGTACCTCCGGTAAACAAGTCTCCATCTTATGCAACGATACAGTGACTATACAGAGAGTATATCTATAGTATGCATATATATCATAACTCTCTCCCAATTCCTTTGTGCCAATTACCTTTTCACTATTGCTTTGGCTTAGATTTCCCCAGACTTAAGTGCCAATAGGCCTTGCACCTTGGCTGTGCTTTGGCTTGACTCTCTCCATGTTAAGCCCCAAGTCCTTATTGCCACAACGTTCGGTAGTGGTTACGAGTTGGGATGGTTCGATGATGCAGGGGGACTTCAGTGGGTTCTGGGTGTGATCCATGTGTGTGTCAATGGCTACATACATCCATTTCCCCCCACCACATGTAGATCATGCCGGTGGCTCATCACATTCATATACATTCATATACATTCAAGTCCAGAAAAGGAAATTTGCATTTACATCATTGCATTTGTGGTACAGTTGTGAGGCAAGTACATTTGACTGGTGAGATAAGTTGATGGTATCTTTGGGATCAGTGCTGGGGTCAGCACCGGTGCGTGAGGACAAGCTAGTTCCAGAGCTGCTGGATGGTGTCCAGGCAGCCTGGTGGCGGCGCGTTGCCTGGTGCTGGCAGAGGGAACCCGGTTGGCTCGAGTTGCCCGCTCTCAGGACCTTTGCCATTGCTCCTAGCATCGAGCAGGTTCACAGATGCCTGTGACCTCCCTGTCCTCTCCTTGCGCCCCGGGTCGCTGCTGCTCCCAGAGGAGCAGTCGTCGAGCAATGTACAGAGAACTGCTAGCTCGCTTGCCTGGGCGTTATTAGATTTGGGATCCTGGCTGGTCCCGATCCCAATTGGGAGAACTGTCGCGGGTGACCCTTCGTTCCCGGGCGTAGCCTTGGCAGCGATGGGGTGTGGGGGCTGCGCCTTAGTGCAGTTTGCTCTTTCAGGCTCGTGGAGGTTGGTGCCATCGGATGCCTGAGAGGTGGAGCCGATCAGAGGCAGGGTATCGATACGGGTGCCGTTGCCTTCCTGAGATCACTTGCTCTGCAGCTTGTCTATTTTAGCTGCTTGTGGCCACACTCCATGGTGCATCACCCTGGTCCCAGGGGTGCAGGCTACAGCATCGGGTATCCTGCTGGACTTGTGTGCTTCCGATGGGTGTTTGCCCACTGCATAATCAGAATACAGTTGAAATCCTGCCTGGCACATCGGTTCATTACTTATTGTAGGTAAACTGTAGCTCCGATCGCAATCGCCCAACTTTTCTTTGCTTAATACATGCATAAAACTCTGATCATCAATTACAAGCTTTACATTTAGCTCACAGTAATTATTACACTGTGTGAGAATGTGGGACTGTCCCTTTAAGTGTGGTGTGTTGCTGGCCTCCTTTAAGAGAGCCTTGCTATCTTTATCCCAATCCTCTTCTTCACTTGGTACCACGTGTTGCTCCATCAGCGCTGCACCTCGTGGTCTGGCCACCGCCATCTTTTCCTTCAGCGCTTCACCTCGTGGTTTGGGCACCATCTTTCTTCCATTCACGATGTCAGCTGCTGTGATCCTCTTCTCCCTGGGTTCTGCCACCGAAGCTGGGAAGTCGCCTTTGGATCTGATTTTCTTCCTCCGGAGTCCTGCCACTGGAGCCTGGAAGATGCATTCAGGTCGTCTCAGCTGGATCATTTCCACGCAGTCAGGCTGAACGGTCTGTGTCTCGGGTACTGTGCTGGTCTGCTCTCTGGTGCCGGATCCAACCTCAGGTGGGGGCTAGCTTTGCTCGTGAGCATGGGGAACGTCGATCGTTGGAGCGATAAAATCTTCCCAGCTCCAATGGATCTTCTCCATCCACCTTCATCCGAGTAGAATTGGTCCATCACCTGCAACAATCCCACAGGGGTAACTTGTGTATATAAGAACATAAGAATTAGGAACATGAGTAGGCCATCTAGCTCCTTGAGCCTGCTCCGCCATTCAATAAGATCATGGCTGATCTGGCCGTGGACTCAGCTTCACTTACCCGCCCTCTCCCCGTAACCCTTAATTCCCTTATTGGTTAAAAATCGATCTATCTGTGACTTGAATACATTCAATGAGCTAGCCTCAACTGCTTCCTTGGCCAGAGAATTCCACAGATTCACAACCCTCTGGGAGAAGAAATTTCTTCTCAACTCGGTTTTAAATTAACTCCCCCGTATTTTGAGGCTGTGCCCCCTAGTTCTAGTCTCCCCTACCAGTGGAAACAACTTCTCTATCTCTATCTTGTCTATCCCTTTCATTATTTTAAATGTTTCTATAAGATCACCCCTCATTCTTCTGAACTCCAACTAGTAAAGACCCAGTCTACTCAATCTATCATCATAAGGTAACCCCCTCATCTCTGGAATCAGCCGTCTAATCGTCTCTGTACCCCCTCCAAAGCTAGTATATCCTTCCTTAAGTAAGGTGACCAAAACTGCACGCAGTACTCCAGGTGCGGCCTTACCAATACCCTATACAGTTGCAGCAGGATCTCCCTGCTTTTGTACTCCATCCCTCTCGCAATGAAGGCCAACATTCCATTCGCCTTCCTGATTGCCTGCTTCACCTGCAAACTATCCTTCTGTCATTCAAGCACAAGGGACCAATCGTGAAGCAGTGGAGGCGTGTCCTGCTCAGTTGGAGCTGTGAGCAGTGAGGGAAGCAGCCATCAACCTGTGCTCCTGCCTGGGGAGCCCTGAGACCAGCCCAGGAAAAGAAGGAAGGAAGGGGCTTCAACACCAACTTCTATCCAGAGGGAGAGGAGGAAAAAGCAAAAAACTTTGTACATCTTTATCATTTCTGCAAGGAGTTGGAGAGAGGGGGAAAAGACCAACAACATCCAGTCAGTGTGGAAGGAGGGAGACTCTACCATTTCAACAGGTGGGTGTGGGTGCATTTCCCCAAAAAGACTTTGTTGTATCGGTGGGGGGAGGAAAGAAGACCACTGAGGGCCGGAACATCGCGGGGGGTGTGTGTGTGTGTGGAAGTGTGCGTGGGGGCCGTGCTTACAACTAGGCCCCCCCCCACAATTGGAACCCCCCCCACCCCCCCACATTTGCCTAGCCTGGGATAGCTGGAGCTACCAGGCTGAAGATTGTTTATTAATCACCCAATTAAAGATCGTTAGGAGTGCCTGGTGGCTCCAGCTACCCCAGGTGAAGACATCTTCTCCCCCCACCTGAAGACCACCCCAAGGACTTTTGTGTTTTTGCCATCTGGGGAGTGCACCCACCCACAGCTGCGAGGGGAGACCTGCCCTCGCAGTCCCCCCCCCCCTTCCCACCCCCCTTCCCACCCCCCTCTCTCTTTCTCCGTTACCCTCTGTTTCTCCCCTCTCTCTCTGAGAACCCTTTCCTTCCAAATTAATAAAAAAAAAAACCAATTAAGACAACTGAGCAGAGGGAGCAAGGCCTCTCCCCAATTGTCAAAGAGGGGAGAGGTGCCTCGTTAAGGGCTCCTCTGCTCAGTTAATATACGAGGCCATTAAAGACCTTTAAGGCCTGTGACTTTGGGGTGGGTGTGGCCCTTAAAGGGACCCCGTGATGGCGACCCCATCCACGCCGGTGGCAGGGCCAGCAAGGACGTATGCGCAGGTGGCAACCGCTTCCACGGCCCCTCCTGCGCCACCCGCTGCCCTGCCACCATTTAGATTAATTACTAGAAAACACGGGGTCAAGAGCTACACTCACCCCACAATGACCATCGAGGAGTGCGTGCGGGCGATGGCTGGGGTAGTCGGCCCCTCGGCCATTGTCGCAGCCTCCAAGATGTCTGGGAAGGCCGTGTTCTTCCTGGGGTCGGAGCGGGCGGTGTCCCTGGCCCTTGAAAAGGGGCTCACGGTGGGCGGGACGTTCCTGCCGGTGGACCCTCTCGAGGCCACCGCGCAGAGGGTCATCGTGTCAAACGTCCCGCCCTTTGTTTCCGCTGAGCTCCTCCTCCCTCACCTACACCAACTGGGGGAGGTAAGGTCGGGGATCAACCCCATACCGCTCGGCCTCAGGGAGAACAGCCTGCGCCACGTGTTCTCCTTCCGCCGCCAGCTCTTTGTCCGGCTGGCGCGGGAGGACGTGACAGAAGGGCACTTTAATGTGGTGCACGAGGGGACTGCCTACCGCGTCTTCTGGACGTCGGACGGCGTGCGGTGCCATGCCTGCAGGGAGGTGGGGCACGTTCGCAAAAACTGCCCCGCCTCCAAGGCCGCCAAACCACCGAAGGCGGCCATAGCTGGCGCCGCCGCCACCCCTCCCCCTAGTTGCATCCGCGTGCCGGGAGCCATGGGTGCGCGGGCATCGTCGGAGGCCTTTGTTTTCAGGGCCTCCGGCGGGGGGGAGGGAGAGCGTCCGAGCGGAAAGAAGGCGCGGAAGAAGGAGAAACATCTAGAGGCGGGTCCCCTCGGTGCGCCGGAAAGTCTGACCACCGCGCTCAGCCCAACCCAGTCACCGGCGAGCGCGGGGTGCCCCGAGCCCGTGCCCGGGCCCTTGAATAACACCACAGAGGGGCCCAGGCGCGGGCAAGAAAAGGAAAAGGGGGGGGCGGAGCGGGAGGCCTCGGCAGACATGGAGGTCTCCCTGACTCCGCGCGCCCCCAGGAACAAAAAGAGGCACCGCCCCAATGAGGCGGAGGGGGAACAACATCCCTCCGCGGAGGAGGCGGTGCCCGCCGCGTGTCCCGCGTCCCCCACCAGCGCCCCCAAATTGCGCTGCAGGCGCGAGGAGTCTTTCCCCGGGGAGGGTGAGACAGTTGAGGCTGCCCAGCCTCTGCCTCCCGGGGGTGGAGTGGAAGATCTGCCTGTCGTGGGGGGCGTGGGGACCGCGGAGGAATGCGTAGCCGCCGGGCCGGGCGTCCCGGGGACTGAGGCGGGCGAGGCCGAAAAGGCCGAACCTGAGCCCGCCCAGCTATTATCCAACTTCCCCCGGGAGTCGCTCGACCCGGCAGAAATACAAACAATTAATTATGACACTATGGATGCTGGGCCGGGGGGTGGCAGCGGGGAGGGGGAGGAACACCCACCCTCGCCCCTTACTTTGGAGCTGGAGCACTTGGAGGGCCTGGGGATTTCCTATGGCCGGGTCTCTCCTTGTTCTCCGGTTCCTGGGGCGGAGGGGGAACCCCTTCCGCTGTCATTTCCCGACCCAGCACCATTTTTAAAAGAGCCCAGTGGGGACTCCTCTGCCGACGATCCTGGGGGTGGGATCGGGGCAGTGCCAGGGCCGGTTGGAGCGGCCGGTTCATTTGCCGTACCTTGTGCGGTCGATGGGCCGGCTGCTGGCGGCCACCTCCCGGAGGAGGACGGGGACTCGGTGGGGGACGCGGGTGAAGACCTAGAGACCACCGCCAGTGAGGCGGTGGATCTGCTCGCGGCCGCCGCTGAGGCCCTCCTCGTTCCTGCAAAGGAACTCCGGGACTTTTTGGCCCAGAGCCGGGGTCGCCGCGACCAAGCCCGACTGGCCCTGGAAAAATGGTCCGAGCCGGAGCTGATCAAGGGGTCCGTCCGCGCCGCCGTTAAAACCTTGGCCGCGGGCGGGCCCTTGACAAAGGAGCAGCACCTTGAGCTGCGCGAGCTCGAGGGACTCCTCGCTGGGCTGCGGAGGGAGCGGAGTTCAACAAAAGACTCCGCTCCCTCCCCCACAATAGGTTAAGGTAGAGGTTGCACTATGCTTTTGCCATGAAGATAACCATAGCCAGCCTCAACATCAACGGCGGCAGAGGGGCACGCCGTAGATTTGACAATTTTTCGCTCCTGCGGGAGGGGAAATATGCGGTGTGCTTCCTGCAAGAAACCCACACCGTTCCGGGAGACGAAGCCACGTGGCTCCTGGAATGGCAAGGAGAGGTCCGCATGAGCCACCTCACCGCCATTTCTAGTGGGGTGGCCATCTTGCTGGGCCCGCATTTTCAGCCGGAGATCTTGGGGGTCGAGGAGCCCGTGCCAGGCCGCTTGCTGCACGTAACGGTTCGCCTGGGGGACGTGCCGCTCCATCTCGTGAACGTGTACGCCCCTCATCCCGGCCCGCAGCAAACGCGCTTCTTTGAAGAGGTGTCCGCTCTTCTTGGCTCCGTCGACGTCGGCGACTGCATTGTCCTCGGGGGGGATTTTAACTGCACCCTCGAGGCGAGGGACCGCTCCGGTGCCCCGCAGTGCATGACGGCGATGGAGAAGTTGAGGGACCTGGTCGGGTCCTTCGACTTGGTGGACGTCTGGCGAAATCTCCACCCCGACTCCAGCGCCTTTACTTGGGTGAGGCCTGGAGTTGGATGGTCTAGAGTCGACCGCCTTTACGTGTCTCGGGCGTACGTTTCCTGCGTCCCGGCGGCCTCCATGCGGCCGGTGCCGTGTTCGGACCACCACCTGGTGTGGGCGGAGCTCGCTTCGCTCCGCGCGAGGACGGGGTCCGCGTACTGGCACTTTAACAACCGGCTGCTGGAGGACGTGCGGTTCCAGGACTCGTTCCGTCGATTCTGGTCCGACTGGAGAAGGAAGCAGGGGGGCTTCCCCTCCTTGAGGCTATGGTGGGACGTGGGCAAGGCTCACGTCCGCGTCTTCTGTCAAGAGTACGCGAGGGGGTCGACCAAGAGGCGGGCGGCCAGAGTCGGGCGCCTAGAAAAAGAGGTGCTCGACCTGGAAGCCCGTCTCGGTCAAGTCGTCCAGGACCCGGCCCTGCGGACGGTGTACGAAGCGAAGAAGGCCGCGCTGAAGGACCTGCAGCTCGTCGGGTCCCGAGGCGCGTTCGTGAGGTCGCGGATCCGGTTCCTGCGGGATCTGGACCGCGGCTCCCCCTTCTTCTACTCGCTGGAAAAAAGGCAGAGTGTCCGTAAGCAGCTCTTGACGCTGCTGGCCGACGACGGCTCTCTCGTCTCGGATCCGGAGGGCGTCAACAACAGGGTCCGTGAATATTACGGGGCTCTGTTCTCTCCGGATCCGTCCAGCGAGGAAGCGCGTAGAGTTTTGTGGGAGGACCTGCCGAAGGTCGGCCCGGAGGGCGCCGAAAATCTGGAAGCTCCGCTAAGCCTGGCGGAGCTGACCGGTGCCCTCGCCCGGCTCTCGAGGGGAAAATCCCCGGGGCTGGACGGGCTGACCGTGGAGTTCCACAGGGCGTTCTGGGACGTCCTGGGGAGCGACTACGCGCGGGTCCTGGGGGAAAG
The DNA here is from genome assembly GCF_044704955.1 of Pristiophorus japonicus. Lineage (NCBI taxonomy): Eukaryota > Metazoa > Chordata > Chondrichthyes > Pristiophoridae > Pristiophorus > Pristiophorus japonicus. Next base: position 208,006,436 of record NC_091979.1, on the reverse strand, counting down.
TCTGGCGACCGGGGAGATGCCCCTCTCTTGGCGCAGGGCAGTCATCGTCCTGCTGCCTAAGAAGGGCGATCTCCGCCTCCTTAAGAACTGGCGCCCGGTCTCCCTCCTCAGCACGGACTACAAAATCTTCGCCAGGGCGATGTCTGCTCGCCTTGGTGCCGTGCTGGACCACATGATTCACCCCGACCAGTCATACACGGTCCCGGGCCGGACGATCCACGACAACATCCATCTGGTCCGGGACCTCATCCATTGCTCCCAGGAGGCTGGTCTGTCGGTCGCCTTCCTATCCCTCGACCAAGAGAAGGCGTTCGACAGGGTGGATCACGACTATCTGCTCGGAACTCTGCGCGCTTTCGGGTTCGGGACGCATTTCGTCGCCCGGATCCGACTTTTGTACGCCGCCGCGGAGTGTCTGATTAAGGTTAACGGGTCCTTGACGGCGCCCCTTCGCTTTAGGAGAGGGGTGCGCCAGGGATGCCCCATGTCCGGCCAGTTATACGCCGTTTGCGTGGAGCCTTTCCTGCGCCTCTTGCGGACGAGGTTGACGGGACTGGCTCTGCAAGGGCCGGGCGTGGAGGTCGTCCTCTCGGCTTACGCCGATGACGTGCTCCTCGCGGTAGAGGATCCCGCTGACCTGCGGAGGATGCGTGAGTGCCAGGAGATTTACTCGGCCGCGTCCTCCGCCAGGATCAACTGGGAGAAATGTTCCGGACTCCTGGTGGGTCAGTGGCGGGTGGACTCCCTGCCGGAGGAGCTCAGGCCTTTTGCCTGGAGCACGACCCATCTCCTCTATCTGGGAGTCTACCTTAGCCCCGACGAGGAAGCCTGGCCGGCGAACTGGCAGGAGCTGGAGGCCAAGGTCGCCGCTCGCCTAGGGCGCTGGACAGGACTGCTCCGAGTGCTGTCCTACAGGGGTCGAGCGCTAGTCATAAACCAGCTGGTGGCCGCAATGCTGTGGTACCGGCTGGTCACTTTGACCCCTCCCCCTGCGTTTGTCGCCAAGATACAGAAGAAGCTGGTGGACTTCTTCTGGAACAACAGGAAGCACTGGGTCTCTGTCGCGGTCTTGAGTCTCCCGCTTGAGGAGGGCGGTCAGTCGTTGGTGTGCGTCAGCGCCCAGCTCGCGACTTTCCGTCTTCAGACCCTGCAGAGATACCTTTACGTCGAGCCCCCTCCTAGGTGGTGTGCTCTGGCGAGGTATTTCTTCCGCCAGCAGCTCGACCTCAATTATGACACGCAGCTCCTGTTTGTGAACTTGGGGGGTGCCAGGACCGCCCTCCGGGAGCTGCCTGTCTTTTACAGGGAACTCATCAGGGTCTGGAACAAAGTCTCCACCAAGCGCAGCTCTCCGCCGGCTGGAGTGGCGGCCGTCCTGCAGGAGCCGCTGCTCGGGAATCCGTACCTCCACGGCCGAGGCTTCATGTGGCGGTCGGAAGAGAGGGCTGTGGCTGGTGAGGTGACCAGGGTCAGGGACCTGCTCGATGGCGGAGGAGCGGGCTGGATGGCGCCAGTCACGCTGGCGCGGCGCCTAAATTCTGCCAACGTCCGCCGCGCGGCCGATGCCATCGAGTCGCTAAAAACAGCTCTGGGCCCTGACTCCGTTAGGTGTATCGAGGAGGCTCAAGCACGTGGGGAGATCCCGTCCGAACTGACCCCCGTCCGGACGGAATTCCTCATCGGCGCCAAACCCCGGAACCTCCCTCGGGGGCCGGCGCCTCACAACTTGAGCCGCCTCGGGGAAATCCCCTCCGTGCCTTTCAGTTCCGCGCGGAGGGGTTTCCTGTACGGGCTGCTCCTGCACACCCTCAACTTTGCCATCCTCGCCGGCCGTCCGGACACGCCATGGCGCACCATCTTGCCGTCCGGAGGAGGCGGGGGTCCCCGATGGAGGGCACTCTACGCAGGGGTCCTCCCACTATTCATCGGGGACTTGGCCTGGAGGGTGGTGCACGGAGCAGTGCCGTGCAACAAATTTTTAAGCCGGTTCACGGACTCCCAGGCCGCCTGCAATTTCTGCGGTCTGGAGGAGTCCGTGTTCCATGTTTTTATTGAGTGCACAAGGTTGCAGCCCCTGTTCCATTATTTGAAGGGGCTGCTCCTGAAATTCTGGCTGCACTTCAGTCCCACTCTCCTGATCTTTGGGCACCCTGTGCGGAGGGGAGCGGGTAGGTCCGAAGGCCTCCTCGTAGGACTGCTCCTGGGCACGGCCAAGGGTGCCATCAGCCGGTCCAGGCAGCGGGCGGTCGAGGGGGTCGTTCAACCTGACTGCCTGCCTCTCTTCCGCTCTTACATCCGGTCCAGGGTGTCCTTGGAGATGGAGCACGCGGTGTCCACCGGTACGCTCGCGGCCTTCCGCGAGAGGTGGGCACCGGAGGGACTGGAGTGCATCATCACGCCCGGCAACCAAATTTTAATTTGATTTTACGTTTTAAAGTTAATTTGTTTTAATTGCCGGTGCTTTTAGTGTCCCCTTCCCTTTTATAGGGGGCACTGGGGAAAAATTGTGATTTTAGTGCCCAAAAAAAAAAACAAAAAAAAAAAGAAAAAACAAAAAAAAACACAAAAAAGGGGGAAAAAATCAAAATGGGCCTTGTAAATGTCTGGAGTGTCACCCAGGTCGGGTGGCACCGTTTAATGTTTTATGTTTTCACAGATAAACTCAAAAGAGTTTCAAGCACAAGGGACCAATCGTGAAGCAGTGGAGGCGTGTCCTGCTCAGTTGGAGCTGTGAGCAGTGAGAGCAGCTGCTAGCAACTTGAGCTCCTGCCTGGAGAGCCCTGAGACCAGCCCAGGAATAGAAGGAAGGAAGGGGCTTCACTACAACTTCTATCCAGAGGGAGAGGAGGAGAAAGCAGAAAACATTGAACAACTTCATCATTCTGCAAGGAGTTGGAGAGAGGGGGAAAAACCACAACAACCATCCAGTGTGGAAGGAGGGAGACTCAACATTCTACAGGTGGGTGTGGGTGCATTTCCCCAAACAGACTTTGTTGTATCGGTGGGGGGAGGAAAGAAGACCACTGAGGGCCGGAACATCGCGGGGGGTGTGTGTGTGTGTGGTAGTGTGCGTGGGGGCCGTGCTTACAACTAGGCCCCCCCCACAATTGGAACCCCCCCCACCCCCCACATTTGCCTAGCCTGGGATAGCTGGAGCTACCAGGCTGAAGATTGTTATTAATCACCCAATTAAAGATCGTTAGGAGTGCCTGGTGGCTCCAGCTACCCCAGGTGAAGACATCTTCTCCCCCCACCTGAAGACCACCCCAAGGACTTTTGTGTTTTTGCCATCTGGGGAGTGCACCCACCCACAGCTGCGAGGGGAGACCTGCCCTCGCAGTCCCCCCCCCCCCCTTCCCACCCCCCTCTCTCTTTCTCTGCTACTCTGTTTCTCCCCTCTCTCTCTGAGGCCTCTTCCTTCCAAATTTAATTTAAAAAACAAACAATTTAAGACAACTGAGCAGAGGGAGCAAGGCCCCTCCCCAATTGCCAACTAGGGGAGAGGTGTGCCTCATTAAGGGCTCCTCTGCTCAGTCATTATACAAGAGGCCAATTAAGACCATTAAGGCCTGTGACTTTGGGGTGGGTGTAGCCCTTAAAGGGACCCCGTGATGGCGACCCCATCCACGCCGGTGGCGGGGCCAGCAAGGACGTATGCGCAGGTGGCAACCGCTTCCACGGCCCCTCCTGCGCCACCCGCTGCCCTGCCACCATTTAGGTTAATTACGAAAAAACACGGGGTCAAGAGCTACACTCACCCCACAATGACCATCGAGGAGTGCGTGCGGGCGATGGCTGGGGTAGTCGGCCCCTCGGCCATTGTCGCAGCCTCCAAGATGTCTGGGAAGGCCGTGTTCTTCCTGGGGTCGGAGCGGGCGGTGTCCCTGGCCCTTGAAAAGGGGCTCACGGTGGGCGGGACGTTCCTGCCGGTGGACCCTCTCGAGGCCACCGCGCAGAGGGTCATCGTGTCAAACGTCCCGCCCTTTGTTTCCGCTGAGCTCCTCCTCCCTCACCTACACCAACTGGGGGAGGTAAGGTCGGGGATCAACCCCATACCGCTCGGCCTCAGGGAGAACAGCCTGCGCCACGTGTTCTCCTTCCGCCGCCAGCTCTTTGTCCGGCTGGCGCGGGAGGACCTGACAGAAGGGCACTTTAATGTGGTGCACGAGGGGACTGCCTACCGCGTCTTCTGGACGTCGGACGGCGTGCGGTGCCATGCCTGCAGGGAGGTGGGGCACGTTCGCAAGAACTGCCCCGCCTCCAAGGCCGCCAAACCACCGAAGGCGGCCATAGCTGGCGCCGCCGCCACCCCTCCCCCTAGTTGCGTCCGCGTGCCGGGAGCCATGGGTGCGCGGGCATCGTCGGAGGCCTTTGTTTTCAGGGCCTCCGGCGGGGGGGAGGGAGAGCGTCCGACCGGAAAGAAGGCGCGGAAGAAGGAAAAACATCTAGAGGCGGGTCCCCTCGGTGCGCCGGAAAGTCTGACCACCGCGCTCAGCCCAACCCAGTCACCGGCGAGCGCGGGGTGCCCCGAGCCCGTGCCCGGGCCCTTGAGTAACACCACAGAGGGGCCCAGGCGCGGGCAAGAAAAGGAAAAGGGGGGGGCGGAGCGGGAGGCCTCGGCAGACATGGAGGTCTCCCTGACTCCGCGCGCCCCCAGGAACAAAAAGAGGCACCGCCCCAATGAGGCGGAGGGGGAACAACATCCCTCCGCGGAGGAGGCGGTGCCCGCCGCGTGTCCCGCGTCCCCCACCAGCGCCCCCAAATTGCGCTGCAGGCGCGAGGAGTCTTTCCCCGGGGAGGGTGAGGCAGTCGAGGCTGCCCAGCCGCTGCCTCCTGGGGAGGGCGTGGAAGATCTGCCTGTCGTGGGGGGCGTGGGGCCAGTGGAAGAATGCGTAGCCGCCGGGTCGAGCGTCCCGGGGACCGAGGCGGGCGGGGCCGAAAAGGCCGAACCTGAGCCCGCCCAGCCAATACACAACTTACCCCGGGATTTGCTCGACCCGGCAGAGAATGAAACAATTGATTTTAATGATACTGTAGATGCTGGGCCGGGGGGTGGCAGCGGGGAGGGGGAGGAACACCCACCCTCGCCCCTTACTTTGGAGCTGGAGCACTTGGAGGGCCTGGGGATTTCCTATGGCCGGGTCTCTCCTTGTTCTCCGGTTCCTGGGGCGGAGGGGGAACCCCTTCCGCTGTCATTTCCCGACCCGGCACCATTTTTAAAAGAGCCCAGTGGGGACTCCTCTGCCGACGATCCTGGGGGTGGGATCGGGGCAGTGCCAGGGCCGGTTGGAGCGGCCGGTTCATTTGCCGTACCTTGTGCGGTCGATGGGCCGGCTGCTGGCGGCCACCTCCCGGAGGAGGACGGGGACTCGGTGGGGGACGCGGGTGAAGACCTAGAGACCACCGCCAGGGAGGCGGTGGATCTGCTCGCGGCCGCCGCTGAGGCCCTCCTCGTTCCTGCAAAGGAACTCCGGGACTTTTTGGCCCAGAGCCGGGGTCGCCGCGACCAAGCCCGACTGGCCCTGGAAAAATGGTCCGAGCCGGAGCTGATCAAGGGGTCCGTCCGCGCCGCCGTTAAAACCTTGGCCGCGGGCGGGCCCTTGACAAAGGAGCAGCACCTTGAGCTGCGCGAGCTCGAGGGACTCCTCGCTGGGCTGCGGAGGGAGCGGAGTTCAACAAAAGACTCCGCTCCCTCCCCCACAATAGGTTAAGGTAGAGGTTGCACTATGCTTTTGCCATGAAGATAACCATAGCCAGCCTCAACATCAACGGCGGCAGAGGGGCACGCCGTAGATTTGACAATTTTTCGCTCCTGCGGGAGGGGAAATATGCGGTGTGCTTCCTGCAAGAAACCCACACCGTTCCGGGAGACGAAGCCACGTGGCTCCTGGAATGGCAAGGAGAGGTCCGCATGAGCCACCTCACCGCCATTTCTAGTGGGGTGGCCATCTTGCTGGGCCCGCATTTTCAGCCGGAGATCTTGGGGGTCGAGGAGCCCGTGCCAGGCCGCTTGCTGCACGTAACGGTTCGCCTGGGGGACGTGCCGCTCCATCTCGTGAACGTGTACGCCCCTCATCCCGGCCCGCAGCAAACGCGCTTCTTTGAAGAGGTGTCCGCTCTTCTTGGCTCCGTCGACGTCGGCGACTGCATTGTCCTCGGGGGGGATTTTAACTGCACCCTCGAGGCGAGGGACCGCTCCGGTGCCCCGCAGTGCATGACGGCGATGGAGAAGTTGAGGGACCTGGTCGGGTCCTTCGACTTGGTGGACGTCTGGCGAAATCTCCACCCCGACTCCAGCGCCTTTACTTGGGTGAGGCCTGGAGTTGGATGGTCTAGAGTCGACCGCCTTTACGTGTCTCGGGCGTACGTTTCCTGCGTCCCGGCGGCCTCCATGCGGCCGGTGCCGTGTTCGGACCACCACCTGGTGTGGGCGGAGCTCGCTTCGCTCCGCGCGAGGACGGGGTCCGCGTACTGGCACTTTAACAACCGGCTGCTGGAGGACGTGCGGTTCCAGGACTCGTTCCGTCGATTCTGGTCCGACTGGAGAAGGAAGCAGGGGGGCTTCCCCTCCTTGAGGCTATGGTGGGACGTGGGCAAGGCTCACGTCCGCGTCTTCTGTCAAGAGTACGCGAGGGGGTCGACCAAGAGGCGGGCGGCCAGAGTCGGGCGCCTAGAAAAAGAGGTGCTCGACCTGGAAGCCCGTCTCGGTCAAGTCGTCCAGGACCCGGCCCTGCGGACGGTGTACGAAGCGAAGAAGGCCGCGCTGAAGGACCTGCAGCTCGTCGGGTCCCGAGGCGCGTTCGTGAGGTCGCGGATCCGGTTCCTGCGGGATCTGGACCGCGGCTCCCCCTTCTTCTACTCGCTGGAAAAAAGGCAGAGTGTCCGTAAGCAGCTCTTGACGCTGCTGGCCGACGACGGCTCTCTCGTCTCGGATCCGGAGGGCGTCAACAACAGGGTCCGTGAATATTACGGGGCTCTGTTCTCTCCGGATCCGTCCAGCGAGGAAGCGCGTAGAGTTTTGTGGGAGGACCTGCCGAAGGTCAGCCCGGAGGGCGCCGAAAATCTGGAAGCTCCGCTAAGCCTGGCGGAGCTGACCGGTGCCCTCGCCCGGCTCTCGAGGGGAAAATCCCCGGGGCTGGACGGGCTGACCGTGGAGTTCCACAGGGCGTTCTGGGACGTCCTGGGGAGCGACTACGCGCGGGTCCTGGGGGAAAGTCTGGCGACCGGGGAGATGCCCCTCTCTTGGCGCAGGGCAGTCATCGTCCTGCTGCCTAAGAAGGGCGATCTCCGCCTCCTTAAGAACTGGCGCCCGGTCTCCCTCCTCAGCACGGACTACAAAATCTTCGCCAGGGCGATGTCTGCTCGCCTTGGTGCCGTGCTGGACCACATGATCCACCCCGACCAGTCATACACGGTCCCGGGCCGGACGATCCACGACAACATCCATCTGGTCCGGGACCTCATCCATTGCTCCCAGGAGGCTGGTCTGTCGGTCGCCTTCCTATCCCTCGACCAAGAGAAGGCGTTCGACAGGGTGGATCACGACTATCTGCTCGGAACTCTGCGCGCTTTCGGGTTCGGGACGCATTTCGTCGCCCGGATCCGACTTTTGTACGCCGCCGCGGAGTGTCTGATTAAGGTTAACGGGTCCTTGACGGCGCCCCTTCGCTTTAGGAGAGGGGTGCGCCAGGGATGCCCCATGTCCGGCCAGTTATACGCCGTTTGCGTGGAGCCTTTCCTGCGCCTCTTGCGGACGAGGTTGACGGGACTGGCTCTGCAAGGGCCGGGCGTGGAGGTCGTCCTCTCGGCTTACGCCGATGACGTGCTCCTCGCGGTAGAGGATCCCGCTGACCTGCGGAGGATGCGTGAGTGCCAGGAGATTTACTCGGCCGCGTCCTCCGCCAGGATCAACTGGGAGAAATGTTCCGGACTCCTGGTGGGTCAGTGGCGGGTGGACTCCCTGCCGGAGGAGCTCAGGCCTTTTGCCTGGAGCACGACCCATCTCCTCTATCTGGGAGTCTACCTTAGCCCCGACGAGGAAGCCTGGCCGGCGAACTGGCAGGAGCTGGAGGCCAAGGTCGCCGCTCGCCTAGGGCGCTGGACAGGACTGCTCCGAGTGCTGTCCTACAGGGGTCGAGCGCTAGTCATAAACCAGCTGGTGGCCGCAATGCTATGGTACCGGCTGGTCACTTTGACCCCTCCCCCTGCGTTTGTCGCCAAGATACAGAAGAAGCTGGTGGACTTCTTCTGGAACAACAGGAAGCACTGGGTCTCTGTCGCGGTCTTGAGTCTCCCGCTTGAGGAGGGCGGTCAGTCGTTGGTGTGCGTCAGCGCCCAGCTCGCGACTTTCCGTCTTCAGACCCTGCAGAGATACCTTTACGTCGAGCCCCCTCCTAGGTGGTGTGCTCTGGCGAGGTATTTCTTCCGCCAGCAGCTCGACCTCAATTATGACACGCAGCTCCTGTTTGTGAACTTGGGGGGTGCCAGGACCGCCCTCCGGGAGCTGCCTGTCTTTTACAGGGAACTCATCAGGGTCTGGAACAAAGTCTCCACCAAGCGCAGCTCTCCGCCGGCTGGAGTGGCGGCCGTCCTGCAGGAACCGCTGCTCGGGAATCCGTACCTCCACGGCCGAGGCTTCATGTGGCGGTCGGAAGAGAGGGCTGTGGCTGGTGAGGTGACCAGGGTCAGGGACCTGCTCGATGGCGGAGGAGCGGGCTGGATGGCGCCAGTCACGCTGGCGCGGCGCCTAAATTCTGCCAACGTCCGCCGCGCGGCCGATGCCATCGAGTCGCTAAAAACAGCTCTGGGCCCTGACTCCGTTAGGTGTATCGAGGAGGCTCAAGCACGTGGGGAGATCCCGTCCGAACTGACCCCCGTCCGGACGGAATTCCTCATCGGCGCCAAACCCCGGAACCTCCCTCGGGGGCCGGCGCCTCACAACTTGAGCCGCCTCGGGGAAATCCCCTCCGTGCCCTTCAGTTCCGCGCGGAGGGGTTTCCTGTACGGGCTGCTCCTGCACACCCTCAACTTTGCCATCCTCGCCGGCCGTCCGGACACGCCATGGCGTACCATCTTGCCGTCCGGAGGAGGCGGGGGTCCCCGATGGAGGGCACTCTACGCAGGGGTCCTCCCACTATTCATCGGGGACTTGGCCTGGAGGGTGGTGCACGGAGCAGTGCCGTGCAACAAATTTTTAAGCCGGTTCACGGACTCCCAGGCCGCCTGCAATTTCTGCGGTCTGGAGGAGTCCGTGTTCCATGTTTTTATTGAGTGCACAAGGTTGCAGCCCCTGTTCCATTATTTGAAGGGGCTGCTCCTGAAATTCTGGCTGCACTTCAGTCCCACCCTCCTGATCTTTGGGCACCCTGTGCGGAGGGGAGCGGGTAGGTCCGAAGGCCTCCTCGTAGGACTGCTCCTGGGCACGGCCAAGGGTGCCATCAGCCGGTCCAGGCAGCGGGCGGTCGAGGGGGTCGTTCAACCTGACTGCCTGCCTCTCTTCCGCTCTTACATCCGGTCCAGGGTGTCCTTGGAGATGGAGCACGCGGTGTCCACCGGTACGCTCGCGGCCTTCCGCGAGAGGTGGGCACCGGAGGGACTGGAGTGCATCATCACGCCCGGCAACCAAATTTTAATTTGATTTTACGTTTTAAAGTTAATTTGTTTTAATTGCCGGTGCTTTTAGTGTCCCCTTCCCTTTTATAGGGGGCACTGGGGAAAAATTGTGATTTTAGTGCCCAAAAAAAAAACCAAAAAAAGAAAAACACAAAAAAAAAACAAAAAAAGGGGGGGAAAAAAAGGGCCTTGTAAATGTCTGGAGTGTCACCCAGGTTGGGTGGCACCGTTATTGTTTTATGTTTTCACAGGTAGACTCTAAAAGAGTTTCAAGCACAAGGGACCAATCGTGAAGCAGTGGAGGCGTGTCCTGCTCAGTTGGAGCTGTGAGCAGTGAGAGCAGCTGCTAGCAACTTGAGCTCCTGCCTGGAGAGCCCTGAGACCAGCCCAGGAATAGAAGGAAGGAAGGGGCTTCACTACAACTTCTATCCAGAGGGAGAGGAGGAGAAAGCAGAAAACATTGAACATCTTTACCATTCTGCAAGGAGTTGGAGAGAGGGGGAACAACCACAACAACCATCCAGTGTGGAAGGAGGGAGACTCAACATTCTACAGGTGGGTGTGGGTGCATTTCCCCAAAAAGACTTTGTTATATCGGTGGGGGGAGGAAAGAAGACCACTGAGGGCCGGAACATCGCGGGGGGTGTGTGTGTGTGTGGTAGTGTGTGTGGGGGCCTTGCTTACAACTAGGCCCCCCCCCCACAATTGGAACCCCCCCCACCCCCCACATTTGCCTAGCCTGGGATAGCTGGAGCTACCAGGCTGAAGATTGTCATCAATCACCCAATTAAAGATCGTTGGGAGTGCCTGGTGGCTCCAGCTACCCCAGGTGAAGACATCTTCTCCCCCCACCTGAAGACCACCCCAAAGACTTTTGTGTTTTGCCATCTGGGGAGTGCACCCACCCACAGCTGCGAGGAGAGACCTGCCCTCGCAGCCCCCCCCCTTCCCACCCCCCTCTCTCTTTTCTCTGCTACTCTGTTTCTCCCCTCTCTCTCTGAGAACCCTTTCCTTCCAAATTTAAAAAAAAAAAAAACAATTAAGACAACTGAGCAGAGGGAGCAAGGCCTCTCCCCAATTGTCAACGAGGGGAGAGGTGCCTCGTTAAGGGCTCCTCTGCTCAGTCAATCTACAAGAGGCCTAATAAAGACCATTAAGGCCTGTGACTTTGGGGTTGGTGTAGCCCTTAAAGGGACCCCGTGATGGCGACCCCATCCACGCCGGTGGCAGGGCCAGCAAGGTCGTATGCGCAGGCGGTGTCCACATCCACGGCACCTCCTGCGCCAGCCGCGGCCCTGCCACCTTTCAGACTAATAACAAAAAAACACGGGGTCAAGAGCTACACTCACCCCACAATGAGCATCGAGGAGTGCGTGCGGGCGATGGCTGGGGTAGTCGGCCCCTCGGCCATTGTCGCAGCCTCCAAGATGTCTGGGAAGGCCGTGTTCTTCCTGGGGTCGGAGCGGGCGGTGTCCCTGGCCCTTGAAAAGGGGCTCACGGTGGGCGGGACGTTCCTGCCGGTGGACCCTCTCGAGGCCACCGCGCAGAGGGTCATCATTTCAAACGTCCCGCCCTTTGTTCCCGCTGAGCTCCTCCTCCCTCACCTACACCAACTGGGGGAGGTAAGGTCGGGGATCAACCCCATACCGCTCGGCCTCAGGGAGAGCAGCCTGCGCCACGTGTTCTCCTTCCGCCGCCAGCTCTTTGTCCGGCTGGCGCGGGAGGAGACGACGGAGGGGAGCTTTAATGTGGTGCACGAGGGGACTGCCTACCGCGTCTTCTGGACGTCGGACGGCGTGCGGTGCCATGCCTGCAGGGAGGTGGGGCATGTTCGCAAGAACTGCCCCGCCTCCAAGGCCGCCAAACCACCGAAGGCGGCCAAGGCTGGCGCTGCCGCCACCCCTCCCCCTAGTTGCGTCCGCGTGCCGGGAGCCATGGGTGCGCGGGCATCGTCGGAGGCCTTTGTTTTCAGGGCCTCCGGCGGGGGGGAGGGAGAGCGTCCGAGCGGAAAGAAGGCGCGGAAGAAGGAGAAACATCTAGAGGCGGGTCCCCTCGGTGCGCCGGAAAGTTTGACCACCGCGCTCAGCCCAACCCAGCCACCGGCGAGCGCGGGGTGCCCCGAGCCCGTGCCCGGGCCCTTGAATAATACCACAGAGGGGCCCAGGCGCGGGCAAGAAAAGGAAAAGGGGGGGGCGGAGCGGGAGGCCTCGGCAGACATGGAGGTCTCCCTGACTCCGCGCGCCCCCAGGAACAAAAAGAGGCACCGCCCCAATGAGGCGGAGGGGGAACAACATCCCTCCGCGGAGGAGGCGGTGCCCGCCGCGTGTCCCGCGTCCCCCACCAGCGCCCCCAAATTGCGCTGCAGGCGCGAGGAGTCTTTCCCCGGGGAGGGTGAGGCAGTCGAGGCTGCCCAGCCGCTGCCTCCTGGGGAGGGCGTGGAAGATCTGCCTGTCGTGGGGGGCGTGGGGCCAGTGGAAGAATGCGTAGCCGCCGGGTCGAGCGTCCCGGGGACCGAGGCGGGCGGGGCCGAAAAGGCCGAACCTGAGCCCGCCCGGCTATTATCCAACTTCCCCCGGGAGTCGCTCGACCCGGCAGAGAATGAAACAAATAACTATGACACTGTAGATGCTGGGCCGGGGGGTGGCAGCGGGGAGGGGGAGGAGCGCCCACCCTCGCCCCTTACTTTGGAGCTGGAGCACTTGGAGGGCCTGGGGATTTCCTATGGCCGGGTCTCTCCTTGTTCTCCGGTTCCTGGGGCGGAGGGGGAACCCCTTCCGCTGTCATTTCCCGACCCAGCACCATTTTTAAAAGAGCCCAGTGGGGACTCCTCTGCCGACGATCCTGGGGGTGGGATCGGGGCAGTGCCAGGGCCGGTTGGAGCGGCCGGTTCATTTGCCGTACCTTGTGCGGTCGATGGGCTGGCTGCTGGCGGCCACCTCCCGGAGGAGGACGGGGACTCGGTGGGGGACGCGGGTGAAGACCTAGAGACCACCGCCAGGGAGGCGGTGGATCTGCTCGCGGCCGCCGCTGAGGCCCTCCTCGTTCCTGCAAAGGAACTCCGGGACTTTTTGGCCCAGAGCCGGGGTCGCCGCGACCAAGCCCGACTGGCCCTGGAAAAATGGTCCGAGCCGGAGCTGATCAAGGGGTCCGTCCGCGCCGCCGTTAAAACCTTGGCCGCGGGCGGGCCCTTGACAAAGGAGCAGCACCTTGAGCTGCGCGAGCTCGAGGGACTCCTCGCTGGGCTGCGGAGGGAGCGGAGTTCAACAAAAGACTCCGCTCCCTCCCCCACAATAGGTTAAGGTAGAGGTTGCACTATGCTTTTGTCATGAAGATAACCATAGCCAGCCTCAACATCAACGGCGGCAGAGGGGCACGCCGTAGATTTGACAATTTTTCGCTCCTGCGGGAGGGGAAATATGCGGTGTGCTTCCTGCAAGAAACCCACACCGTTCCGGGAGACGAAGCCACGTGGCTCCTGGAATGGCAAGGAGAGGTCCGCATGAGCCACCTCACCGCCATTTCTAGTGGGGTGGCCATCTTGCTGGGCCCGCATTTTCAGCCGGAGATCTTGAGGGTCGAGGAGCCCGTGCCAGGCCGCTTGCTGCACGTAACGGTTCGCCTGGGGGACGTGCCGCTCCATCTCGTGAACGTGTACGCCCCTCATCCCGGCCCGCAGCAAACGCGCTTCTTTGAAGAGGTGTCCGCTCTTCTTGGCTCCGTCGACGTCGGCGACTGCATTGTCCTCGGGGGGGATTTTAACTGCACCCTCGAGGCGAGGGACCGCTCCGGTGCCCCGCAGTGCATGACGGCGATGGAGAAGTTGAGGGACCTGGTCGGGTCCTTCGACTTGGTGGACGTCTGGCGAAATCTCCACCCCGACTCCAGCGCCTTTACTTGGGTGAGGCCTGGAGTTGGATGGTCTAGAGTCGACCGCCTTTACGTGTCTCGGGCGTACGTTTCCTGCGTCCCGGCGGCCTCCATGCGGCCGGTGCCGTGTTCGGACCACCACCTGGTGTGGGCGGAGCTCGCTTCGCTCCGCGCGAGGACGGGGTCCGCGTACTGGCACTTTAACAACCGGCTGCTGGAGGACGTGCGGTTCCAGGACTCGTTCCGTCGATTCTGGTCCGACTGGAGAAGGAAGCAGGGGGGCTTCCCCTCCTTGAGGCTATGGTGGGACGTGGGCAAGGCTCACGTCCGCGTCTTCTGTCAAGAGTACGCGAGGGGGTCGACCAAGAGGCGGGCGGCCAGAGTCGGGCGCCTAGAAAAAGAGGTGCTCGACCTGGAAGCCCGTCTCGGTCAAGTCGTCCAGGACCCGGCCCTGCGGACGGTGTATGAAGCGAAGAAGGCCGCGCTGAAGGACCTGCAGCTCGTCGGGTCCCGAGGCGCGTTCGTGAGGTCGCGGATCCGGTTCCTGCGGGATCTGGACCGCGGCTCCCCCTTCTTCTACTCGCTGGAAAAAAGGCAGAGTGTCCGTAAGCAGCTCTTGACGCTGCTGGCCGACGACGGCTCTCTCGTCTCGGATCCGGAGGGCGTGAACAACAGGGTCCGTGAATATTACGGGGCTCTGTTCTCTCCGGATCCGTCCAGCGAGGAAGCGCGTAGAGTTTTGTGGGAGGACCTGCCGAAGGTCAGCCCGGAGGGCGCCGAAAATCTGGAAGCTCCGCTAAGCCTGGCGGAGCTGACCGGTGCCCTCGCCCGGCTCTCGAGGGGAAAATCCCCGGGGCTGGACGGGCTGACCGTGGAGTTCCACAGGGCGTTCTGGGACGTCCTGGGGAGCGACTACGCGCGGGTCCTGGGGGAAAGTCTGGCGACCGGGGAGATGCCCCTCTCTTGGCGCAGGGCAGTCATCGTCCTGCTGCCTAAGAAGGGCGATCTCCGCCTCCTTAAGAACTGGCGCCCGGTCTCCCTCCTCAGCACGGACTACAAAATCTTCGCCAGGGCGATGTCTGCTCGCCTTGGTGCCGTGCTGGACCACATGATTCACCCCGACCAGTCATACACGGTCCCGGGCCGGACGATCCACGACAACATCCATCTGGTCCGGGACCTCATCCATTGCTCCCAGGAGGCTGGTCTGTCGGTCGCCTTCCTATCCCTCGACCAAGAGAAGGCGTTCGACAGGGTGGATCACGACTATCTGCTCGGAACTCTGCGCGCTTTCGGGTTCGGGACGCATTTCGTCGCCCGGATCCGACTTTTGTACGCCGCCGCGGAGTGTCTGATTAAGGTTAACGGGTCCTTGACGGCGCCCCTTCGCTTTAGGAGAGGGGTGCGCCAGGGATGCCCCATGTCTGGCCAGTTATACGCCGTTTGCGTGGAGCCTTTCCTGCGCCTCTTGCGGACGAGGTTGACGGGACTGGCTCTGCAAGGGCCGGGCGTGGAGGTCGTCCTCTCGGCTTACGCCGATGACGTGCTCCTCGCGGTAGAGGATCCCGCTGACCTGCGGAGGATGCGTGAGTGCCAGGAGATTTACTCGGCCGCGTCCTCCGCCAGGATCAACTGGGAGAAATGTTCCGGACTCCTGGTGGGTCAGTGGCGGGTGGACTCCCTGCCGGAGGAGCTCAGGCCTTTTGCCTGGAGCACGACCCATCTCCTCTATCTGGGAGTCTACCTTAGCCCCGACGAGGAAGCCTGGCCGGCGAACTGGCAGGAGCTGGAGGCCAAGGTCGCCGCTCGCCTAGGGCGCTGGACAGGACTGCTCCGAGTGCTGTCCTACAGGGGTCGAGCGCTAGTCATAAACCAGCTGGTGGCCGCAATGCTGTGGTACCGGCTGGTCACTTTGACCCCTCCCCCTGCGTTTGTCGCCAAGATACAGAAGAAGCTGGTGGACTTCTTCTGGAACAACAGGAAGCACTGGGTCTCTGTCGCGGTCTTGAGTCTCCCGCTTGAGGAGGGCGGTCAGTCGTTGGTGTGCGTCAGCGCCCAGCTCGCGACTTTCCGTCTTCAGACCCTGCAGAGATACCTTTACGTCGAGCCCCCTCCTAGGTGGTGTGCTCTGGCGAGGTATTTCTTCCGCCAGCAGCTCGACCTCAATTATGACACGCAGCTCCTGTTTGTGAACTTGGGGGGTGCCAGGACCGCCCTCCGGGAGCTGCCTGTCTTTTACAGGGAACTCATCAGGGTCTGGAACAAAGTCTCCACCAAGCGCAGCTCTCCGCCGGCTGGAGTGGCGGCCGTCCTGCAGGAACCGCTGCTCGGGAATCCGTACCTCCACGGCCGAGGCTTCATGTGGCGGTCGGAAGAGAGGGCTGTGGCTGGTGAGGTGACCAGGGTCAGGGACCTGCTCGATGGCGGAGGAGCGGGCTGGATGGCGCCAGTCACGCTGGCGCGGCGCCTAAATTCTGCCAACGTCCGCCGCGCGGCCGATGCCATCGAGTCGCTAAAAACAGCTCTGGGCCCTGACTCCGTTAGGTGTATCGAGGAGGCTCAAGCACGTGGGGAGATCCCGTCCGAACTGACCCCCGTCCGGACGGAATTCCTCATCGGCGCCGGACCCCGGAACCTCCCTCGGGGGCCGGCGCCTCACAACTTGAGCCGCCTCGGGGAAATCCCCTCCGTGCCCTTCAGTTCCGCGCGGAGGGGTTTCCTGTACGGGCTGCTCCTGCACACCCTCAACTTTGCCATCCTCGCCGGCCGTCCGGACACGCCATGGCGTACCATCTTGCCGTCCGGAGGAGGCGGGGGTCCCCGATGGAGGGCACTCTACGCAGGGGTCCTCCCACTATTCATCGGGGACTTGGCCTGGAGGGTGGTGCACGGAGCAGTGCCGTGCAACAAATTTTTAAGCCGGTTCACGGACTCCCAGGCCGCCTGCAATTTCTGCGGTCTGGAGGAGTCCGTGTTCCATGTTTTTATTGAGTGCACAAGGTTGCAGCCCCTGTTCCATTATTTGAAGGGGCTGCTCCTGAAATTCTGGCTGCACTTCAGTCCCACCCTCCTGATCTTTGGGCACCCTGTGCGGAGGGGAGCGGGTAGGTCCGAAGGCCTCCTCGTAGGACTGCTCCTGGGCACGGCCAAGGGTGCCATCAGCCGGTCCAGGCAGCGGGCGGTCGAGGGGGTCGTTCAACCTGACTGCCTGCCTCTCTTCCGCTCTTACATCCGGTCCAGGGTGTCCTTGGAGATGGAGCACGCGGTGTCCACCGGTACGCTCGCGGCCTTCCGCGAGAGGTGGGCACCGGAGGGACTGGAGTGCATCATCACGCCCGGCAACCAAATTTTAATTTGATTTTACGTTTTAAAGTTAATTTGTTTTAATTGCCGGTGCTTTTAGTGTCCCCTTCCCTTTTATAGGGGGCACTGGGGAAAAATTGTGATTTTAGTGCC
Organism: Pristiophorus japonicus; assembly: GCF_044704955.1. Lineage (NCBI taxonomy): Eukaryota > Metazoa > Chordata > Chondrichthyes > Pristiophoridae > Pristiophorus > Pristiophorus japonicus. The sequence goes on along the minus strand of NC_091979.1, from coordinate 207,989,501 downwards.
CAAAAAAAAAACCCAAAAAAAGAAAAACACAAAAAAAAACAAAAAAAAAGGGGGGGAAAAAAAGGGCCTTGTAAATGTCTGGAGTGTCACCCAGGTTGGGTGGCACCGTTATTGTTTTATGTTTTCACAGGTAGACTCTAAAAGAGTTTCAAGCACAAGGGACCAATCGTGAAGCAGTGGAGGCGTGTCCTGCTCAGTTGGAGCTGTGAGCAGTGAGAGCAGCTGCTAGCAACTTGAGCTCCTGCCTGGAGAGCCCTGAGACCAGCCCAGGAATAGAAGGAAGGAAGGGGCTTCACTACAACTTCTATCCAGAGGGAGAGGAGGAGAAAGCAGAAAACATTGAACATCTTTACCATTCTGCAAGGAGTTGGAGAGAGGGGGAACAACCACAACAACCATCCAGTGTGGAAGGAGGGAGACTCAACATTCTACAGGTGGGTGTGGGTGCATTTCCCCAAAAAGACTTTGTTATATCGGTGGGGGGAGGAAAGAAGACCACTGAGGGCCGGAACATCGCGGGGGGTGTGTGTGTGTGTGGTAGTGTGTGTGGGGGCCTTGCTTACAACTAGGCCCCCCCCCCACAATTGGAACCCCCCCCACCCCCCACATTTGCCTAGCCTGGGATAGCTGGAGCTACCAGGCTGAAGATTGTTGTTTTTCTTAAACACCCAATTAAAGATCGTTAGGAGTGCCTGGTGGCTCCAGCTACCCCAGGTGAAGACATCTTCTCCCCCCACCTGAAGACCACCTCAAAGACTTTTGTGTTTTGCCATCTGGGGAGTGCACCCACCCACAGCTGCGAGGAGAGACCTGCCCTCGCAGCCCCCCCCCCTTCCCACCCCCCTCTCTCTTTTCTCTGCTACTCTGTTTCTCCCCTCTCTCTCTGAGAACCCTTTCCTTCCAAATTTAAAAAAAAAAAAAACCAATTAAGACAACTGAGCAGAGGGAGCAAGGCCTCTCCCCAATTGTCAACGAGGGGAGAGGTGCCTCGTTAAGGGCTCCTCTGCTCAGTGAACATAAGAGGCCATTAAAGACCATTAAGGCCTGTGACTTTGGGGTGGGTGTAGCCCTTAAAGGGACCCCGTGATGGCGACCCCATCCACGCCGGTGGCAGGGCCAGCAAGGACGTATGCGCAGGTGGCAACCGCTTCCACAGCACCTCCTGCGCCACCCGCTGCCCTGCCACCATTTAGATTAATTACTAGAAAACACGGGGTCAAGAGCTACACTCACCCCACAATGAGCATTGAGGAGTGCGTGCGGGCGATGGCTGGGGTAGTCGGCCCCTCGGCCATTGTCGCAGCCTCCAAGATGTCTGGGAAGGCTGTTTTCTTCCTGGGGTCGGAGCGGGCGGTGTCCCTGGCCCTCGAAAAGGGGCTCACGGTGGGCGGGACGTTCCTGCCGGTGGATCCTCTCGAGGCCACCGCGCAGAGGGTCATCGTGTCGAACGTCCCGCCCTTTGTTCCCGCTGAGCTCCTCCTCCCTCACCTACAACAACTGGGGGAGGTAAGGTCAGGGATCAACCCCATACCGCTCGGCCTCAGGGAGAACAGCCTGCGCCACGTGTTCTCCTTCCGCCGCCAGCTCTTTGTCCGGCTGGCGCGGGAGGACGTGACAGAAGGGCACTTTAATGTGGTGCACGAGGGGACTGCCTACCGCGTCTTCTGGACGTCGGACGGCGTGCGGTGCCATGCCTGCAGGGAGGTGGGGCATGTTCGTAAGAACTGCCCCGCCTCCAAGGCCGCCAAACCACCGAAGGCGGCCAAGGCTGGCGCTGCCGCCACCCCTCCCCCTAGTTGCGTCCGCGTGCCGGGAGCCATGGGTGCGCGGGCATCGTCGGAGGCCTTTGTTTTCAGGGCCTCCGGCGGGGGGGAGGGAGAGCGTCCGAGCGGAAAGAAGGCGCGGAAGAAGGAGAAACATCTAGAGGCGGGTCCCCTCGGTGCGCCGGAAAGTCTGACCACCGCGCTCAGCCCAACCCAGTCACCGGCGAGCGCGGGGTGCCCCGAGCCCGTGCCCGGGCCCTTGAATACCACCACAGAGGGGCCCAGGCGCGGGCAAGAAAAGGAAAAGGGGGGGGCGGAGCGGGAGGCCTCGGCAGACATGGAGGTCTCCCTGACTCCGCGCGCCCCCAGGAACAAAAAGAGGCACCGCCCCAATGAGGCGGAGGGGGAACAACATCCCTCCGCGGAGGAGTCGGTGCCCGCCGCGTGTCCCGCGTCCCCCACCAGCGCCCCCAAATTGCGCTGCAGGCGCGAGGAGTCTTTCCCCGGGGAGGGTGAGACAGTTGAGGCTGCCCAGCCTCTGCCTCCCGGGGATGGAGTGGAAGATCTGCCTGTCGTGGGGGGCGTGGGGACCGCGGAGGAATGCGTAGCCGCCGGGCCGGGCGTCCCGGGGACTGAGGCGGGCGAGGCCGAAAAGGCCGAACCTGAGCCCGCCCAGCTATTACCCAACTTCCCCCGGGATTTGCTCGACCCGGCAGAGAATGAAACAATTGATTTTAATGATACTGTAGATGCTGGGCCGGGGGGTGGCAGCGGGGAGGGGGAGGAACACCCACCCTCGCCCCTTACTTTGGAGCTGGAGCACTTGGAGGGCCTGGGGATTTCCTATGGCCGGGTCTCTCCTTGTTCTCCGGTTCCTGGGGCGGAGGGGGAACCCCTTCCGCTGTCATTTCCCGACCCAGCACCATTTTTTAAAAGAGCCCAGTGGGGACTCCTCTGCCGACGATCCTGGGGGTGGGATCGGGGCAGTGCCAGGGCCGGTTGGAGCGGCCGGTTCATTTGCCGTACCTTGTGCGGTCGATGGGCCGGCTGCTGGCGGCCACCTCCCGGAGGAGGACGGGGACTCGGTGGGGGACGCGGGTGAAGACCTAGAGACCACCGCCAGTGAGGTGGTGGATCTGCTCGCGGCCGCCGCTGAGGCCCTCCTCGTTCCTGCAAAGGAACTCCGGGACTTTTTGGCCCAGAGCCGGGGTCGCCGCGACCAAGCCCGACTGGCCCTGGAAAAATGGTCCGAGCCGGAGCTGATCAAGGGGTCCGTCCGCGCCGCCGTTAAAACCTTGGCCGCGGGCGGGCCCTTGACAAAGGAGCAGCACCTTGAGCTGCGCGAGCTCGAGGGACTCCTCGCTGGGCTGCGGAGGGAGCGGAGTTCAACAAAAGACTCCGCTCCCTCCCCCACAATAGGTTAAGGTAGAGGTTGCACTATGCTTTTGCCATGAAGATAACCATAGCCAGCCTCAACATCAACGGCGGCAGAGGGGCACGCCGTAGATTTGACAATTTTTCGCTCCTGCGGGAGGGGAAATATGCGGTGTGCTTCCTGCAAGAAACCCACACCGTTCCGGGAGACGAAGCCACGTGGCTCCTGGAATGGCAAGGAGAGGTCCGCATGAGCCACCTCACCGCCATTTCTAGTGGGGTGGCCATCTTGCTGGGCCCGCATTTTCAGCCGGAGATCTTGGGGGTCGAGGAGCCCGTGCCAGGCCGCTTGCTGCACGTAACGGTTCGCCTGGGGGACGTGCCGCTCCATCTCGTGAACGTGTACGCCCCTCATCCCGGCCCGCAGCAAACGCGCTTCTTTGAAGAGGTGTCCGCTCTTCTTGGCTCCGTCGACGTCGGCGACTGCATTGTCCTCGGGGGGGATTTTAACTGCACCCTCGAGGCGAGGGACCGCTCCGGTGCCCCGCAGTGCATGACGGCGATGGAGAAGTTGAGGGACCTGGTCGGGTCCTTCGACTTGGTGGACGTCTGGCGAAATCTCCACCCCGACTCCAGCGCCTTTACTTGGGTGAGGCCTGGAGTTGGATG